>NW_015386391.1:151841-232319 GCF_001527695.2 Protobothrops mucrosquamatus | reverse complement strand
GGAGGGCACTGACTTTTCTAGCCTGCCCTATCTATGTTTCCTGGTAAAATACATGGGAAAATCCCATTGGAGGAAAATTCCACTTAGGGTTAGGGTTAGGTCACCATGAACTCGGAGAGGAAAATGGACATCGCCAACAAACTCGGAGTGCTTGGGTATGGTTAGGAGGGCACTGACTTTTCTAGCCTGCCCTATCTATCTTTCGTGGTAAAATTCATGGGAAAATCCCATTGGAGGAAAATTCCACTTAGGGTTAGGGTTAGGTCACCATGAACTCGGAGAGGAAAATGGACATCGCCAACAAACTCGGAGTGCTTGGGTATGGTTAGGAAGGCACTGACTTTTCTAGCCTGCCCTATCTATGTTTCCTGGTAAAATTCATGGGAAAATCCCATTGGAGGAAAATTCCACTTAAAGCTTCTGCAGGGAGGGAGCCAGGTCAGAGGCAGCCCCGGGGAGTGCCAGAATGGGGATGTCCCCCCCCCCAGCCTGTGCCTTTGCCGTGTCCCCCCAGGGTTCCAAAGCCATCTATGGCTGCCTGCACTGGAGCAGAACAGGAGGAAAACCGGGGAGGAATATTTGTGAACAGTGAACTCGGAAGTTCATTTCAAGAATGTTATTATAGATGGCATAAAAATGATGTTGCAGAAGAGGCACATCAGCTGTTCTGAATAAGACCGAGATCGAATTGAATGATGAGCTAACATAATGATAAGGAAAACATGTTTATATTAGATATTCAGATGAAGCTGGTTGATGTGTTAATAATTAAAAGGGACATATGAATAACAAACTAGAAGAGTGATTTGAATAATGTTTCTGTGCTGGATTTATAAAAAATAAAAATGTAGTTAATCTCTGCTAACCTTTAATGGACTTTTGCTGACCAGGAATAATGTGTCGGGGTTCTTTTCATGATTGAGAGATGAAAATGGGAAGAAGGGAGGATTTGCTGTATTTTAAAAGAAGATGTTAAAAAAATTGTTTATATTTGTTGTGATAAGGGGGAAGTTACTTCTTTATGTTTCTTTCTCCTCCTCCTCCTCCTCCTCTCCTCTTTTGTTTTCTGTACCTATTTTTTCTTTTTATTTTCATATAGTTTTTTTTAGTTTTTATCTTTTAAATTGTAATTTCTAGTAAAATTATTATTTAAATAAGAATAATTCAGACTCCTAGGGGCCCTTCCTCACCTAGGGAGAGAGTATGTGGAGGCGAGGTTGTTGTGCAGGAATACAAGCTAATTTGAGGGCTAATCCACATGGAGCTCCGTTTCCATCTGTCCTGTTTGCCATCCTTCACTCCTTAGGCATTAAAATGGACAATCTGAAACTTGAGCTGGCCATGAACAAGGAGTGTATATTGGAGGTGGTGACTCTTTGAGAGCTATATGCAACGAAATTTCATTTTGATGTATGCCGATTGGTGTACATTCAAAGTGACAATAAAGTTGTTGTTGTTGTTATTTGGATATATTATTGAATTGTATTTAAATCACTGGGAGTCTGAATGATTTGACAGTGTACAAATGTAATAACAATAGTAACTAAAGGGAAGGATAGTAACTAAAGTTTCAGCTTGGCTGTTTCTCACTTTCTGTAACACGTATCAGTCCTTTCCAAATGTTTTCAAATGGTGAAACTTGGGGGGGACCTGGGTGTTTCCAGCAGATGCTTTAGCTTTCTCTGCCTTACTGAGCTGCCTCTCCTGGCCGCCAGGGGACAGCGGCGCAGAGTGGGCAGGACCAGTGGAGTTCATCTGCCTTCGCAGAGCCGGCTTTCTCAACTGCGGAAACAAGCCAGGTTGAGATCTTAAATAAAATCACTCCTTTAACCTGTTCTGGACACTGCGCATGCAGAAACAAATCCTCTTCTGGGAAGACGAACAGAACTAGCTCTTCCTCTACCCCAGGGTTAAAGGAGGGTTACCAAGCCAAGACTGAGCACAGAATCGGAGCTGGAGGGGACCTCTGACATCGTCCCAGCCAAATGGCTGTCCAATCCATTTTTGAAAACCTCCAGCGATGGAGCATCCAAACCCCTGGGAGGCGAGCTGCTCTCACTGTCACGTTCTGCTTCCTTCTAGGTTGTATCTCTCTTTGAGAAGCTTTCGCCCATTACTTCTTGCCCTGCCCTCTGGTGCCCTGTAGAATAGGTCCATCCTCTCTTTTGAGAGCCAGTGTGGGGTAGATCTGGGGACAAGATGGGCAGAGGGCGACTCTGGTTCAAATCACCGGGCGACTTTGTTAGTCACTTTGTTTCAGCTCAACTTAGCTCACAGGAACGTTGCAGGAGGAAAATGAAGAGTAAGCGCTCTTTATGCTGTCCTGAGCCTTTGAAGAAAAGGAGGGATGTAAATTAGAAAATAAATATTGAAATTTGGCAGTATGGTTGCTTCTGCTTCTTAGAGCATGTGTGACTCTGGGGGTGAAGTTTAAAGCATCTCTTGCACTTACCTTTTTGAAGGGAAGTGTTGGAGATGGTCGCTCTTGTGGTGAGACATGGATGGAAGGGTGCAGTTCTTTGGACCCTGCTGGATCCTTCAACAGGTCATGATATAATTGTATTTTCTGGGCCCTCTGTGAGGTTGGAGCTGGAAGTATTTTTTCACAGTAGAGGCGGTGGCAACAGTCGTGGTTATTTACATAGCTTATATAGTTCTGGTCCTTCTTATGTAGAGATCTTTAGTTAACAGGAGAGGAAGGAATGGCGGAGTCATTGGCCACCCATTGTGGGGCACCCAGGACTCTCCTGGACTGCTTAATATTGCTATGCAGCTGCCTCTGAGAGGTTGTCCATAAGCTGAGGCTGGGGGATGGTCCCCTGGGACAGGTGAACATGGAGGCAGATAAAGTTGCTGCTGGTGGGTAGGTCTGAAGGAGAGGCCCCCAAAATGGGAAAAGCTTGTTATCACTAGATCCCAGTGGCAGGCATAGGAGGGCATGGTGAGAACCCGATCTTCCAGCAGCTGATGCTCATCAATCCACATGTATTTATTTGTGTTCTGCCTTTTTTATTTTTTTATAAATAATTCAAGGTGATAAACATATCCAACACACCTTCGTCTTTCTCTTTTCCCCACAGCAACAACCCTTTGAGTGGTAAAGACCCCTTGAGTGCCAGGAGTTTTTTCCTTTGAATATTGCCATGGCTGCCTCGGGAGTTGAGGATTGCTTGCCATGCAGGCCTGGGAGTTGAAAAGAGCTTCTGGGAAGGGAGAGGCCAGAAGGGCCCTGGGCTCGTTGCTCTGGGCTCATCTTGCCCAGGCACTCCTGTCCAGACCAGGCCACCTTTGGGGGAAGCAAGAGAGGCATGGAGGGTGGGGAGCAACCTGGCAGGGGAAGAGAAGAGCCAGGGGAGACTCCTCTCTGAGACTGGAGGGAGGACTGAGACTTGCTTCAGAGAAGCGGGCTCAGCTGTGAAGGCCATCTTGCTCTGGTACCAGCTGTCGCCAGATGTGCCAGCCCTTCCTGGTACTGCGGGCTGCTTGTCTGAAGCAAAGGCTCCAAGACAGTTGGCCATTCTCTAAAGCTGGCATCTGACCAGCAGCAGGAGGAGGAGGAGGAGGCCCGACTCTCCTGCCCCCCAGACCTGATGGTCCAGGGTGTCAAGGAAAGGAGAACGCAGAGCCATGTTGTTGGAAGAGAGCGTAGGAGATGTTTTTAGCATCATCTTCAAAGGAGACCCTTTTTCTCCTGCCAGAAGGGGGTCCTGGGCAAGCAGTTCTGCTGCTTGGCCTTCTCTCCAGCAGCGCCCTTTTCCCTGTTTGGCCCATGGCCAGCTAGCAGCAAGGTCAGAGCTGCCTTTCCCAGGAACCAACAGAACTCTCCTTGCCTCCATTTCCCCAAGGTTTGAGGAGGGAGAATTCACTGCAGCTTAGCCACTCTCTGCTGTGGAAAGGACACATTGCCTCCAGGCGCTCAGAGCTACACCAGGACCCTTCTTGGCATAACTTGTACAGCCTGGGGCAACAGTCTCACCAGCCTGCGTGGCAGAAATTGACCAAGAAAGCTTCTTGGCAGCAACGAGACTGCACCTACAGAAGCCAATTTCAGAAGCGGCAACCCCAAATCCCATCCACCTGAGGCTGGGAGCAGCTTCTGCCCATGAGGGGTTAGGCAGCTCACATCTGGCTCCTTTGTCAGTGGAAGTCTTTTCCCAAATGAAAAAAGAACAGAAACTTGAAATAAAATCCTTGCAGCACTTTATTTCTATAGGAAAAGCAGAGCGGCTTAGAATTGCATTGTTTTCAAAACCCCATTTGGTCCCTGAAGATAGGGTGTCGTTTCTACTTGGCAAACCCTGCAGGAGACAAGCTACAATCTTCTCAGGACAATAGACACTCCTGGAAAAACCACACTCACAAGTGGGAAGGTACATGTCCGATCAGCAAACTGGGAAGTAGCAGGGAAGAAAAAAGTGATGCAGCTGGGGTAGAGGCATTGCAGTGAGGTGGGGAGATGGGAAAGTTAGGGGCCACCAGGGAGCATTCAGGCTGGCTGCCAGCCCCAGCCCCATTGAACTTCAGGGCCCCAGGAGTTGACTACGAGGCTGCTGGCCTGGGCTGCTTCTGTGGCATCTGTTTCAGCCCCAGTGCCACCAGTGGCCACCCCCCCACCCCCTCATCTTCTCTGTTTGGTCTTTCAAGAGGGCCCTTCCTTCCTTCCTTCCTTCCTTCCTTCCTTCCTTACCTTAATCTCCATTTTGGCAGCTTCTTTAAGATTCACCAATGAGCTTCATCCTGTTTGGCAGAGGCTGCCTCAGGCCCAGGACTGGATCTTAAAGTTGGAGCTTCACGTGTGTGTGTGTGTGTGTGTGTGTGTGTGTGTGTGTGTGTGTGTGTGTTCCACTCCTGCTCTCTCTTTGCAGCCCACCAAACTGCTGGGCTGTAGGGCCATTTGCAGCTGAACCACGGCATGCCAGGGAGCAGCCAGGCTGAGAAAGAGAGGAACTCAAGGGGCTCCAGGGCAAGAAGGGACCCTTTGCTGAAGAGGCGGGACTTCTGAGTGAGCCCATAGTGGCCACAAGGGATGAACTGATAGGAAAAGGGCACTTTTAAAATAACTGCTCCACACAGCACATAACTCTGCTTCTACTGGAACTTGAGAGGCTCCAAATTCAGTAAGCAGCAACTGTGAGCGGCTCAGAGTGGGTGGCCAGACAAACATTTTCCATCCATAAATTTGATCAGTAAAGACTGAACGGGGTTTGTGATGTGGTTCCCCACTCAACATATAAGCCCGTGGTTCAGCCACGTCTCTCAGACTTGTGCATTTCTCCCTTGAGCCCGGGCAGCCGTGGATTTCCTGGCACTGGGACAGCCTGGTGACTGCCTCTCCCCAGTGCACTTAGCTCAGCCATGCAGGGAGAAGCTGCTCTTGGTGCTTGTCCTGAGCCCTTCTGGGAGGTAAAGAGGGCTGAGTGCAGGACGTGTTGCCCCTTCCCTGAGCTGTTTCAGAAAAATGCTGAAAGCTGAACTGTTTCAGAGGATATTCTAGCCAGATTCTGTTTTTATTCCTGAGCTGTTTCATCTCTGAGTTGTATTCTGTTATTTACCTGCCTTAAATGTTTCAATTCTTTATCTGCCAAGAGTCATTTGACTGATGCAATAATAAATCAGTGTGCCAGGCTGCTGCTAAGGGGCTCTCCCAGGGGCCCGAGAGGGGAGAAAGCTGACGGCACACTTCCAGAAGAGGAAAGATAGACGGCCGCCCCAAGTCCTTGGCGCTCTCCTGCTGCCTGCATGAGCCCCTCCCTCTAAGCGGGCTTGGGTGGGTTTATGGGCGAGGTGATGGCTGTACCCATAAAAAGGGCTGGCAAAATGGGCTGGGTTTGTGGATCTGTCCTGGTC
Organism: Protobothrops mucrosquamatus; assembly: GCF_001527695.2. Classification (NCBI taxonomy): domain Eukaryota; kingdom Metazoa; phylum Chordata; class Lepidosauria; order Squamata; family Viperidae; genus Protobothrops; species Protobothrops mucrosquamatus. The sequence continues at coordinate 226,472 of NW_015386391.1, read as the reverse complement.
AGAGGTAGAGGTGTGGGCTAGTCTGAAGCTTGCAACTGATTGAGCAACCTTGGTCAGTGGATTAATGGCTTTGCATTGTCCAAGAGAAAAGGGGCCCTTCATCCTTGGTCCAGACCATTCACAATCTCTTTAAGGGGCCCAGAGGATGGCCTGGGGGGGATGCTGGTCACAGTCGCAGATGATAGCAAGGTAAGCGTGTTGAATAACACCTTGAAGGACCACGGTGCAATTCAACATGACTGTGACAGGCTGAATGCTGGGCTGATCCAAACTGAAGATCTGCAAATGTGCTGCCTGAAGCCCCGTTCCTGAAAATTGTCGTGGCTCTGGGTGCAGGACTGGATTGGCATGTGAGGAGGACACATGGACTGCAGGCTGAACACAGGCAAAGCCTGTGTTGCAGCTGCTCAAAAGTTGATGAAATCTTGGGCTGCATTAAGAGCAGCAGCCTCCAGGCCAGAAGAGCCCATTGTTCCATTGTACACTATGCTGCTTTGCAAACTTTAAAAGGGTAGAGAGGGGTTCAGGGGGCAACTCCCAGGGCAATCAGGGCCCGGAGCTGAAGCCCTCCCAGAAACAGAGCAGCTGACCCTATTTGGCTTGAGCAGACCACAAAACTGCTTGTCTTCTCCCTTGACACTGTGGAGATGTAGGCTCAGGAGGGATTTCCTCTTGGGAATCACTGCAGAGCAATGTGAAAATCTTGCATGGATGTGCTCCTCTTGCTGGGGGGTTTTCAAATAGGAGCTGAACAGCCATAAGGGAAAGCTCAGCAGATGCCTGCACTGGGCAGGGAGGGTGGACTGGGTGGCCTAGAGCTTCTCTGCTATCTATCCGTTCTTTAGTTCTCCCAAGGCTTCCTGGACTTCAGGGGGAGCAGCACAAATCTAGGAAAGAAAGGGAACCCCAACGTGGTCCTCCTTATGAAATATGATCACCCCAAACTCTATCATGCTCAGCAGTGGCACAATAACCGTACCTTGCTTTTGCACATCTTACCATCATGCAAAGTGTGCCAAATTTCTCAGCATGGCATTTGGGAAAGGAGTCAATGTTTCTGTGTTCTTGAGTGCAGAAGCTCGGAAGGAAGCCACCAGCAGCTCTTGCTGCCCTGGGTGGCAGGTCCTGGCCACAGCTCAAGGGGCTGCTTGGTGGAGCACTTTATAGACCACCCAGTAGAAAATGTTGAACACCAGGAAAGTGAAGGGGAAGACGGCTCGGGAAACGGTGTCGATCCTCTTGGCCCGATCCACGTAGCGTCTCCGGAGCATTTCTCCTTCTCGCAGGAGAGGGGCCGGAGGGGGCAGACCGTAGATAGGGCTGTCCATGGCTGCCCCACTTTTCATGTGCTGCAGACAATGGCCAAGTCCGTAGCCCTGGAAGTAGAAGCGGCTCTCACAGACCACCTCTTCTTCCTGGGCGGGGGGAGGGAGGAGTAAGGGTGGTTGTCAGCTGCTGCTGGCCAGGCTAAGACGTCAATGCCAAGACTGTGGACTCTTGCGAGGGAGGCGGAAAGTGGGAAGCTTTCTTGAGTTATTTTCCTGGTCTGGGCCCCCCCATCTAACTGTTGCCCTGGTGGCGGCTCTTCTTCCTCTCCTCCAGGGCCACTCCCTTCCCTCTACAGCTCCATCTCTGCACTGCAGGGACACGTTCATGGCTGCAAGTCGCCAAGTCCATGTTCCAAGCTGAATTATTACCTCGACGAGTGGCTCACAATTCCTAGCATTGTCTGATGTCCTCAGAGGCAGCCCTTTTATCCTAGTGTTCTGGATGCACAAACCACAAACCACCATCTCTCATTGTATCCTTGCTGCCTGGTGGGGAAGTGTTGGGGGGGGCGGCATCCCCCGGCAGGGAACGGAATTGGCCCAGGTTGCCTGCACATCTCCCCTTCAGTATGGAACTGAGAAGGGCAGCATCGTACAGGGAACCCCAGACACTGCTCAGTTCATCCAATTTCCAGGTTGGACCTCGAGCCCAAAGTGCTGAAGCTGGAGCAGCAAAGTCACCAGTGTTCAAGGCTTTGGTCTTGAGCACTTCCGTGTTCCCCCCCCTCTGAATGTCAGCCCCTCCCTGCCTTCCGTTCGATGGATTGGGGCTCTGCTCCGGGGCTATTCAACTCAGCACTCTCTTGCCCCCCTCTTTCCTGGATGTAAAACTGGGCACCCTTCTGCAGGCTGGCCAAGGACAGCTTGAAACTGGCCAAGGACAGCTTGCAGTTGATTGATCAAGCACTAGAGGGCAGTTCCTCTCCCCTGGCAAAGGCTGGCAAGGCACAACCGCTGCCAAGCGGAAAAAGCTGCTTTCGGTATCATCGACCATGGTCTCCTGGGGGGGGGGCTCCGTGCTCTCCTGGTTCACTTCCTTCCTCTGTGGCTGCTCTCAGTCGGTGTCAATAGGAAGCGAGAGACCCAGCCCTTGCCCACTGCTTTGCGGGGTCCCGCAGGGCTCGGTGCTCTCTCCCCTCCTATTTAATGTCTACATGAAGCCTTTGGGTGAGATCATCCGTCACCAGGGACTGAGATGTCATCAACAGGCTGTTGATCCCCAGCTGTACATCTTAGCCCGTGTTGGGTTAGGTGATGGCCTGACCTCCCTCTCGCAGTGCCTGGAGGCTGTCAGGGGCTGGATGAGGAGCAACGGGTTGAAACTGAACCCTGGCAAGACCGAGTGGCTCTTGGTTTGGGGTTCTTTGACCCATGGAGAATCACCACCTTTGGTCTCGGATGGGCTGGCACTGCCCCAAACAGACCCTGTGCATAATCTGCGGGTTCTCCTGGACTCGCAACTCATGCTCAAAGAGCGGGTGGCAGTCATGGTCAGAAGGGCTTTTGCACAACTGTGGGTTGTGTGCCAGTTATACCCTTTCCTGGACCAACAATCCCTCTTCACGGTCACTCATGCTCTACTCACCTCACATCTTAACTATTGCAACATGCTCTACATGGGGCTGCCCTTGAAAAGCATCCGGAAGCTCCAGTTGGTGCAAAATGTAGTGACCCACATGGTTTTGTGCAGCCCTCGGTGTGCACATGTATCACCTCTTCTGTGGGAGCTGCATTGGTTGCCGATTTGCTTCAGGGTGCAATTCAAGGTGCTGGTTGTCCCTTTGAAGCCCTTCATGACTTGGGACCAGGTTATCCAAGGGACCTTCTCTTGCTGATCACACCTATCTGACCCACTAGAGCAGGGAGGCAAGGAATGTTGCAGGTCCCATTCCTTAAGGAGGTACATCTGGTGGGATCCAGAAGAAGGGCCTTCTTCGTGGTGGCTCCCTCCCTCTGGAACTCCATCCGCCCGGAGATTAGACCCGCCCCCACTCTGACAGTCTTCCGGAAGGCCCTGAAGACCTGGTTCTGCCATCAGGCCCGGGGAACCTAGAGCAGGATGGAGCCCATTAAATGGCTGGTCTGAATGTATGTTGTTGCCGGGGCGGGGGTTATTATTTTATTATTTTTATTACTATTTTTATTTCTTTTAGACTGTGCTTTTATGTAAGCCGCCTTGAATCACCATGTACTAGGCGGCAATATAAGTTTTCTGAATAAATAAATAAATTCAGCTGGACTGACACAGACCCCAAGGGAAGCCCCCTTGCCTTCCCAGATGGCATCCAGCAGAGGGGCTGCCCAGCATGCTGCCTTCCTGAACAGATGCAGCTGAACAGCCCTGAGTGGCAAAACAAGGGAAGAGCAAAACCAAAGCCAGCACAAAAAAAGACACTTGTTTTAAAAGATGTAGCTGTTTCTGACAGGCAAAAGTCACCCAAGGAAGGAGGGCTTGACTTGGTAGGGGCTTCTTCCCCCCCCCCCTTCTAACCAGTCCCAGGGACATATGGGGAGCACTGGGCCTATTACCTCCCCCCGGAAGCCCCCTGCCCAACTCTTGCTCACCATCCTCTGTCGCCGTTGGCTCCTCCGCAGACGCAGGAGCTCCTTATGCTGGCGGGAGACAAAGTTGACCGCTGCATACTCCAGCAGGGCGGCAAAGACGAAGAGCAGGCAAACGGCCATCCATATATCAATGGCTTTGACGTAGGAGACCTGCCGACGAAAGGGGTGTGGGCAAGCAATTCCCCAGGCATTCTTGGCTGCTGCCTAAGCGGCCCCCTCCCCAACTCCAGCACTGCTTCCAATAGTTCGGACGGCCATTTTTCTTGGCAGCCCTGCTTCTATTGCAGCCCCCCCAGAAAACGCCAAAGACTTTCTAAGGTTCTTCTCATTTGGCACAGTGAGGCATGGTCCCAGCCTCACGCCAGGCAGGCACCAAGATGCCAGGAGTGTGGTGGTTCTCCTGCGGTGAATGTTTTGTAGGGCTTTGTCCTGCCTTGCAAGGACCTGGCATGTTCCCCCCAGCTGCCTTGACTCCAGGTTCAGCCCCCCAGTTAGGGACAGCAGCATTTCTTCACTGAGGAACTACATCCACATGGAGGGACGCATGCAGTGGGGCACCCCAAGATTTTCTGTTAGGCCCAGCACTGTTCAACCTCTTCATAAATGATTTAGATGAGGGAATAGAAGGGGAACTTATCAAATTTGCAGATGACACCCAGCTGGGAGTAATAGGCAACACCCCAGAAGATAGGCTCAAGATCCGGAAGGATCTCGACAGACTTGAACACCAGGCCCTATCCAACAAAATGAAATTCAGTGGTGAGAAAAGTAGAGCCTTAGGCAAGAAAAGTCAAATGCACAGGTGCAGAATAGGTGATACCTGGCTCAACAGTGGTAACTGTGGGAGGGATCTTGGAGCCCTAGTGGACAACCACCTAATATGAGCCAGAATTGTGCTGCAAAAAAAGCAATGAGGTCCTAGGTTGCATCAGCATGGGGATCACCTAAAGTACTAATACTGCTTCCTACTGCACCGGTAAGACCAGACTTGGAATACTCCGTCTGGTTTTGGTCACAATATAAGAAGGCTATTGAGACTCTAGACAAAATGCAGAGAAGAGCAACAAAGAAGATGAGGGGACTGGAGACTAAAACATGAAGAACGGTTGCAGGAACTGGGTATATCTGGTGTAATAAAAGAGAAGGACAAGGGTGACATGATAGCATCTTCCAATATCTAAAGGGGCTGTCACCCTACAAGAGGGGCTCAACCTATTCTCCAAAGCATCAGAGGGCAGAAAAAGAAACAACAGATGGAGACCGATCAACAAGAAGCCAACAAGAACTAAGGAGAAATTTCCTTACAGGGAGAATGATTAAACAGTGGAATGGCTTCCCCTAGAAATTATGGGAGCTCCATCACTGGAGGTTTTTTTAGAAAGATTGATGACATCACCTAGTTTGGATAATGAAATGTCTGCAAGAAAACAACCCAGATCAGAGAGCACCAAGGACCCCTCAGATTGGACAGCTGTTAGTCCAGAATGGTCTTGACCAGGGGGTTGAACCAGCAATCCCTTCCAACTCTGTTATTCGGTTATTCTGTCCCCAAATGGAGCCGATGGTATCTGCAGGGACTTCGGTCACTTCTGGACAAAGAGAAAAGCCAGACCAAGACTAAACCTTTCTGGCATTCGTTGTTTGCCTCCTAGTGTCGCTTTGGGGTTGGGGAGTGCGCACTCACATTCTGAGGTCAAGTCCCCTCCCCCCTCGCACCAGCTGGCATCTGATTTTCCTCCATAAGGCCCCTTGGCCACCTGCCAAATGAGTAGTTCGTCAGTGGCCTTTTCCTTTGGAAATTTAAATAACCTGAACAGATGCTAGAAAAGATGGGGAGGCAACTCCCCCAGCATTAGAGAAGGAAGAGACGGGACTTCTCTTTGCGAGGTCAGGTTTGGGAATGCTCAGACCCAGATGGGGCTGGAAATCTAAGAAAGACGTTTTTCTCCTCCTTCTCTCACTCCTTTTGGTGAGCCAAAGACAGAAATAGCTGTGGGAAAGATTCCTTGTTCGGCCTGCAGTGCTGGGCATTTAAAACTTACCTACATCTGTTTTACCCACTTCAAAATACCCCCTTGATGCTGCTGGCTTTAAGAGGCAAACTGAGGTGTTGTGTCGTTCCTGCCTCATTTGCTGTATAAGAGGCACAGCGGTGCAGGGTGTCCATGCATGTAGCACAAGGAAGAGGATTCATTTCAAGTGGTCATTCCTGGGCTTTGTAGCACTGTATACTTCTGAAGATGCACAGAGGGTTCACCAGAGACACCTGGCTCTCCCTGGTAGCCATTGGGTGTGTGGCAGGTGCCTACCTCTCCTGGCTCCCACGTAGGTAACGTGGTGGGATAGGGAAGGTTGTCTCCGCTCTTATCAGGGAACCTTCCTGTGGTCTGAACTTAATGACCTCCAAAAGGGGGTGTAGCATGTGCGAGGAAACCAACGCTCCTTCCTTTAGCTCAGGGGTGGTGCATGGAGATATTCAAGGTCCTCTCTTGGCAAAATTTCATGCTGTGGTTTGAGGGAACAGCTGGAAGCAGCATAAAGGGGCCAGCTGAGCACAGGAGGGCTCTGATATGACCTCCCCATCCCACCTCTAGATGGGAATGCTGGGAAACCCTCTCTGCCTGCCCAGAGACACGTGTCCTGGGAAGATGCTCCAGGATCCCCTGTCGTGGGCCCTGACCTTAGGCAAGGATGCCCGAGACCCTGCACTCTGGGTGGTCATTGTCAGCACAGTGGTAATGCCGAGCCCCACCCGGGCTGGTGCAGCATCCATGTTGATCCAAAAGGAGACCCAAGAAAGGATGACAATCAGCAGGCTGGGGATGTACATCTGGATCAGATAGTAGCCCATCTGCCTCTCCAGGTGGAACTTCACTTCGATGCAGGTGAACTGCCCTGGAGGAAAGGAAGAGAGCCGGTCACCTGTGGGCCCATTCTCTAGAGGAGCACCCGCTGCACCTCTGAAAAGCACAGGAGAGACTCCAATAGGGGAGGTCGTGTTTGGCAATGGAGGGGTGGTGGGGGTGGGTTGGCTGATGCATCAAAGCAACTGTACTCTCTGGCAGAGCTGCTGGGGAAGTTATTGTGGCTTTCGAGGGGGAGAAGGTAATGGATGTGCTCTAGGATCGGTGGGGGGAGGGGAGGGGCAGGGGAAGAGGATACCTAATTTTGTCCAAGCCATGATAGCAGACAGAGGTGGTGAGAAGTGAAGGGTGGGAGTAGCAGGGGCAAGACCTGCTTCATTCTCCAGCTCCCTGTGCTCCTCCCTGAGGCCAGGGGCTTGGGTCTGTGGGGGCTCCAGTTGCTGTTACAGGATGCCAGGTGAGCATGCAAAAAACACCTGTTTCCAGGTTGGGGATAACCTCCCCTGGGGCTTCAGTCTGGCCCCGACCACAATCCCAGGATAGGGTGAGGCCTAATGACTTTCCCAGGCTCTACTCAGCAGATAACGGAGTGAGACCCTCTGACTCCACATGGCCTGACTTTGTTTAAATGGGTCTGTAAAGGCTGGTTCTCTCCCCAAGCTTCGGACTTCTGATGGGATATTTGGTTTGCCAGAAGCTGTTTTCTACTTTTTCTGTGTGTTTCCTTTTTATCCTCTTTGTATCATATTATACTGTTTGCTTGCCTAGGTTTGTGATAAAGTCAGACAGTAAACGAATGGATGGATGGATGGATGGATGGATGGATGGATGGATGATGAAGGGCAGCATCATGGTAGTTTTTGAGGCAGTCTGCAAACGGGGCCTTTAGCCCTGGGAGGAGCACTGAGCCTCCCCCCACCAGGCAGATCTGGTCACCTGTGTTGTAGGACTTGGTGCAATAGCCCAGATCTTTCTCATCCCGCAGGATAAACTGAGGCAGTGTCAGGCCTTCAGCCACCTGCACGGCCTCCTGCTCCGTCTCCCACTCGAAGGTCAGGTCATTCATGGTGTAACCGACTGCAAGGCAAGCAGAGACAGGCAGCAGGAGGAACCCAGAGAAGGGACAGAGCCACCCACCCTTCTGCAAAGAGCCAGCCCTTCTCTTGCCCCCTCGCCACCTTTCATTGCTCCTCCAGTGTAGAGGGATGATGCCCACCTGGCCTTCCATTGCTCAGGTTGCATTGGTGTGCCCAGGTAACATGGCTTCCAGCTCCATCTTTCTATTGGGCCTTCCAGATCCCTCCTTATTAAACCATCTGTAACTTTTTGGCTACCCCCATCTAGTTATGACATCAACCCAGATTCTGAATTATACACCGACCACCCCACAGAATAGTTAAGTCACAATAAAGATCCAAGATTACTGCTAATGAAGCTCAGCATACTGTGCAAATCCAACTGCTATACCTAATCATGCTGTGTAAACCAGCCTAGTACTCCTTGTACCTACAACTAATTTGCGTTGCCCATAAAGTGAGCATAAGTACAGAAACTGTGGCTCTTATGTACAGCACCAAGGATGCTACAGTTAAATAAAAATACCCACAGCTCTCCAGTTGCATGGTGCATGTCTGAATGTCCATAGGGAAGTTCTTGAGATCCATAGGGCAGGAGAGGATAAGAGTCAGCCTACGGGGAAGAGAAAGAACAGTCAAACAGGACCACAGTGAGCCATATTTTCTGGGTGGTTAGGCTGAACAGGATGTTGTTGAAGCTGATACCTAATGCTATATAGCACACCCCCATTTTTGAAAATGCGTAGAAGCTTGTTGTCTGTAGTGACCCCATGGAAGCTGGCTCCCTTCTCGTTGGCAAAGAACAGATCTGGCTTCCAGATGGAGTCCAGCATGGAGGGGTCCAAATCTAGAGAGTCATCGGGGTATTCCCAATAAGTCAGGCGAGGGTCATTCCAGTGCTGCCGCAGAAAGACATTGACACGATAATCCTGGAAGAGCCAAGAGAAGCTGTCACGGGTGGAGCCAAGGTGAGAGAAGGCAGGCATGTTGACAGATGGAATAAGGACTGCAGCAAAGGGAAAGTGCCTGACTGAGGCGGCAGGGAGGGGCTTAGAAGGGGGGGTTGCAAGGTGTGGAGATGGACCCAGTGCAGGGCTGTTCTTTGGCTCTCCAGTCGCTCTTGTTCCCCAGGCTCCCGCTCGCACCACTGGTCTCCAACTGCTATCCTGAAACAGTCCTCCAAGGCCAGAGCAATCAGGGAGAGTTGTGGCCTATCAACTGTGCCCCTCCCGAGCCTGCAGCTTCTAAAGGCCAAAGGTGCTGCAGTGCTCGGCTGGGTTGAGAAAGAAGGGTGAGGAGGGTGGGCGGGCTAAGCCTTACCATGGTCGTTTCTGTGACTGAACCAAAGCTGTTGATGAAGATGTTGCATGTCACATTGACGGGTGGGCCTGTAAGGAAATTAAAAAAGGACTCATGGCTGGCATGTTATAAAGCTATTGAAGCCTGATGATGGGTCCCAATCAGCTAAGAATGTAAGAGCCGTTTGGCTGGATCAGACCGAGGACCAACATAGTCCAGGGGAGAAGCAAATGGCTCTTCCAAGCAGAAAACATTCACCACACCTGCAGTTGTAATTTGAGCTCCCCAACCCAGACAGAACACGGGGTCCTCAAAAGCAAGACCTTCCAGAAGAGCAGTCCTGTCCTCCATGAATTCATCCAATCCCTTCTGATAGCCATCCGTGAATTTATCCCCTGTATGAAGTCAGTGGCCATCACCTCATTTTGTGGGAATAAATGATGTATTGAAGGAACAAGTGCTCTCTCTTTGGTCTGCCATAAATCTGCTCCCAGTCAGCTTTATAAGGGGGTGGGGTGGGGTTCCCAGTTTTAATTTTCAGAGATGGAGAAAACCAACTGTTCAATTTCACCCTGACATCCATGTTTCCTACACCCTGATGATATCTCCCCTCAGTTGCCTTTTTTATATGATTTTCTTGAGGTGGAGAACCCATACAACTGTTAGATGGAAAATCAAGCTACTGGTCTTCTGAATGCAGAGACTCCTGCCCCTCCTAGGTCTGTCACATAAACATCCCAATATCTATGTCTCCTCAAGATCTCAGGCAAAGGTGCACAGCAATAAAACACAGGTCTTTCTACCTATCAGGCAGTTGACCCACAGCCACTCCATGAAGCCCAACTACATTCTCAGTCATACCCAACATCCTCTCAAGTTGATCCCCAGGAGAGGAGGGAGGCAGGGGTGAGACCGCTCTTCTATTCCTGGGTTATCGTGCTTTGAAAGCACCTTTGCTAGCCCTGAAAGAAAACGTGAAGATGGCGCAAAGGCCATGGATAGTTGGGCAGAGCAGCTCTTTGAAGGGGCTCTTCCCTCCATGAGGGGTCCACAGAAGCTTCCCTGAAAGGTGCTTTGTGCAGCAACCTGGCCTCCCCTTTTTCAGAGTGAAGCAAACCACCAGGAAGCTCTGCCCTCGTCCAAGGCTTCTATGGCCCTGCCAGCTCTTGGGACGGCATGTGCAGAAGCTTCTTCTATGTGCTGCAAGCCCCTCTCAGGCTGAAGAGGGCGCAGGAAAGATCTCTCTGTCTCACTGCAGAGTCTCATTTCATTTCTGACCAAAGGAATCCAGGCTGTCTTGCTGCGGCTCATACCTTACCTTTGAAGTTGGGCCTGATGCGAGCATCGTAGCCCGACGTCCGGCCCATCAGCTTGTCCAGGAAATCGGAGGGAGACATCGGCTGGGGGAGGCTCTGCAGGGCCGATTTGACTTCTCTCCCTGCCACGAATCTGGTGGTGGTAGGGAGGAGAATAGAGGTGCCAGTCTGACAGTCTTCCATATGCACATGCCTTCCTCATGGGATACACACCAAGCAGAAGGCCACATGTGATCTGGTTAATGTATTTTAGAGTGTCATGCAAACCTAGAACTTTCTCCCAGTTGGGGTTGCCTTTCCCTTCTGCAGCATAAGGAGGGATTTGGGTTTTCAGTACAGATCACCGGCTAGGAACTGCCCTGGACAACTCCAGATGGGGAGCAGGTACGGATAAACCGCTCCCCCAGGGGATGAGGGTTTGGGGCCATAAAGACGGGCACTACACTTGATTGTGGAATCATTTGGCCTGGGGAGACCCCATAAATGACAGCATGCCAAAAAAGGAGGACCCCGGACCCTGGGGCGATGCCTTGCTGGGCTTCTCAGCACAGGGCCCAGCATCTGTGTGGCATGGAAACACTCGATTCAGCCTTCATGGAGAAAACAGCTATAAGATTCCCTCTCAGGAAATGTGCTCAGAATTCAGAGGGCCAGCTTGGCTAGTCAAAATGCTTCAACCAAACTGCCACTCAACAGACTGCTGAAACCAATCAACACTGCCAATGAAATTGCATCAGCTTTCTTCTGTTGCCCCAGGAGCTGCAGTCCTGATGCTCTTCTGCCATTCCACAAGGCCCTTGAAAGCTCACATGGCATCAGCACAGCTCTCCACAGCCCAAGGAGCCCCCTTTTCCTGTGGGGTTGCAGGGATGTACACCCGTCTCCTTCCACCCCATTGCCCAGGCAAAGGAGCACCTCAAGGCTCCCCCAGGTCCATTTTACACACAGACCTATCCTCAGCCTCAGAGATGAAGGAAGAGCACCTGGCCATTTCCCCCCAATCCGCACCATAAATTTTTATTTGGGTTTTTTCTAATAGTTTTAGGAGGCCTAAGACATTTCTTCTAAGATTAACTTGCTCCCACTTATAATCGTGGTTATTTTACTTTAATCTCTGAAAAGAAAATGTTGCCTGTTAAAATAAAAAGAACAGAGAAACAGTAGGAAAGTTTTCCAATAACAAGAGCAGCCCTGAAAAAGGAGCAAACACTCTGCAAATCCTGAGAGATTCCGAGGGGAAGCGCAGAAGTCCTAGATCTTCCCAGAGCCGAGCAAACCCAGCTGGGTCAGAGCCCAGGTGGACCAGCCTTCTCCTCTGGCCCTAATGAACGCTTGCCCACAGGAGCAGAAGGTGGCCAGCCCTGCAGCTTGTCTGGGCTAGAAAAGGATGGCAGCTCTTCGTTCTTTGGGGCGTCAAACCGTGGTGCCCATTAATCAATTCAACCTTGAAACAAAGGCTCACGTGAACTGCGCACAGCCTGTTTCATCAAATAACACTTTCTGAAGAAAAGCAAGAAGCGAACTTGTGAGCAGAGGCCACCAACATTCGCGGCCAGTCGCGAAGCCGGGAGGGGAGGGCGAAGGAGCTGCTAGGCGGCAGATGCCCCGGGAAAAACAGCCGCGGAGAGGAAGACCCGCTTCCTAAGCCGGGCAGCCCACCCTTGCGGAGCGGCTCCTTGGCCTCGGGAAACTCTGCTGCCGCTGCCGCGGGGCAGCTCCAGAGTGAGTCGGACCCCGCCGCGCGCGGGCTTTGCCATCGGGTACACCGGAGCGCGGGCGAAGAAAGCTTGGGCTTTTGCCTGTTAAAATACAAAGAAGGAAACGCTCGCGCCGCACGTGCAGCATCCCAGCCGGCCCTCCAAGAAGCCGGGCCCCGGCCGAGACAGCCCCCCCTCCACTCACCCGAGGAGGGCGCCCTGGAGGAGCAGGAGCGGCACTCGCGTCCCGTGCGCCCGGGGCATCCTCGTGAGGCCAAAGGGGCTGAGGCCGGAGCGGGTGGACTGCGAAGTTCGCGGGGCAGCGCTCCTGTCCGGGGAGGCGTGCGGGCATGTCCAGCTGCTGCTATTCTTCCGGGCAGGGTTGGGCGGCGGCGGCGGCGGCGGCGGCAGCAACAGTGCCGAACCGAGGCGTCCGGACTTCGGCCAAGACGGCCTTGCCGGAGCCCGAGACGCTTGGCTCACTTCTCCCCGCCTCCAGCGGGGAGGGCGCTGCCCACCCACGCGAAGGACAGCCCCGACGGTCTACGTTTGGCTGCAGGTCTCTCAGCCGCCTTTCGGGAGACAACTTCTCGGTTTTTTGCGGGCGCTCAGCCTCGACGGCGTCGACGGCAGGCGAAGGAGCAGGGGCATGTGCAGAGCGCCCCTTCTTGCCCGGCCCGAAGGGGATAAGGGCAAGGCTTCCTGAAGCCCCCGCAGTTTGGGCGTCCGCCTCCTTTCCGCCCTCCGGCGCGGACGCCCAAAAGACAAGGAGGGCGCATTTGGCGCCGGCTGGCGGGACACCAGCAAGGCTGTTGCGAAGCTCTTCGTTCACCTCCCAGGACGAGCACAGGACCCCCGGGCTCCCGGGCGCGGCCGGCCTGACGAAGGGGCTGAACCGTCCCTCGCGGAGCAGATAGAACTTCCCGACCAGGCCGGACCGGGCTGGGAGTCTTTTCTTCCCTTTCAGAGGCTCTCCACACATTTCTTTTGACCTGGTGGTGGACGGACCCTCTGAGCAGTGGCTGGGCTCCCGTTTCGCTGCCAAAACTGAGTCCAGAACTTCCTTCACTGCATCGCTTTCTGATGTGGTCCTGTGTTCACACATTACTCGTTGGTTCCTTCAGGTTATATACTGTTCAGCTTAGAGTTAACAAGCTGCAATTACAACAAAGAGAGTTATAACATATAAAGCTGGAAGGCTCTGCCTTGTCACTCACTCCTGGGGAGTAAACTTTTCAGACCTCTCTGTTTCCAGATTCTTTCAAAATATAATAACATGGCATATTCCAGATATCTGGAGGGAGCTGATTTTCAGTCTGTTTAGTTTGGCAGTGGCTTAGCCGTTGGCATGGATGGGCCCGTGCTTTGGCGGATTAAAACAATTGTGCCAAGAACATTGGCTAATTCTGCATGCCTTAATGGGTATTGTGATACAACTAATGTGTGAAGGTGTAACAGCCTTTCTAAACTCTGGAGGAGGAAGAGAGCCAGGCTCGTCCTTAGAGAAGGATCCCCGTAGGAAGATAAGTGCAAGGCAACTTTTTGAGGGAACTTGGAGTCTTGAGGATAACAGCCCCATCCCTGCTTAAGGGGGGGGGACCTCAAGGTCTGCAGAAATGCCCTTAGCAAAAGCAAAGGAAGAACAAACTTCCCCATCCTGCTCAGTGGGCAGAAGGTGACTGGGCCGTTGGGGAGTGGTTAGGACTGGATAGGGTTAGGTAAAAGGCACAACTGTCTGCTTGGAATTCAAACCCCCCCCCCCCCCGTGAAACTCTCTGGACCTTCTGGACCCCCCTTCTAATCTTTCAGTTCTCCAGGGGGGGAAGAAATAAGAAGAGAAAATCACTCCCAAACCACAGGGGACTCTGCAGCAGTTCAGGTGAATTCCAAAAAAGATTGCAGTGCTGTTTGTTCCCACTGCAAGGCTAAAATTAGAAGACGACAGCAGGACAATCATTTGTCACTTGGGAGGTGGACCAGTAACTCCAGCTCAAGGTGACAGTACCAGTGGGCCACATGCAGCTCTGTGCCCCTCTCTGCCCTTCCAGTCCTGCAGTTTAGTAGACGAAATACTTAAAGCCGGGAAAAGGGGAACGGGACAACTGTCCAGTGGCACCTGCTGTGCCCTGCCCTGGCAGCTCGGCTGGCTCTGCATCACCCGGCCCGTGTGAGGAATGGCAACACCAGCAGCTCTGCTGTAGCTGCACTTCAGGGTTGAAACATGGGCCAAAGAAGGCATGAAAAGGCACCTCTGCTCCACCCGCACTGGAGCTCTGGGGAGGTATGGGGCATACCTGCCAGCCCTGCACACTCTCACACCCTTTGAGGGCTCCAGGTGGACTCCAGCATCCTTTGGGAAGGGGAAATTCCTGGAAGTGGGCTGCTGGCAGAAGCACCACTTGCCTTGGGATTCTAGCATCTTTACTTCACTGGAAAGGGAAGTTATCACACTGAAGAAAATTGGGTTAAAAATGCTCAGAAATTGGATTTCTAAGAAAGGCTTTATCATGGATTATGGCTATCTAGACATGACCACTATTATTGGTCTTGGGCTGATCAAATAACTCTTAAGCAGCCATTTTGTATGAATATGTTCACCTCTCAGGCCCAACCTGCTTTGGTGACTTGGATCCTTGGGTCCCTGGGGTTTGGCTGCCTGCAGAGGTTGCTCTAGGAAAGGCACCCTGGAGCTTAATTATTGCCCCCCCTAGCCCTAGCAGGAGGAAGCAGGGGAGGCAGAGATGCTCTGTCCAGCTGGGAATGCTTCCATCATTTCCTTCCTGCTAGCCAATGCCATGGGGAAAAGCTCTTTCATTCTGAGGGATGGGGCACAATCCCAGAGCAGAAGAGGCCGCCCCATGG
Organism: Protobothrops mucrosquamatus; assembly: GCF_001527695.2. NCBI lineage: Eukaryota > Metazoa > Chordata > Lepidosauria > Squamata > Viperidae > Protobothrops > Protobothrops mucrosquamatus. The sequence goes on along the minus strand of NW_015386391.1, from coordinate 211,465 downwards.
GTGCCACCTGAGTAGGAAATGGGCTATCCAGTTCAGGGCAATGCTCCCGCTCCAGCTGCCCGTCCAGTTCTTCAGTGCCAGTGAAAGACAGCAAAGGCCCTGAGTAACCAGCCCAGGCCGGGCATACCCCGTGCTGAGGGCTGCCCGTAGCCATCAGCAGAGTCAGGACCAGCGGCAGGAGCCTGCATGGGTGGGAGAATGAGCCTCCATTTGACCCAGGAAGGCAGCTCCAAAGCTTTTGCCTCCTCCTGGTGGGCAGTCCTGCCACAGCAGAAATCTCTTCCTGCACCCCCTTTTCCATTCAAAAGGGCAGTGGGAGTATGGTCACCGGCAGGCCCGTGGCTGCACTGAACACCCCCTCCTCAGAGGAGGCAGAGTGGAATCACGTTTCTTCTCAGAGCAAGCCCCCTTTGGGCATCTGCCGGGTGGTGAAGGTAAGGCTGGACATTATCCCATGACTCTCTGACCACTGCCAGCTGCTCCATTTGCCTCTTTTCCCAGCTTGCTGGCAGCACTTTGGTCTTCAGTTTGCAAGCACGACCCAGGCAGCCTGTGAAGGGCTCTGCTGATGAGGAGGAACCCGGAGCACAAAAAATCTGCTCTTTCTCCCACCAAGGTCATTCCTTGGTGGGAATCACACACCAGCATTGCATTTCTGCAATATTTCCTGAAGAGCAGTGCCTCTTGCCTCACCTGCTACTTGGAGTTCAACACAATCCAAATGGCGCTCTGGCCACGTGAGGTCTTAAAAGCTCCGCGTCTATGGAGATTCTCAGCCATCCAGATCATGGTTGCTGCAAAGGTGCTTTTTCAACAGGCAACTGGATTTTGTTTTCCCTTGAAGATGATTCTCTTCTCAGAACTGAAGAAGCTTCTTGTCTTCAAGGCAAAATAAAGAAAGTCCAGTTGCCTCTGGAAAAAGCACCTTTGGGTCTTAAAATCCCAGTTTGGAGAGGTGATCTTGGCCAAAATCAAGACTCTTTTGCTCTGTCTTTCGTTTTGGAGCTAAAAATACTCAGGTGGCTTCAGTGGGAATTGCTTGCAGGCTCCAATGAGCCAGAAAAAATCAAGTGGGGCCTGAGCCAGGTGGAAAGAGGCTGCAGTCAAAGACATTAAGCTGCCGATGCTTCTCCCTGTCTGAAAATTGGCTGGAACTTCTCTGAATCTTCCATTCCACCCCACAGCCTCTCCTTAGTGCCCTATAGAGTTGGGACAGACCTGTGGTGTTTTTGCTGAAGGAAGGAAATTAAGCTGGTTGCCTTCTTGCAACTTCTGCCTTGGGATGTTCTCACTTGGATATGAGACCAAGAAACGCAGAGTAGCAGCAAAGCCACGAGAGAGAAAGTTTGGGAACTGGAGGAGGCAGCAAACCGAGTGGGACCGGCCAAAGGGATGCTTGGGAAGGCCTACCTGTGCCACCGCCAGTCTCCCTGGGCCACAACATCTGGCCAAGAGGGCGTTGTCTAGAGGAGAAAGGGAGGCCTTTGGCCGCAAAGAGCAACCCTCTCCTTTTCTGCTGACTGCCAGAGGATTCTGCTGCAGCTTCACTTTCTCGGGCTAAACTTTCCAAGCTTCATAGCCCCAAAGGAGAGCAGCTGGGTGATCGCTAGAGGAGTCTTTCTGTTTTGCCACCCTCGGGATTCAAGGAACTCCGTGTCCACGGTTCTGGCTGAATCCTCTGGCTGGCTGCTGACCAGCTGGGCTCCCTCCAGGGCTGGCTTCTGCCCGAGGTTGCAATGCCTTGGTTGCAGAGGCACCAACCTGTCGGGGCCAGGGAGCTCCCCTCCTGGCTTGAGCTGATGACCTGCTCGTTCTTTGAACGAGGAGTGGGCAAGCTCCCTTCAGACCTCAGAAGGATAGAGGGCCGGGACCAGAGAGGGGGCGCTCCATTCCTCCCTGTGCCAGGGCTACCAAGGCGGCAGAGAGGTTCTTTCAGCATTCAGATGGGAGACCTTTTCACCTGGCCCAAGATCTGACTGGAGAACTAGGATCTCCTTGATGCCAGATTGTCTCTCAGACAATATGGCTCTTCCCTGAAAGGATCTTTCCATGCTAGGATTTTGGTTTTGAATCTTACTGAAAACTGCATGGGTGCTGGGGCAAGGGAAATGGAACACATGCAGCTCTGCTGCCTGCATACATAACATGCTAATAGTTGTTAACTGGATTCACTGCTTCCTTGCCTGGGTTCATACAAGAAACTGAGCTACAAATTATGCAACCTTATTTTAGTTTCAGATGTTGGGTGAATCCAGCCACTGTAACTGGGTCACCAAATTGATTGATTACAATCAATTATAACTGATTATAAGCAAAGAACTGGAGAGAATGGAGGAAGGTCTGCTGTCCAGGGAACTGTGGAACCCTCTCATTTTGGATGGATGGAAGGAGGGAGGGGAGGGGACGGGAGGGAGGGGAGGGAGGGAGTCTGGTCTCTCTGCCCCCTCGCTTCTCTCCCTCTATTTTAAGTTTCATGTCAGCAGTGAAGTTGCCTTTCAAGGCTTCTTGGCAGTGGGAGTCTGAAGGCCTCCTAGTTGCCATGGCAATTCGTAAGCCCCAAGGATGGAGGAACCAATGGCTGCTCTTGAAATAAGACCGTCTTTCTCATTCCCCTTTCCCATTTTATTTCTGCCAAACGTGTGCCAGACTCGTGGAAGATGCAAGTGCAAATGTGTGTGTGTGTGTGTGTGTGTGTGTGTGTGTGTAATTTTTGTGCCATCTGGAGTCAAGAGGGAAAGGAGGGCATCTTAACAACCCATCCCTTCCCCCAGGCACTTTCTCCATTCCATTTTTCAGCACCCTCAGCTTATTAGATAGATGGCTGTGACAGATGCTTTCAGTTATAAGACAACCAAGTCCCCCTTCTCCATCCAGACAGGCGCAGAAGAGGAGCATGGGGAGTGGAGCCCTGCTCAAGGTGTAAATGTGCTGCTCCCACAAGCAGCCTCCTTCTTCCACTGGCCTACAAGCTGCCCCATTTTCTGTCACTCAGGAAGAGACCAGAGCGACTTTCAGTACCTCCGGCGTGCTGGTAGCAGCTGCCTGGATTTTAGGCAAGAATCTTTCTTGCCTAAAGCCATAGAGGTTACCTGGCATCTTTTGCCAAGTGGCACTCCTCCTCCTCAAACAACAGCCACTCCAAGAGCGAGTCTGGGTCCTGAGATCAGCCATGCAAACGAGCCTGGAGCCTCACGACCACCTGCCAGAGACAGATGTAAGCTGACTGGGCCCTTATGGGAGCAGCTGGGGAAATGGGCAACTGGTCTCCCTCTAGCATTCTGGACTCGGAAAAGCACCTCTCATTGTGGGGCATGTAGTGCTTCCTGATGGTGTTTCGCTCTGCGGCTTTGGGCGGAGGGCTCTGCTCTGCTCTCAGCATCCTGCCATCCTGCTCGCATCCAAAGTCTCCACTTCCTGTGACGATGTCTTCTCATCAACAGTTTCTGCAATGTGTCTAGAATTAATTGGTGCCTCATATGCAGCTGCCTTCCCCCCTTAGGATTTGGTCTTCCTCCAAGGATGGAACAGAAGAGAGAGAGAAGTTAGCACACAGAGCCACAGAGCTGTGTATGCTCAATGCAGGGGGAGCGCTTTGCTCTGCCTCCTTTATCTCTTCCTCTCCAGGGTGGGCACGTGTACATAGGGTGGGGTCCCTTCCGCTCCAGGGGAGGAGGGGGAGGGATGTTGCCTGCCTACCGAATCAGGGTGCCCTGGGAAGGTCAGCAGTAGCCTTCAGTGTGGACCGTCCTTAGTTCAGGCCCCAGCAACATTTGGGGGGGGCACTGATGAGAGGGGGCAGGTACAGCTGGAGCTCTCTTGACTTGGCACCATAGAAAGGCGCTTCCTGCCTGCCTAAGAAGCAAGGGAGTCAGGGAAGGACACCAGCCTGTGCATCCCCATGCCTTGGGGCAGAGTGAGACGGGGCTGCTTGCTTCTCCCTCCCTCACCACAACCTACATGGAGACAGCTAGATTGCAGAAGGAAGCTTCTCATCAAAGACCCTTCAGACCTTCTACCCACCAGACTGGACATCCCAGCCTAGGAGTCCCTGGAGCAGCAGCAGCGGCAACAGGAGCTCGTTCTGCTCGACGGCTGCTGCTGCCCCCTGCCGGTCCCAGATCGGAAATTAGACCTCTACAAAGTGCTTGCGCCCGAGACAGATCCCAGAGACGCGGGTCCAGGGTCGCGGGATAAGATGGGCATAGCGGGGCGAACAGGTTTTCCTGCAGAGGAAACCAGAGGCCCCCGGGGAGCAAGCGGACGCGCTGGGCTCGAGAACTCTGGGCAGTAAGGGCGGAAGGCAGGGAAGGGGAGGCAAGTAGGGCCGCGGCATCGTGCCTCGCTTTCCTGCCCCCCCCCCGCTCCCTTTGGAGCAAGTACTGCAACCGGAGACGGTGTTAATCCGGGAGAAGAAGAAATGCGGACAGAAGGCAGCTAAAGTCCAGCTGCCGCCTAACGGTCGTCCGGATAAGCACAGCCCGGATCTATAATCTACTTCTTCCACAATCCGCTTTGGCGTGGACGGCTGTTGTGAACGTGCCTTTGCCGGCTCGAATTCTTGACAGCTACCGGTCTCAGTCAGGCGGGGTCTTCCCATAGAACCGCCTCCCCCCCCCCCCGAAAGACCAGGGTTAGTCGCAGGAAATGCGCCACCGGGAGTTCCTGGCCGTCTGGAAGGATCGAAGGCACCCGGGGAGCCTTTGGAGGAAATTTTTGGACCGACGAGGAGCAGGCAGATCGTCGTCCGCCCGCTGCCTCCGAAGCGACGACGACATCCGCTCCAGCACAGAGGGCTACCTGCGTTGCCCTGGGATTCCCCCCCTCCCCTCCCCTCCCCGCCTGGCAGCTGGCAGGAGAGGTGTGCAGGGCTTTGCCCAGGCCAGGAAGGTCCCCTGTGGCAGGAAGAGCCTTTCTGAGCTCCTCCAGATAACGGCGTTGCTGAATGCACAGACCTCCTGCCTAAGACCCTGGGCAGCTTTCCCCTCAATGCTCGGTTCACTCTTAGCTGATGTCTTAGCACAAACTGCTGGCATTTCAAAGGAGGTTTTTTAAACCTTTAAAATTAAGTCAGAAGAGTTAAAATTACTGGCTTATACTGTGTCCTCCCTCTGCATGAACAAGCTTGTGCCAGTGAAATATTCAGAAGTGGCTGCCTTTGCTCGCTTCCCAGGGTGAAGAATGGGCTCCTGGCCCCGGTCACCCACCTGGCTTCATTCCAGCTCTACATCACTGCCTTAACTCAGGTCCCCAACCCCCGGGCCGTGGACCAGTACCAGGCTGCGGCATGCCAGCAACCAGTCCGCACAAGCAAGCAAAGCCCCATCCGTGGGATGCAGGCAGCACACAAAAACACGCACCCTCCGGTCCACAGAAAAACCTCTCTCCACGGAACTGGTCCTTGGTGCCCAAAAGGTTGGGGACCTCTGCCTTAACTGCTTCCAAAGTAACCTCCCTTTTGCGCTTTTCCTCGTTTATTTTTTCCCTTCACTTTGCTAGATTTGCTTGGTGCAAGTTAACTGCAAACAGAAGACAGAGCTGAATCTGTGAATGGCACAGGAGATGGGGACTCCCCCCAGATAGTCTCCAGGGCCCAAACTCCAGCCTGTTCGGCCTTTGCCTGCTATGAAAGAGGCCCATTGCACAGTACAGATCACTTCAGACCTTGGCGGTCTCTGCAGAGAAGCCTGGAAATATGGAGAGATGCTGCTAGAAAAAAATAGCCATAGAAAGACCAAAGTGAAGCACAGTTATCAGAATTTACAATCCTCCCCCCAAATGTTTGTGGGGAGCACCAGAAGAGCCCAAAGCTGGATCTGGCTGCCCTTTCTGTTCCTATGGTGGTCAAAGGCGTATCGCAAAGGGGGCCCCACAAGGCTGTTGGGAGTACATGAAGAGCAAACTGTGGCTTGTGCTATGCTAAGAAATGCAGGCATCCACTGTCCAAAGGAGGGTTAAGAGAGAGGGGAGAGTCCAAGGGGTGGAGCAGATGAGGGGGGCTGGCTCTTTAAGGGGGCTGGCTGCCAACCCAAGAGCCTTTTTCTTTGCTGGTGAACAGGACAGGAGAGTCGCCAGAGGGAAGGAAGGAGAGAAGGCAACGGGGCATCACCGAAGGCTTCTTCTAGCTGAGCAGAGGCGGGAAAAGACCAAAGGTACCTTGACTTCATCCTGAAACCATGGGTAAGTTGGCAGATCCAAGGAAGCCTCTAATCCTTCTCGCCTTGACTCCGTTGACTCCATTGGGGAGAACCTGTAATTAGGAAGCTGGGCTTTTATCACCATATTGCTGTCCAAAACAGTGCTGGGCTGTAGGGATTTAATGCCCTTTGTTTTGGACACTAGGGATCTTAAATTTACTTAAACTTAAAACTGCTGTTTTTGCGCCCAAAATGTGCCAAAGAAAGACTGGCAGTGACTGGCAAGCCACTTAGGAAATGTCTCCTGAATCTCCCTCCAGGTTCAGCGTTCGCTCCTGTGTGGCCCTCTGAGTTTGAGCCTGATCCCCTTTCAGGAAGGGGGTCTTTGTCACTGAGCTGGTGACAAAATCTCCTTGGGGGTCCAGGAGCACCGCAGGAGAGCTCACACAATCGAGGAAAGGTTGGGATCAGAGTGAGTTGCTCTCGGAGAGAAGGGAGGCTGAGTTCCAAGGTGAAGCTGCAGAATGGGGGGGGGCAGGGAAGAGGGGTCTGGGTGGGGGAAGGGAGGCCAGAGAAGACATCCATATGTGATGTGTGTCGATCCTGCCAAGCATTCACTGGCTAAGCTTTGTGGATCTTTTCATTTTAAGAGCTCATAGAAGGAGGTTGCCATGCTCTGCCAGACAGGAGTTCTTTCTACAGGGACACCTGACTAATCTCAAGCATCATCATTGTCATCTTCATCATCACCTTCTTCCTCCTCCTACCGGAATGTGCATCCCAGTGAACCCCCGTCTGGCCCTTATTCTCCTGCAGTCTGGCTAAATTAGTCGACATCCTCATTGCTCTGGCAGAGTCTCTGAGCTCCTTGGCCAGAGCAGACGCCACACAATGCCCCCCACTGGAGAGGCAGCTGGCAGGTCGAGCATCTTCCAGGCCTCTTAGGACACCTGGGAGGAGGAGCTCTCAGCAACTCTCCACTTCCGCTTTTCCTGTGGTTAGTGGGTGCAGCTTCTCAGTCCCCCCCCCACACCCAGTTCCCAAGGTGCACAGGGATGCTTAGCTCTTCTCCTGCCCTTGCCAGGTTGCCTGATGTGCTGCAAGGTGTAAAACAAAACATCAGTACAATATTAAATCATGAATATATGGCTGTAAAAATAAAATGGACACATAAAATGACATTTTTCTGCTTTGGAACAAGCGCAGCTCCTGGGGAATTCCAAGTGGAGGGGAGGGGCCCCCATGCACAGCCACCGCCCAGAAGACGAGGAGTGATCCTTATGCTTGCCAGGCTCCTGCAGGCGGTTTACCTACTCCTGGCGTTTCATACCGTTCTTCCCCACACACACACATATTTCCCTCCTGCACAGTGTCTCCTCCCTCAGTATTTTCCCCATCAGTCCAAAAATAAAAATAAGCCAAAGATGTGCACCGGAAGGAGAAGAAATAAGAAGGAAAGATTACAGGTCCTCCTGTAGATCCAGGAATTCCTTACAATTTTAGGGAATCTCCTACATCAGCAGAACACGAGGGGCGCATTGGACCTGTTCTGCAGTCTAGGATCATGGCCACCCACATGGCCTTCTCTCAGTGGGGATTTAGCACGGAGCAGGGAGTTGACTGGATGACTTCTAAAGTTCCTTCCAGATTGGAGAGAGGGCATAAGGTGACCAGAGGAAGACAGGAGAGGCCATTCTACCACTCTGCTCCCCAGCGGAAGCCAAGGTCAGGGTGGATGAAGCACCAGTTCTCTGCTTGCTGAAAGATGCCTCCTTTCCTTCCCACAACACTTAGGAGAAAGCTCTCATTTCTCCCTCCCCCCAAACTACTTTTGGCCTCTGTCAAAATAGCTTTGGGAAAGCAGCTCCAAACCCCTCCCCAATCTCTGCCCCCACGCCTCTTCTTCCTCCTGCTGGTACCAGCCAGAGCTCCTCCGGACTCAACACAGCCCTATGTCGGGATGGTGGGGGTGGGGGGCATCGTTGAGCTCAAGCCTTGGGGAGGCTCATCCTGGTTGTCTTCTTGTGTCCATTGTTCTGCCCTGAGCACAAGGCTGGGGATTGTGTTCACACAAGGGCCTCTTTCTGTCATCTTCTCCACCAGCCTCCTCCTCCCCCCCCCCGCACCAAGAGCCATTATGTAAGCTTAGTGGGCCACCCCTGAGGCTGGTGGAAGGCAAGAGTTGGGCCAAGAGACCAAGCCTGGGGCCAGAGAGGGACCCTTGTCTGCCACGCTGCAGCTGTGGCTCCCTCTAGGCCACCAACCTATCCAAACTCCGGCAGAGAGCAGGGGATGCTTAGACCACTAGCTCTCCCAGTTTGGGTCCTAACTTAAAGCAAGAAATTTATTTAAATTTATTTATTTATTTATTTATTTAAAATATTTATATGTATATTTACAATGTATAAAATGCGAGGAATACAGGAATGATGAGAATAGAAAGCCAGTGCTGGCAAAAAAGAAATGGGTCCCTGAAAGCCAGCTGGGTGACTTTGGGCCAGTCCTTCTCCCTCAGCCAAACCCACCTCACAGGGTTGTTGTTGTGGGGAATAGGAGGAGGAGGAAGGTATGTTAGATAGGTTCGCTGTCTTGAGTAATTTGTAAAAATAATGAAACAGGATATCAATCAATCTCATGCTGGCAGCAGATCCAACAGAGCTGGACAGTCCTTCGCCTTTACCTACATTTTTTATTAATCCCAGTTTTTTGCTTAGATATTGAGTTTAGCCAGCAAGAGCAAAACAACAAAACTCCCGAAGCATCTGTAGCCCAGTGTGCTACCCCCCAGAGTGGCCGAGCAGAAGCCCCCAGGGAGGCCAGGTGATCCAAAGCCTGGTCTGCTGCGCCCCAAAGGGGACACCATCCACTCACAATCCCCCCTGTGGGTGCAGGCCACCCATCTTCGCACACGGCTCCCCGTGCTCCTTCTCATGGCTCAAGGCCCCAAAGTGAGCTCCCCAGTCAGGCCCTCAGCAGTCCCGCTGGGCTGATTCCCCTCGCCGTCTTCTGCCTTGCCTTCAGGCCAGGTAGGGCCCCTCCTTGCCCCCTTGGAGCCCTCGTGGAGGAAGCTGCGGAGGTGTAATGCTCAGAGGAAGGAGAGGCAGAGGACTTTTCATGGGTGCTCAGGCTTCCTGCCTTAAAACTCAAGGCCGAGCCCAAGACACCCTTCCCGAAGGATAGCAGGAGAGGATTCAGCCGGACAACCCTGAACGAAGCAACCCAGATCTCCGGCCAGGGGCTGCTTGTCCCCTAGGCAGAGATGGGGCCATGCTCTCGTGGCACTGGTGGGACAGTGGGGAGAAGAGGCAGAAGGACGAGGGCACTTAGGGTTCTCAGGCAGCAGGATGGTGATCATGAGCCTTTTTGGCTGCACCACGTCTGTCAGATGCCGGTCCCAAGTGGGAAACCTGCTAGGTTGAGGACTCGGGCACTTGTTCTACACCCCACTTGGGGAGAACGGGGGAAGGCTGGTCCCAAAGAAGGGCAAAGAAAAGAGGGCCCCATTGTTCTTTGCTGATCCCCCTTTCCTCCCCAGCCAGGGCAGAGAGAAGAGTGCAGAGCCTATCCGAGCCTGGAGGGGAGAACAAATCCCCCTTGTCCTCCTCCGTGCCACCCAGAGATCAGTACAGCTTGCGAGACTGACCCTTGGCCCAGCAGCTTCTGATGGGCCCATTCTTCAGGGCTGAGAAAAACACCCAGGGACAAAGAGGGAGTGGAGGAGGAGGAGGAAGAATGGGGAAAGTGCCTGGGGGGGGGGACAGATGCTGAGAGCTGGCTAAGCTGGGGAGGGCCGACTCTCCTCTCGATCTCATGGTGGAAACCCAGCAACTGAATTGCCATTGGGAGTTAATATGGGGTGTGTGTGTGTTCTGCACTGCATAGAGGATTCTTAGGTTTACTGTTGTATTTTTTGTAATATAGATAATATTAGTGAAGTGCCTGAGCCAAAACCCCAGAGCCAAACCCATCCACCACCTTCCGGTCCTCAGAATCACAACCTGGATCCAGCTGCACAGGCGAGGTCTCCAGGTAGCTGCCCTTCTCTCAATCTGCCCTTCTGAACCTCACCCCCAACAGTCCAAAGCAACGTGCTCCTCCTTGGCTCTTTGGCCCCACAAACACCAGCCTGGCCAGGAACTCTGTCCTGCTTTTCTAGGACAGGTTTTCTGCTTCCAGATGGAGCCTGGAGTTCTGAGCGAGCTCTCAGCTGGCCTCAGCAGGTAGACGATAGCAGCTCTTCGGAAGTCGAGGGCCAGTTTCTGGCCCAGAGCAGAGAGCAAAATTCCATCTTGGCCTTCGCCTGTGTCCATCACCGATGGTCAGGCACTTCTCCCTGCCAATGAAAATGCTGGAGGGAGGGCCGAGCACGATCCAGTTAAGAGGAAATGCAGAGTTCCGTGTCCTCAGGTAGATCCCAGGAGCCCTTCCAAGGTGTGGGCCAATCAGTCCAGCGTCCCAGGAATCGAGCCACGTCTTGGGTTCAGCTCGAAAGGTGGCCGTGCCTATGTGACATCTCCGCTAGGTAGAAAGGCCAAGAGGCCACCATCTGAATAATGGGCCCACAGGGCTGCCTGGAGCCATTAGAGGAGGCAACCGTCAAACAGATGGAAAGTTAAATGAAACAGACATGTCAAGGTTTCAAGATTCTGACCAATCTAAAATTTAACCTCTTTGCCAGACAGGGAAAAAGTCAGTACTTGATTTAAATCTTGCTAAATATCAGCCAACCTGCTAACTGTTCTTCACAACCAGAGGTGGTGCCCTTCCCTGCCCCCCCCCCAAAAACAATAAACAATGGTGACATTGTTCCCAGAGCAAATTCTGCTTGAGGGAGTGCTCCTATTTCAGTAAGTGTTGGTTTTAAGATCAGCAGACATAGGACGAAAACTAAAACATGTACCTGAAACCAGATGAAACTAGAAGAAAAATATCTGAAAGTGGACGCCCCCAAATAATCAGCAGCCCTGTGCCCAAATGCATGTCCCGGAAGAGGAGGGTGCCAGTAGAGGTGCCCCCCAGGCCTCTGGTCCTAAAGTCTGTGGCTCTTTTCCAAGAGAGGCTGCCTGCCTCTTTCTTGACCTCCTACCTGCAGGAAAAAATGGTGAGGCCAGTCACTGACCAGGAAGCAAATATGTGAAGGGGATGATGTGGCTTTTAGTGGGTGTGGCCATGGCTAAATTTCTGAGGTTGGTATCCCTTGATTGACGTTAAAGGTGGCTTTTTTGAAAAAATCATGGTCAGCCTCTTTGAATGCCCCTTGGGAGAAAAGCAGGATGCAAAACTAAAAACTGTCCTTTGGGCACTTTTTGTAAAACTGGGCAGTTTCTCTGGTAGCACATTCTGCTCTGTCTGCCCCTTCCCCCCCTCCCCCCTCCCCCCTCCCCAGTGCTTGCTGTTCATATTGATCCAGGATCAGTTGCCCCACAGATTTGGATCCAGTCTCAGCTTGACTTGATGCAGCCTCTAAAAGTTCTCTCTTCTCTGCACAGGGCAAAACATTTCTCCAGCTGCAGCTGCCGGGACTAACGGGCACTCTCTCTCTCCCTCCCCTCTCTGCCCAGGTTTGTTAGAGTGCTGCGCCAGGTGCCTGGTGGGAGCCCCCTTTGCCTCCCTGGTAGCTACAGGGCTCTGTTTCTTGGGAGTAGCCCTGTTTTGCGGCTGTGGCCATGAAGCGCTCACGGGCACTGAGCACCTGATCGAGACCTACTTTTCCAAAAACTACCAGGACTACGAGTACCTGGTGGACGTGTAAGTACTCGCCTCTAGGGCTGCATTCTCTGGGCAGGGCAGGGGGTTAGCACAGCCAGTGCTTCCCCTCAGCCAACCTCTGCTCCTGCAGCGGGCAGCGTCTGCCAGAGCAGAGACCCAGACATTTCCCTCATCCTGTCTTCCAAGAGGGAAGTCAGGTGCCTGGGCCACCCTGCGCTGGGGGTTGGGGTTGGGTATGATTTTCAAAAAAAGAATGATCTAAAATAGTATTTAAAGTTAGAAATTTTCTTAAGTTTATTCAACTGAAAATATAATTGTACTCCACACACACAAAGTTGAAAAGTAACTTAAATCTGAATATAATATGCTAATTTTATAAATTAGCACACTTTATAAATTAAACTTCATTCTTTCAAAAATCTTACAAATTTTAACAGATCTACTGAACAATAGTAGACAGCTGCAGTCTAGCCCTCCAGAGGGAGCTTCCCCCCCTCCTTTAAGCATCCTTTGCAAAGCCCCCCTCCCGTCACCAGGGAGCAGGATTGGGAGACAGAGCCTCGTGCCCAGGGCTGATGGCCGCCAGGTGGCTGCAGACGCTGAGACTGCCACTCGCACTTCTTGCGCCAGCATCTCAGCTGCAGCTGCGCAGACTGGGCTCCTTTCAAGGGTTTACTCAGCCACAGACTCGCCCGGCACCCATCTCCTCAAAAGCTGCTGGGAGCGTAGATACGCCCAGGAATGAGGTCAGCCTGAGTGCCAGTCTGGCTTACCTGGCATGGCTGGGGCAGCCCATGGGCAATTGTGGCCAACCAAAGGAGGGAGTGGGCTTTGCTCACTGATCCTGGACTGGTAAGGGTGGAGTGGGCATCAAAGCCACTGCTGGAGGTCTCCGTGGCAGCCAGGGCCCAACTAGCAAGGCAGAGCTCTATAGGGCAGCAGCCAGCCTTGTCGTGTGTTTGTGTGTGTTTGTGTCTGTGTCTGTGAGGCAGGCAGAGTCCCATGACCCAAAGCCAAGCTCTGCCAGGGATCTCCTGTCTGCAAAACAAGGCTCTCCCCGGCTTCAGGGCAAGCCTTTGAGCAAAACCAAGTGCTCTGCAAAGCCTGGCCCCCCGGGGCGGCCTCCGGTGGGGGCCCTGCCCTTCTCCCCCCTCTTGAACTTGGCCTTCCTTCATAGGATCCACGATTTCCAATACGCCATTTACGGAATTGCCGGTTTCTTCTTCCTCTTCGGAGCCCTCCTCCTGGCCGAAGGCTTTTACACCACCGGCGCTGTCAGGCAGATCTTTGGCGACTACAAGACCACCATCTGTGGCAAGGGCCTCAGCGCTACGGTAACAGGGGGCCACAAGGGGAGGGGTTCCAGAGGACACCGTCAAGCTCACTCTTGGGAGCTGGTGTGTCACTGTTTGGGCAAATGGCTAGGACATCCTGACAAGGTGATTTATCTGCAGTTTGCGTCTTCTGGGGCAGGTTGGCTGGTCTGGGCATGGGCAGACAGGCATGAGACTGCAACCCTGGTCGGCCCGGTGGCTGGTCCTGAGAAGGCTCCAGGCACGGGCGGAGCAGCTGCACTGAACAGACAGTGGCATCTCAGAGAGAAAACCGCACAGGATGGCAGCTCCCCCACCCCCATCCCTCCTTGCTGCCCCTCCTCATACCTCCCCAGCTGTCCCATTGATTTCGGCCCCTGCCCGCGCTAACTGGCTCGCTCATCTCACGGGCATCCCTGCAGGGCTCCCTTCCCTCCAGCCGCACGGGTACAGGGACCTAGAGGGACTGGGGGTGGGGGACTGCTGTGGACAGGTGGAGGGGCATTTGCCAAATGAATGAGGGAGCTGGGGTGGATATGAAGCACAGCCACAGGTATTGCCTAGGAATGCCTGGGAGACCCCCCAGCAGCACTGGGAGACCCCCAGCAGCTTTCCTGGCTCAGACAAGGACAGAGCAAACCAAGTGCTGTTTTCTTTCAAGATCACTTCTGCACCTCTTGAGCAGATGTTCACCCTCAGGCTCACACAATACGCCTTCTTGCACTCACCTAAATGTAACACACGTTTCACCTACCCTTACAGACCCTCTCACCTCTCCAGCCTGGAAGCACACATAGCAGACCATGGGAAGGCTGGTTCCCTGGATGTTATCAGCAGGCTTCTGAGACACCGGTGCATACTGAGTGTGCCTTTCTTTGAGCATCTGCCCCAGCCGGAAAGGGGGGGTTGGCACCCAGGGAGGGGGGCTCTCTGCACAATCAAGCACAAGCTCAGACACTTGCGGCTGTGGTCTCAAACCAACAGTAGTGTGTTCAAACAGTTTGGCCAGGATGGGGGTTGCACTTTGCAAGACGGAGAGCTACCTTCTTCCTTTCAAAAAGTGTCCAAAGGGTTCAATGTGAAGGGTGAAAGTTTGTGAACTGCAGCTGGGTTCAGTATAAAGCAGCCACTGGAGAGCAAAGTGCAGGTGGCAGGGATGAGGGAAGGGACCTGCTAGCATTCCCTGTTTTTAAAAGTGCACAACTAAGGAAGTGTCTCTGCACTTAAAATGCACAGCTTTCTAAATTGCATGAGGTTAGCTCATAAATCAGATTATATGTGTCACCCAGGCACAACTCCGCTCCCTATTGTCAACTGCTATGCCACAGCAGACCTTCAGCCTTTTGAGAGAAGATTGCAGAGCATCGTAGCCACCGATTGTGCTGAGAGGCCCTGGGTGGGAGAGGAGAGTAAGAGCTGTGAGCAGGGGGACTGCAATCCCTGGCAGTCCCATTGGTGCCAGAGGGGTCTCTCCTTCCCTTTCCGGCAGAAAGAGGTGGGGAAGTCGGCTCAGACTGCAGATCTCCAGTCTCATGCTCATGGCCAAAGGTTCCAAGCTGACCAGTGATGACCCTGCCTGTTCTGACTGTTTCAGTTTGTGGGCATCACTTACGTCTTGGCCGTCCTTTGGCTTCTGGTCCTGGCCTGCTCTGCTGTCCCTGTCTATGTCTACTTCAGCACCTGGACCACCTGCAACTCCATCGCCAACCCCACCAAGACCTCAGCAAGTATTGGCAACCTATGTGCTGATGCCAGAATGTATGGTGAGTAGCAAAAGCAACTTTCTTCCTAAAAACAGGAGACTTCTGAACAAGATCAAACCATCTAGAGGCTGCACAGGCCTGGGTGGTTCTCTGGCTTTGGAGAGCAGATGGCCACTCATCCGAGTCTGTCCTGGGAACCCAGAAGGCCCTCCCTGCCAGAGGCATATAGGAAGGTTGCTCAGGCTGAGTGCCCTTCCTGAGGAATGGGGAGAAAGTTGCCTTCAGGAGACTGGAATGGCTGTTTCCACATCCGGTGAAGTCTTGGTTTGCTTAACTATGGCTTACAGAAACAGCTGCAACTGGCAAGGTTCATGGAACTCACTAAGCCAAAATCAAAGCACTGAATGTTTTAGTGGGTTGTTAAACCTGGATATGGTTAGGCCTTCTGGCTGCCCCCAACCCTCTCCCCTGGTTCTCAAGACAGACAGAGGAGCTTGTTAGGGAGAAGCAGTCCAGGGGGCTCTGGCCAGGTTTCAGGCCAGGGACTTCCCGTGTCTGTCTAGTCCTCCTGGCCTGCTGGGTGTGGGCTGCTCTGTGCTCAGGACCTCTTGTACTCCACCCAGGTGTGCTGCCCTGGAACGCATCTCCGGGAAGAGTCTGTGGCCAAAGTCTCCTCTCCATCTGCAAGACTGCTGAGGTGAGTGTCTTCTGCTTCGCAAAGGAGTGGAGGATGGATTTTCCCAGCAAACCAAAAGAACCAGAGAGAAGTTTCCTTAAGGAAGAAAAGGGGTTTTATTAATTATTTATTAATCAAATTTAGACACTGTCCATCTCATTGTCTCTGGGTGGTGTAGAAGTAAAAAAAAAACCCAATAAGGTCCACATAAAAATCTGTAGAAAAGTAAACCAAGTTTAAAAGACCCTCAAGCCCATCATCACTTAGGATTGGGTCTCATTCTTGGATTCCGTGCCAGTTGTCAAAGCCAGATCTTCACACTCTTCCAGAAAGCCAGCAGAGCCGGGGGGGGGGACTTCTGGGGTCAGGTTCGCTAGAGCAGAGAAGGAAGAAGAGAAATTTAGTGCAGGAGCTGCCGGCTGAAAGGGAATAGAGGCCAAGGTACCTATGGACTGATGTGATTCTGACAGAAAAGTGCAATCAGATGACTGCCCATTATTCTTTCTATCAGTTCCTCACTGACCATTCTCACATTACAAACATCCACTGGGACCTTCACATTTGCCCTCCTCAAATCCTTCGATAAGTTAATAATCAAAATCAAGTTACTACTAACTTGTAATTCATTAACTGGCAATCTGCTCTTTGTGGATAATCCATTGTGTCCAAGACAATCAGCAGATTGCTAAAAAAAAACGAGTTGAGTCAGCAAACACATTTTCGTAGCTCAATCACCTACTGCCTTTTAGTAGAAACCATCAGTGTGAAGACAACCCATATTCCCCGAGGATGGACTCCAGCATGAGTCCAAAAGCTCAGAAGATTAAACCTCTGATTCCTCTGACTAATCCAGATTGGTTCTTGCAACAATTCGTATTATTTATATGGATGGACAAAATGAATGTAAGATACCATCTGGGCATTATTTTGTAGGTGACACTCACTTTTATATGTGAACGAGAAAAGACCCACCTGCAACTTTGAATATTCAGATGGATAAGATGGATAATCCATCTGCCATCTCTAAGACCAGCCTTGCTAGATCAGTGGACGCCTCTTTGGTGCAGCAGTTGGTTGACCACCTAGAAAAAGGTGCTGCCTTCTTTGGTCACAAGCCAACGCAAGCCCACCTGTGCTTCCATGGATGACCTTGGCCAGACCTTCAACCTCTGGGTTCAGTCTTCCAAGGGACTGAGATCTTCTTGATCCTCCATTCTCCAGAGATCTGGGGCTTAGACCTCTCTGTGTTATTTGCTTGCAGTTCCAGATGACCTTTCATCTCTTTATCGCCGCATTCGTGGGGGCTGCCGTTACTCTTGTGGCCCTGGTAAGTCTAACCAAGGGTCCCCTCAATCTTTTTCCTTTGATTCAAGGGTTAGGGTTAGGGCGTGTTGCTGTTATTGCTTTCAATCCAAACATTCAAAACAGCAACATTTTCAAATGACAGCAACGTTGAAAGGAGCTTCACAGTTGCAGCTGGGGCTGTTGCTGTGTCTTCTGCCAGGGAAGAGTGTGGGCAGGGCTGGAGACCTCTAGGCAAGTGCAGAAGCCCGAAACACTAGGGCCACGAGAAGAGCTTGGGGGGGGGGTCTTCCACAGGCCCTTTTAATCTCACCTCCTTCTTCCCACTTTCTGCCCTCCAGCTCACATTCATCATTGCTGCCACCTACAACTTTGCAGTCCTCAAACTGATGGGAAGAGGCACAAAGTTTTAAGCATGAGCGAAAGAAGAGAGCCATTACCTTCACCAGATGCTCTTCCTCCTCTAACTACCAGGCTTTAACCCAACCAGGCAGTCACGCTGCACCAGGCCTCCGCCTCCTTTAACGCCACCTGACTGCCCTCCCCCCCTTGTGCCAATGAAGCAGGCTGTGTCCCAAGGATGGAGGAGTGTCACACTTCTTCCTGCTCTTATCTCCCTGTAGCTCTCTGGGCTCCCCTGGGACCACCCAACTGGGGGCTCTCTGCCTCTTACCGGGAGAAAGAGAGAGCTGCCTGCTCCAAAGGAGGAACACGTGGTCTGGTCAGCCGGCTGAGCTGCCCTGAGAGAGAAGGAAGCAGGGGAGCCAGCAATGCTAGTTCACCAGCTTTCTCCTGAGGTGGCACCAGAGGCGGCGGAGAACAAAAGGTGCCCCTAGGCCAACCGCCCGTCTCTTGGGCAAGAGGGCTTAGAGCCAGGATCTTCCCAGGAGGGAAAGAGAGCACTGAGCCTCTGCCTTGTTGACAGGTGCCCTTGCCCACTGCCCCAGCCTCCCTGAGAGTCCCGAGGAACCTGGGGAAGGGGCCCTTCTGTCCATCCTTTGAGGAGCAGGTAAAGCCAAGCTGGTTGGCTCCAGCCTCTTTGGGCCACACCAGCTGGGCAGAAGTCAACTTTATCTTAGGAGCACCCATAACCAGAAGCTTGAGTGTCTAATGCTAGGAGCTCCTTCGTTAGAGGAGGGGATGGTAACCCCCAGCCCGGTGCTTTCCCTTTTGCCACTTGCTGTGGAACCCAAAGTCTGACCATCACATTGGTGCTCTTCTCTCCCAGTGACTGCTGCTTCTTTCATAAGTGTGCTTCATTAGGGATCACTTGCAGAATATAACCTGTATTCATTTCCTTGTAATTACTCTTTCCAATTTCTGGCAAGCCGTAAACCATCCCAGTTATATGGAGCCTCCCATCTTGGTTACTTGGTCCAAATAGAGAGGTAAAAGAAGAGAAACACACTGAACATTTTGGACAAGATTTCCATAAAACAAAACTGCTTCGGTTTCCGTGGGAAAGGAGCGTCCCTGAACTTCACACAATTACATCAAGCGGAAAGAAGGGATAGACTGAAAGTGTCACCGAAGCTCTCCCCGGCACCCCCGGGTTGGAAGAGGGGCTTCTTGTCCACGGGAGCAAAGCCCTGGCCGGGGGCTCCCTGGGCAACCAGGCTCAGCCAGCCAGCGCTGGGCTCCGGCCTTGGGGGTCTGTGGCAGCAAGTGGGGAGAGACGGCCAGGCAGGGGCCAGTTCCCTGGATGGCTAACAATCAGGGCAGCCCTGCTGAGCAGGCTTGGCCCAGGCAGCTGAAACCCACCCTGGGTGCACACATGTGAACAGAGCCCACCTGGAAAGCAGAAGCAAATGCCGGGGGCAAATGAAGTTGTTTATACCTGACATTTCACGTTGATTGAAATGCATATAACTGGGACTTGTGCCCTCCAAAATCCCTCAGTATAAACACTGGGGAACCAATTAATAAGCTAAGTGTGTTTCTTTCTCCTTTTGAAATTCATTTTTTTAACAAAGCATGACAAACTGTTTTTTGAGACTTACCTTGCAAGATGTATTTTGTAATATTCAAGGGAATAAAAGTTTTGACTGTGCTGAAGAACCCTCCGCTCTCTTCCTGTCTGACTGCTTTCCCACCTTGCCTCACCCGACTCTCCTCGGCTGCTCTTCTCCCTCTCCCGGCCAGGGAGGTGGGGGCAGGACTTCTTGGCAGGGCCCAGGCCTCTTAGCGGTGCTGGCACGCCTGGCCCTCCTTGGTGGGGCTTTCAGAATGGCATCCAGGCAGTTCAGGCTGAGGGTGTTCCCACGGCTCTGAGAGCAAGGATCGGGCTTTGATGCCTGGATTCCTAGGAGAGTTCTGTGCTGCAAGCTTCAGGAGTCCTAAAACGGGGGGATATTGGATACAAGGCCATTTCTGGCTATTGAGCCAATGCTGGAGTGGAAACGCATGGCTCACATGCTCAGCATCTGTAATGGAGGGTATGGGGCAACCTCTGCCTACCTACCCGTCCATCCATATACACATAACCAAAAATAAATAAATGCACTGGCTGTAATGCACATTTTTTTGAGCTAGACGTTGCTTCTTCACCAAACACGAGCATAATGTATGCTCCAGATGCTTAAAATAGGAAAACCAGGATGAAATCTCCTGTGATAAAACATATGTGGGGGTGTGATTGTCTCTTCAAAAGAAGCAGGGGTGGTTGCACTCAGGCTCCACTGGATGTTGCCTCGCTGATACTCTTGGGAGTGCAGGCTTTCTGAGAAAAATTGTGTCCCTTGTTTCTCCCATTGTGGCCAGATGGCTGTTCCACACTCCCACCCACTCCTTCGAGAATGCCGGGCACAGCACAGAGCGCATTGTCCTCGCCCTTCCCCTCCTCTGGACTCTGAAAGCCTGGTGGGTGTTCAGATTGGCTCAGAACTCGGAATGACCCACAAACAAAGCTCCTTCTTTTGCTGCCCCACAGAGAGCTTCCCAAATATATGGGGAAGGGGAGGCCCTATCCCTATGCCCAGTGACGTTATGGAAAATGAAAGTTACCTCAGTTACATGAAAGTGTAACCGCAATTCCTGGTTTGCTTTGTGACTTTGGGCAGAGAGAAAAACAAAATCACAACCAGCAAAGTTCACCGAGGGAGGGGGACTTCCTTTCACCTGCCAGGTGAGCCACCCACAAGAGACATGCAACAGGCACTGGTGGGCTTTCAGATCATAAATTGAAGCCCACATGAAGAGAGAGCCTCAAAAATCAAACGCCCCTTTTACAGATTAAACCGTTTGCAGCATTTGTCAGATACAGGAAGTGGCTATACTGATACGGGACTTAAATTGGGATGAGAGTGCAGAAAAAAGGGTGTTTGTATAGGTGCAGATTACAAGTGCCTTATCAATTAACAAACCCAGTACATTTAAAACACATTGTATTTGTGGAGACCTTCTGAAATGGCCTGAAATCTTTGAATGTTGGCGAGTTCTCTGAGAATGAATTTATCTATTGATCTGGTTGGCTGGATGGATCGTTCGGTCGGTCTTCTGAAGGCCTGGTTTAACATCATCAGTTGAGCCACTCCGTAAAGCCGGTCAGAATCCCCCTCCCTCCTTTAATCAGCTTTGATGTTTCCATGAGTCTCCATAAGGAGGAAGGAGACCTGTAACTGCTAACAAATTCTGAGGGATTTGTTATGTGTTCCGAACATAACATCCCCACTGTTTTTTTAAATGGGCAAAACAGCATGAAAACTGGCGTCATATGGATATAATCACCTTTTGCTGCCCAAAATACATTTATCTGTTGCCTTCTTACACTGCTGACTCATGACTATTAGACTTGTAGCAACCCCAGATGATCAGGGGGAAAACCTGGAACAGCAGCTGTAGGGCCAGCAAGGACAAAATGTGAACAATAGCAGCTTTCCTGCAGGCCTTCGAAAAGGGTGCCTGGTAAGGAGATAGGTGATCAGGGTGCTTTGTGATGCCATGCGGGCAGCCAATCTAGCATGATAAGTTTTAGGAATCAGAGCCCACGTTTTCAGATCAATTGTCTTCATCAGCAGGCAGGATGGGTTACACCGGAGGGCAAGGCATGAGATAGTTGGGGCAAAGCAGGCTCCTTTCGGATGTGATAATGAACTTGCCATTTTTAAGATGGTTTCTGAAATCCATCTTTATTAGTGTACTGGTTTGGTTTAGCTGTAGCAGACTGACATGACGCTCTCTGGAGACAGCTTTGAAAAAAATATGCTTGTAACACTAGGAGTAAATTTTCCTTTGAAATGAATGAAAAAGTTACTGCATTTGGAACTGCATCTTAAATGTATTAATCTTGTCACAAAAGATGCACAGAACACACAGGAGGCGTGGTTACACACAACTCTGTTCACGTGCTTGGCAGCTTTCCCTTCTTCATTCATAGTCACCAGAAAAGCTATCTCTGTCACGTCACATCTCTTCTTAGAACACCCCGACAGATGCAGCTGGGCTGGGACTTCTCTTATCATGGCTCTGGGTACAAAATTAGTTTAAGGGTTTTGCCACATCCTAACTGCCCCACTCCTGAAGCCACCTCTGCTGGACCCCAAAGACAGTGGGGGAATGGCCAGAGTGTGGCTTGAAGAGGAAGGTGGCTTGCCCACAATCGTGAACATGAATGACAAGCTGAGCTCCATGGGCCTATCACAAGGTGCTCTCACGGGCTCAGTTCTTTGGCCAAAAGGCCCCAGGAGAAGCTCGTCTTTCGCCTATACCATTTTTTTAGGTGGTGGGAGGTCCTCGTTTCCAGAACAGCCTGAGGGGGACAGAGCTCTTCCAGCATTTGTTTAGCACAGAATCCGTATTTCTAAGGAACTCGGCCTCCTTTGCTAAAGAGGCCAGGCATCTGCAACCTCGGAGAGCTAAGGACTCCTCCCAGAATGGTGCAATTGCTGGCGATGCAGAATTTGGCCAGTTTTTCGCCCCCCCCCCCCAAAGCAGAATGGAGGGAATGGCATTGATCTTTGCTCTGCTCAGCGATTCAACATGGCCACATAAATGGGCCACACTTTGGATTCACTGAGTTTAAGCATACACACCTACATATACACTAGCCATGTTAACAGTCTCTGTCCCCACAGATTCAGCTCAGAGCCATCTGCTTCCTCCAACGTCAAAGTGAGGTTTATGCCCCGCTTCCGGGTGAGGCACCTGCAGCAATCTCCAGGGGAATCAACAGGAGCAAAGGCAGAAGAGGTGGAAGAGATAGCACAGTGGTCTCCTGTTGCTTGGCACTAAAAGTAGCCATAGAGATGGGCTGATTCTGCTCAGCTCCCCCCCATTTGCACTCCCCCCCCCCATTAGCACAATACACCTTGGCCACAAAGCCCCACATGACTCAGCCTGCTTGCCACCAGGTGACTGTGTAACAGCTCCAGCAATTCTTGCTTTCCCTGGCCCTGCTCAGAGGTGAGGGATATGGGACAAAGGATCCTGGCCCTGTGTCTCTACAACTCACAGGGCAGGGTGAGGACAGGAAGTGCCCTCCGCGAGGGTCCAACCTGATGCTGCATGATCAGAAGGCTGAGCTGCTACACTAGGGCAGTTTGACCAGTAAGGGGCTCAGTGGGTAAACAGAAAACCCAAGAACCCTGGGTCCCCATTGGGTTGCTGTCTAGCTCAGGAACTCCGCTTCCTCCCTCTGTAAACAGCAGCCAGTTCTAGTCTGGCAGCTCTCAGCAGCACGAAGAGCCGGGCTTGGCACTGGGATGCAGACTGACCGTCTGGCCCAACACAGAGTGCTCCAGCTGCTCTTCCGAGGCCAACACCTGCCTCACTGCTTCCTCAAAAGCCACTGCCACATTTGTATCAACCTTGGCACTTGTCTCCAGGTAAGGGTAGTTGCCATGTGCCAGGCACCATGCCCAGGCCTCCTCTGCTGCCACCTGCCTCTCAGCCTTGTCCACCTTGTTGCCCAGCACCACAAAGGGGAAGTGCTCCGGATCTTTCACATTGGCGTAGCAGGCAAACTCTTTCTGCCAATGGCCCAGATTCTCGAAGCTCTGGCGGTCATCAACGCTGAAGGTCAAGAGGCAACAATCTGCACCGCGGTAGAAGGGCGTCCACAGGCTCTTGAAGCGCTGCTGTCCTGCCGTGTCCCAAATCTGCAGAGTCACAAGGCGTCCATCCACTTCCAGGTCCTGGTTGAGGAACTCCACCCCAATGGTGTGGAAGGCCTGGGAGTCAAATTTGTGAGTGACATAGCGGTTCATGAGGGAGCTCTTGCCAACGCCCCCGTCACCCAGGAGGAGGACTTTCAGCAGCAGAGACTTCATGGTGGTTCTGGCAGCAGCAAGCTTTGAAATGAGCAGAGCACAGGGTTAGCAGGCAGGTGCCAGGCCCGGCTCCCTGGTAGGTGGCAAGCAGGACATCTCCTGGCTCAGAGACCCACCTTTCTGGGGAACTTCCTACCTGGGAACTGGGCTGGAAGAAGAGGAGGCAACGCTCGTGGCTGGCAGGGGCCCCAGGGCCAACTTCCAGGAGCCAAAGCCCTGCTGGCGTTAGGCCTTCCCAGCTGGCTGGTTGGCAGCTCTGAGCACCTTGGCCTGCCTGGCTGCAGCTCTCCCCGACTGGCTGAGAAAGGGCTTCCACCGGTCCTCGGATTTGATCTGGAAGCCAGGGAGAGCCACACTCGGGAGGCCAGTCCCGCTGCACCTGGCGGGCGCCTGCAAACGGCCGGACGCACCGCAACCTGCGTACCGATATCAGCTACAAGCCGGGAGGTCCGCGCCCCAGAACCGCTTCGCCCTGGCCTTTCCGTCTTGCCCGCACATCCCTGCCGAGGGGCCCCAGCCGCCTCGACGCCCTCCATCGTTTCCGCCAAGCTGTTGGCGCGGGCGCGTCCGGGCCTCGCATCGGGCCTGGAGCAGGAGGAGAGCCGGAGGAGGGAGGCCGCACAGCGGCCGAGGGCCCGGAGGGGAGTGGGGTGGCCAGTCCCAGAAGCCGCATCCTCCGCTCCATCCCAGACATCTCTGCCCGGCGTCAGCGGCTGACAACCAACCCTGACCCGCCCGCGGAAAACTGCAAGAAGACGCTTCTCCGTCCCGCTCGATCTCTTCCTCACCAGGAGGTTCTGGCTCGTCCCGGAGCCCGCCGCTCCGTCTCTTCCGCCCGCCGAGCCAGCCCGCGACTCCGCGGCAGCCTCCGGAGCCCGGCATCTCCTGTGCGCATGCGCAGGCGGCGGGCGGCACGCGGCTCCCCAGGCGCGGTACGGCGAGCCTCTGGCGGCGGCGGCGACTACGCGCGCCAGAGGAAGGGCGGCCCCTCGGCCAGGCCGCGCCCGTCTCTCCTTCGCGCGGAGGGACGTGGGCGACGTTGCTGGCGGGCGGCTCCGACCCGCAGCGGCAAGCGCTGGCGGAGTTCCAGAAGGGCCGCCCGCGACTCTGCCCGACCGGCGGAATGGGGGGGGGTGCATGGGGGAGAGTGCAGAGGCGGGGCGAGGCTAAGTGTGAAAGAAGCACGTGCCACGAATCTCTGTCCCGCGGGGGGCCCGCCTGGCTGCGCGGAACCATCGCCTCCTTTCAAGGCCCCGGGCGCGGCAGCTGCCTGCCCTGAGCGGGGCCCGGAGCCAGGACTCGGCCACAGAGAACGAGGCTCACGGAGGCAAGTGGCTGCTTCGGCTCCGCCTGGACCAACGTGTTGCGCGAACACCGAGCCGGGCCCGGCGCTTCGGAGGGCGGCTCCTTTATTCCAACGCGGCCCCGCCGCTTCCAGCCGCGCTCAGCTCTGCAGGGAAGGAAGTTGAGGCCGGCGGCTGAGTGGCCCGGCGCATTAACGAAAGCGGTGTATGTAGCCTCCCGTCTCACAATTGCGATTCGGAGCACGCAGCAAAGCCTGGGGCTGCCGGGTAATTCCCTCCCAGTCGGTCTTCGAGGGGGAAGAGGCGGCGTTGGCTCTGCTCTGGGGCCGCCGCCTTTGGCGTTCCGAAGAACGCTTGGCTGGCGGCACAGAAAAAGGCAGGCGACGTCTCCCGCTTGTCGAGCTAGCCCGGACCTGTCGGATCTGTTCTGTGTGCAAGGAGCGGCCTCCCACTCCTGACCTTCCACTGGGGAGCAAAGCAGGAGGGAGGGAGGCCTTGCCCGCATCAGGCGCACATTTTTGTTAGCTGAAGCACACACCTGGAAAGCAAACAGCTACTGGCAGGGCAGGGCCTGTTGCTGCTGCCATGCAAAGGGGCTCTTAGAAGCATTCAGATGGTGAAGCGTGACGAATCAGCAGGCTGCTGCAGCAAGGGGCCCCCAAGGCTTCCAGGCTGCTGCATCTCACTAATGGCCACAGCAGACCCCAACGGCCTTGCAGAGCAGTTCAGCGTGGTTCCTAAATGCACATGCTTTCTGAACATATGCTGATCATGGACCTAAATTAACGAGATGGGCTGGGTTCTTCCCACATGCCCCTGGCCCATCCTTAGAGTGAGCATTGGTTAAATGCACACCAGCCCCATGCTTTCTGGAAATGGCCATTCCAAAACCCCTTTCAGCCGGTGTGATCTTTCCTATGGAGCTGAGATCCCACAGAGAATCATTCTGATCTCGGCAGAATAAGCACAAGTGAATCAGTCCAGTGGGGTGCAGGAGGAAATAGGCTGTTTGTACCCAGGATGTGGAAATGGGGCTTCCTACTGAAGAGGCAGCCAAAGTGCCCAAGTTCCTGGGACGCAGCAGTGAATTATTAAGGAGCAGGAAATCCAGTAACTTTTCTCCCCCAAGGTTTCACCACAACTCTGGCTCCAGGAGTTGCCTGCAAGATTGCCCATGTCTAGATGAGGTTGAGGCTCCTCTGTGCCTGGTCAGGTTGAAGGTTTCGGGAGGAGGCTTCGTGGTTTCTGAAGCAGAACATCTAGATTCAGTCAGTTTTGTTCCATGTAGCATCAACCTTGTGAATTCTCAAACTTCCTCTTTCCACTATGTATTCAAAATGGATAGTGATTAATATATACCGGTATGTAAATATATATGTATGGGTGTGGGTATATACATATGTATATTTGTAGCATGTGTATATGTATGGGTAAGGGTAGATATATACTTTCGAGAGCAGGCAACAGAATTTCATTTTTAATGTGTACCAGTGTGCCCACAGCAAAAAATGATAATAAAGGTTATCTTATTTCTTCTGAAAGGATGGAGGAGGGGGCCAGCTCTGCCCTCTTCAAGGAGGAGAGGAATGGCTCCATTTCCCTACTTTCCCCCCCCCCCCGAGGCTGGGAGGGGGCCACAGAGGAGTGTAGCTGGCAAGATTTTCTCTTGCTCAGAACTGCCCGCCCCCTTTTCCCGTGCACTAAGTCAGGACACACATCTGAGTAGAACATTGATTTTGGTTTGGGCATGCCCATCTGTGTCACCACCTTGTTGAGGGCAAGTTCCAGGGAGTGGTTCAGCTGTTGTGCAGAGTGCTGGCTGATGCCTGGCTCCTCCTTGAACAAACTAGACCCAACACAGTAGCCCTGACCACAGAGCCTTTCTCTTCCCCCCTCCCCCAAGGATCTGCAGGGGTCGGATCTTCTCTGCTTATGTAAAGCTATGCACCTTTCTCAAGAGGCTGCAGGGCTACTGTCCACCTTTCCAGCAAATGCTCTTGTGCTGGGTGAAGCTTTCAGTGCAAGGAGTTTTTCCTGTAGTTTGCTTTCCCTCAAGCTGCCCCCCCCTCTGAGAAAGGCACACCCAAAACGGCCTTTCTTGCTAAAGCGCTGAGGGGAAGTTGCAGGTTTTGCTCCCTTCCTCTTCAGGCTTTTGACATCTCCGCAAATCCCTCCCCTATTAGCAAGTGTGGTTAGCTCAGAAGTGGTGCCTCCAAAATTTACTGCTGTATTGGAACTCAATTATTACTATTTCCTGCTGGTTGTTAGTTATCTTTCATCACTGTAAATTGCCATCTGAATATCTAAGGAAACAATTGAGGCCTCTTTAGAAGACCACAGCTCTCTTAAACTGAGTGTTGATTCTTTCCTCCTGGCTATGAAGGTGCCCTTTTGCACTGCTCTTCAAATATATCAGACCCCTGCTCTGGGCACCTCTGCCAGCCAGAATATGAAAGGCCACCACTGAAGGCCTTCAGGGTCACTGTCTCCCACATGGCAGACTGCAAGCTAGTAGCTGTCTCTGGCTGTCTCTTTAACCTAAAATTCCCTATTCAAGATTGGCTTAGACTCACATTTTACCTTCTCAAAGCCCCGAGCCTGGACCAGTGGCTACTTGCAGGGGGTTTCGCAGAACCGCAATGTGATTGCCTTGGCCCAATCTCTCAGGTGACTCTTTGACTTCCCCAAAGGAAATGTCTCTGCCAGGAAGATGCAGAGATGCTGGACCCAGACTATTATCCCCTTCTGCCCCCGTCAGACAGAACACCGATCCCCCCTTCAAAAGCACCACTCTTTCTCAACTCACAGCACAGGCCTGGGCCAAATGCCTTCAAAACTTGGGGGCTCTGGGAAGGATTCACAAGAGACAGTCATGAGGTAATTCATTTTTAAAATTTTAATAGATTTTTCTTTCCATTTTTAGGAAATCAAAGCTGCAAAACCAATCACAAACATTTTTACTAATTAGGATTTAACTGATGAAATCCCTCCCCCCTGACAAGAAAGGCTAAGGATGAGAATTGCGCTGGGCAAACCCCAGAAATTCCCTGTAGATCATTTTTCCTTCTGTGATGGAAGCAGAGGGCGTGGCCAAGCCCAGAAAGGCAGGAGGGTGGGGAGGCAAAAAGGCCCAAAGAGGCAGCAGCCAGAGATGGGCTGCTGCAGCATTTCTCGAGTTGTTTTAAAAAAAGAGCTGAGAAAGAACATCAGAGCTTCATGCCGCTGGTCTATGATGACTTGGCAGACTCTTTTTCCTGTTCAATGGCTGAGGAAAGAAAAAGCACCTTGAGCATTAATAGTCACCTGCACCCACCTCCCAGACCCCCTGCCCTTAGTCCCTAGCTGGGGTTGAAAGGCATTTTCTGGGTAGCATAAACCTATCAGCAAGGTCTGCTGGACAACCCAACTGCACCCTAGTTCTGCTGCCTCCCAACAGAACCCCCACACTGGCCCAGGTTGTGGAAGTGGGGCCCTTAAACTCTGGTTCTCCAGCTCCTTCCTGAGTAGAGTCTGGGTCTTGATGCTCAAGGAAGGAACCCAGTGGAGACCCATCCTTGCTTGGAAGGCACCTCATCCTCCCAGGATTCCAAACTCACACCTCAGCC
The DNA here is from genome assembly GCF_001527695.2 of Protobothrops mucrosquamatus. NCBI lineage: Eukaryota > Metazoa > Chordata > Lepidosauria > Squamata > Viperidae > Protobothrops > Protobothrops mucrosquamatus. The sequence continues at coordinate 183,453 of NW_015386391.1, read as the reverse complement.
ACCCGGATGCTTTGCCAAAGTCGGAACTAACAGGGAAGGAATCCCATCTCAGCAGGAGGACCCCATAACAAGCAGGACAGAATCCCTGCAAAGGCAGAGACCCTCTAAGGGCCCACTCATCTGCCAGCTGCTCCTGGACTTCCAGAGACTGACTGGCTGATGCCCAGTTCCCACTGTAGCGAGGTTGGGCAGGGCTCAACTCTAGGTGGAGGAAGCACAGCCTGAGGCTACAGCTTTCCCAAGTTGCTGGTCCCCAAAAGTTAGGCTCCCCAAGCCTTCCTTCCCTCTTTGCCCCATGGGAGTTTGTTCGAATGTGGCAGCTGCTGGAAGGCCCCGCCCAAAATACTTACTCTCCTTGGAAGGAAGCGTGTTCTTCTCTTCCGTATTCGTTTTCTTCAGCTTCTTCTTATCAAACTTCTCGACCTCCGAAAGATCCGGTTTGTCGCACATCTTGGCCAAAACAGGAAGCTAAGCCAATACCTTCAGAACTGCAAAAGGCCACATGGTTCCTCGCGGGGCTTCCCGGAACAAGGGGCCGGCAGCCGCAGCCCCAAGCCAGGCCGAGAAGAGCGGCAGGCCCGGCGGAGGAACGGCTCCAGGGGCCCAGAGGGGAAAGCAGGCCCGGGAAGCGCCGCGCCCGCGCCCGCCCCAAGCCAGACTCCGGGAGAGCCTTCGGCATAGCCACGCCCCTCTCGCCTTTGTCCGCCAGCCCGCCTCGCTCCCCGGCCTCTCCAAGCGCCTCTGCCGAGCCCGCTCGCGCAGGAAGCGCCGATCGGCTTCACGCAGCCCACCCAGCAGTCCCTGGAAGCCCGCCAGGCCCTCCACGCGCGAGCCCCGGAGAGGCACCCCCAGGAAGGGAAAGGGAGAAAGCGCCTCTCCGCCGCGGTTCCGGGTCCGCGGGCGGGCGGGCAGAGGACGCCGCTCCCCAGCCCGCGAGTTACCTGCAAAGCTGCCGTCGCCTCCGAGTTCCGCGCTCTCTAAGCCAGCGTGTCAGGGCGGCCCTTTATATCTGGCGGCCGGACCGCGGGGTACGTCGGGAAGTGTAGTTTCTTCTTCCTGAACGGGGAGGGCGCCGCACCGTGGAAGCCGACTCGCCCCTGGGGGCCCCGAGGCCGCGCCCGGCGTGCGTTGAGCGTTGCACGGTCGGCCTTGCCGCTTCCTTCGCCTGGCGGTCAGTGGCGCGCTGCGTGACCCCCGGGTGCGCGGAGGGCCCCCGCCCCGCCTTTTCTCCAGGCCTCCCCGGGTTACTAGCAGGGTGCGGCGGGAGGCTACCGCGCCGCTGCCTCCGGGCCCCGCGTCTGCCCGGGGCGTCGCCCTCGCAAGGATCCAGCGGCCGGCATTTCAGGAGCTGTTAAGCGAGCTCCCGCAGGCTGCTCGCTGCGGATGATGGGAGCTGTAATTCAGGGGCCTTTCACGGCCGCCGATTCCGAGCGCGCACGCGCTGGCGGGGGAGGGGGAGGGGAAAGCGCCTCCCCGGATCCTCGGCGGGAGACCGACTGGTTGCGCAGATCTGATCCTATGGCGGAGAGGCGGCCTGGGGCAGGGGGGGCTGTAGGGAGAAGTGGCGATTGCTGAAGGCTGCAACGTTGGGTGAAGGCGAAAGCGCTGCTCTTTGAGCCGAGCCTTCGTTTATCGATATTTTGGATGTCTGTGGTCGTCCAACACCTCGGAGACCACCGCAGCTGCCGGCCTCCCTTGGCCCGCCAGAAACGGGAAGGGAGAGCAGCAACCATCGCGCCGCCGCCCTGCACGCGGCTGTTGTGCAAGCCCCGCCTCATCGCGGGTGGGCGGGCCCCGTTCCCCGAGCCGCAGAGGCGGGTTGGCGCACCCCCCAGCGGCGGGACCGAGCCTGCGGGCTTGGCACGTGCTGGTCTGCCTTTTTTCTTGTTGATTTGTTTTTTTAATAAGCGTAGCACGTTCATGATGGATATTTGAACTTACATTTAAAACTAATCTAAATAAAGTAATAAGATATTGCGGTAAGATAGTGCATAGCTATTCTGTATGATCTTATGCTTGCAGGTTGCAAACAATTTGCTAGTGAATTATGGGGAGCCTTGTAGTTGTACTCACATTTTCTATGCCAATAAAAATTAAGTGCACACTTGTGTGTCTATATAAAAAAAGTCTAAGAAAGTTTGGAGACCTTATAAAATAAAAGCATAGGTGATGAAATATACATGCCAAAATTATCCAACATGTCCTTGTGGGCTTCCAATCAGCAGACAGCAGTTATAGTGGAAAACATAGGTATAACAAACAGGCCAGGAATAACCAGCTTATTAATAACAGCTACTTATTAAAGTATCAAAATTAACGTAAGCCACTAAAATTCAGCTCAAGTGAAGATAGTTTATAAAAATGGTATTATTAACTAAAAACAAAACATGCTAATGCCCTTTCTCCAAAGGATCCAAGACAAGTTGGCTGATATAATTGATTACATGGTTGCAATAATTAAGCCCAAGCTTAATTCACAAATCAGCATTAGGTTACAAATAATGCACCCCAGTGTATTTATTGGGGCTTAATTCTGCTGGGATGTCTGGCTTGTAACTTAAGGGTCCAACATGCAAGGCCAGAAATCATGATTTCTCCTCCCCCTTCCCCAGGCCCTGCAGGAAAGTAAAAGATGTTTTCTGCTGGCCCACTGTGTAATCCAGTTGAGGGCAAAGCGGAGCTTTCTGGCGCTCCAATGGAATCAAGTTAGTCCAGATGTGCTTGCAAACTTCAGATCTCTACAAAGTGTCCAAGTGAACCACATCCCCCAACTCTGAGTTTGCTCTGTACTTCTCTCTCTCCAGCCAGATAATGTTCAGTTCCCCTGCAGGTGTGTGGGGCAATTCTCCTTTCCTTCTTGTTGTCATTGTCTCCATTTACACCATGTTTGCAGATTGCTCTACAGACACTGAAAGCCCTAGCCCCCCTTCAGAATCAGTCCTTAGCTTGTGGCCTTGGACAAGAACTGGTAGATGGCAGTTGTGAGTCCCCAGGTAAGGCTTGAGCGGAGAATGAGGAGAGAGCCGCCCCTGTACAGCAGCCAAGCTTTCCTTCCCCGGGCCTGCCAGACCTCAGCCATCGTGGCCAAGAGGCTGAGGGTTTCCTGCCTTCCCACTTGGGACTGCATATTGGCAATGAGAATGCCAAGGGGGTAGAGCAGCAGGCACACCACAGTGCCACTAATACTGCCCGACAGAAAGGCTGGGATTCCAACAGGCAAGCTCTGTGTGGAGAAGCTGCTACGGAGAGGCTCCTCCAAGGCAAAATAGAGGGAGCTCCCCAGCCCATTGCGGATCAGGATGAGTCCGAGGCCTCGGTAGAAGCCCAGGCTAAAGCTCTCCCCGAGGGGGTAGGAACGGAAGGTGGTCAGGATGTGACAGGTGGTGGGGAATCTCTGGACCTTCCTCCCATCCTGGAGTACATTCTGAACCCTCTCGAAGGGACAGAAAACCAAGGCTTCCAAGAAGCCAGAAAACAGCCCAGCTGTGGCTCTGCGGGAAAAGGACCCCTGTGGCTGATTCGAGAGGAAGCCATAGAAGCTGTTGTAGGTGCCAAACATCAATGTTCCTTGCAGCGTCTTGGCCATGAGTGGTGGAAAGACACCACGATAGATTTGGCAGAAACCTTCGTGGCACAGCTGGCGCACCGCTTCAGTGATGCAGAAAGCATGCAGTTGCTGGCGGAAGATGGTCTTGTAAATGGGGAAGGTTGCCAGGGTGGAGAGACTGCTGGAGGCAGCGCCCACAAAATAACTCCCGCAGCCCCTTTGCCTCTGACCCCTCTCTGTCTCCTCCTCCATCGATGCAGTGTCTGACTTGCTTCTTGATCGTGAGGTCTCTGTGGGAACAGAGGAAGTGCACAGCCTTGGGTTCCGAATGGGTGAGTTGCTTCAAAGGGCAAGTGGGGGAAAGATTTAATCCTCCCTTCCGATTTTACTTTTAATTAAATTAAATTTTAATCTTTAAATAAAAAGGAATTTGTGCCCTTATGCCTGAAGTTGGGGCCAGAGGCGTTTTGCCCTTGGAAGCTTGACTTCTTAGATGTTCTCTACACACACATACACTCCCTTTTTGCAACCTTTGCTAAGGCAACCTACTATTCACAAAGGGTGGCTTCTACTTATTCAGTCTCTTTACACTCCAATAATTAGATGTTTCTCCTGGAGCCATCTTTCTGAAGCCATTCCAAGCTTTTCTACTAGCCCCTTTACGATATAAATCCAATTGGTTATATATCCTTGCTCACCAACTTCCTGTTCAAGGATTCTGGCCCTTTGTTAAGCAAAAAATAGTATAGTTATATTCATTTCAGAAGCAGGAATGAGAAGCATGTGGACCTTTTTTGTTCAAAATCAGAAGATAAAAAAGCTTTAGTATTTGCTCAAGTCATAAAAATCATAAATGTCAAATTAACAGGACTCCAAGTGAGCAGATGCACGCTCACACCTTGGAGTGCTGTTCACACCGCCTGATTTTGGGGTAGAGATCTTTGCTGCCAGAGTAGTGTTCCACAGCATGAGATTTTTTTTCATTAATGGTTGCCGATTTTGTCCCTGCAGCCTGTGGGGTTTTCTAAACCACGATACACAAATCTGCTCTTACCAATTCCACTACTTTTGAAATTCCTCAAACTAAGTTTATTAGAGCAGTTCTTGCAGTCTCAAAATATATTAAGAATGTTGTCTTATGATTGGAGATGGGTTAGAATTCTGTGGAGGCTAGAACTTGATCCCTTCTGATCCATTTTTGACTAAAATTAGTTTTTTTCTCCATAGGTCTAACCTCTGTGTTTTCTTAGGGATCACTTCAAATCAACATGGTTTAATAAAGCAATTGAGAAAATCCATTCCTTGGAGAACCGCTGCTCCCCAGAAGGGCTTTCAGGCAACCGATGGAAGCCCCAGCCTCTCGTGCTACCCTTTGGGGAGTCTTCTGAAAGGATTGGCACCAGCCTCCCCTCCATCACCAGTCACAGTACCGCAATTCCAGAGGGCGGAGAACAGGGCAACCCTAAGAATATCTGCATCTTTGTTGCTGTAATGAATCATTCAAATTGAGCCGCTTCCCTTCCCCGCAGTTCTCCTGCGGTCACCTGGGCAGCAAGAGGGAGGGCTGGAGCTCCTGTGCAAGGGCCTCTCCCTCTCCCATTGGGATGTGGGGGTGGGGGAAGAGATCCTCCGCAGTTCCCAATCCGATCTGGCCTATTCTTCAACTCCTTGGCCAGCTTCTCCCCCAATCCTGACTCAAAGGCTCCCACACGGCCAGTGCTAGGTTCTCAAGAGCCCCTTAGCCTTGAGTGCCAAGACCACTCGTCCAGACCTGAGGCAAATCTTAACCCACTCCTTCTGAACCTGAAACGCCCCAGGGGACGCTGCACCACCCCCCCACCCCCCCACACACAGAGAGAGCAGCCCTTTACCTTCTTCCGCACGTGTCTCTGTTCCTTTGCACAGAGATGCAGATCTGGCCGGCAATGCATCCTCTCTCTCTCTGCTGAAAGCTCCACCCCCGGGGCTTCCGGTGGGGCTTCCGCAGCTGCTTCTTCCTACGGCCCTTTCTTAGCATCATGGAAGACTCAGTGGTGAACACAGCTGCCCTGAGAGGAAAGGAGCATCTCTGGCTTCCCAAGGGGATGCCAGAGAAGAATGGAAAAGGCAATACTCTGAACTGCCGACGGAAAAACTCCTGGGCCTGGAGGGCCACCAGGACCTTAGGACCGTGAGGGCTGGAGGGGTCACAGGGCTTTTCAGAAGGGGCAGCAAGGAGCAGACTCCTTTACTGTGTTGCCATTTCCTCACAGTTCTGCCTTGGTCAATTGCAAGGGCTGATCTCCTCAACTCTAGTCAATGTGTTCAGCCTTGGCAGCAATACTTCCTTCTTTTCAGCAAGAGGAGGGGGCTTTCTCTGGGGCAGGAATGGTTCCTTTGCCTCTGACTCTCAGAGAATTGAACTTAGTTCCAGTCGTATTTGGAAGCTCAGGGGAGCCTCCTTGAAATAAACTCTTTTGGCCAAACACCTGGAGCAAAGGAGGTGCCTGTGGGGCAGTGAGAGGCATCTCCTGCTCAAAAGCTGGTTCACCCCTGGAGAATAAAATTGACCTGACGCAGCAACAGCCGACCTGCTTCTGCCAGATATCCTCTGTGATCCATTTGGGGACCTCTGAACACACCGAGAATCTCCTTTTAGGATAGTACAAGACAGCAAGGCCCCCTAACTCTAGGCCAGCAGTTCCCAACCTTTTCTATACTCCACACCCCTAGAACGCTTCTGATATATTCTCGCACCCCTTATAAAAGCTCGAAATAGCAGCAATGAATTATGCATATATAATTTTGAAATTTCTAAAGCCAAGTTTTCGCACCCCTGGTTGGGAACCCGTGCTCTAGGCAGACCCAAATTCCTGCTCTCCAGCACAAGAAGTGCTGAACTGCTTGGAGCGAAGGAGTGTGGCAGGCATTAAATTAGAGCACCCCAATCAAATGCCCCATCCCTCAAACTGGCAAAATCAGCACCATAAATAGCAGGATACTAGCCTCCCAAAGGTACACTGGTCTTACTGCCACAGGGGAGCAGAGCACCAGGCATCCATGGGATGTTAGTTTGGGTTCCTGGATTATGTGCTTTCCAGATTGTGTGAAGGGTCCCCTGACTCTGCACACAAGAGACCCACATCTAGCCCTGTCCATTGTTTAGCAAACTTCTCCAGCCATGTCACCCACTGTCTCTTGGCTACTTGCCCCTCCCAGAGAAGAGAGGCTGCGGAGAGAGAACATAAGATAGTCAGAGGAGCAACCCCCCTCCCCCCCCCGAGAGATGCCCTTCCACAAGCAGCCTTCCTCGTGCACTGGCAGTCAATCAGAACAGAGCTGAAAGGGACCTTGGAGGTCTTCTAGTTCAACCCCCTGCTCAAGCAGGAGACTCTATACCATATATATGTCCTTGGTGTGGCACAGCTGCTGATTTGGAGGGATTCACGGCGAGTTGCTCTATATATGCCTCAGCAAAAGGATATGCGGGCAAACCATGGGGGGCTATTACAAGTTGCCAGCCCCTTGGCACCCTGAAAAGAGATCTCCATGGATTGAATTTGGAGGTTTTCAGTTAATAACAGCTGCTAATTCGAGAAATAGCTTGCATTGCCTCAAAGGAGGCAGCGTAACGTGTTCAACTCCAACAGTCACAAATACTTATAGTCCCAAAGACAACCTACAATTACACTCGCCCATATCAAGACCTATTCCTCCCCACTCTCCTTTATTCTGTTTTTAGTGGGGGAAAGGGCTGCATCCCAAAGAATCTTGCCGGAATATGGTGTGTGTGGGAACAGCATCCAGAAAGTTCTTGATTTTTAAGGAAGAGTTTAATTCCTCCTGCTCTGAAGTTCTAAGTAACACAAACATCACATTGGTATCCTAGGGATTCAGCTGAAGCGAAGCTGAGGCAGCAGGAAGGGCCCAAATAAGCAAAATAAAGGCGCGTGCGCGCGCACACACACACGCCAGAGCAACAGGCATACAATCCACAGAACTGCTGCCCAGAACCCAGCCGAAGGGCCGTGGGAGCAGAGGCAGCATGCTAAGGCTGTAAAGATCTCTGCTTTTCTGGGAGCCGTGTTTCTCCTCTCCTCAAACACTCTGAAAACCTTGGGATGGGGATCATGGTCTTCTGCTTTTGCCTCTCAAAGGAAGGCAGGCCCCATTGCTCTGAAATGATCTCCACTGCTGTCGGGTAGAAAAGGCGCCAAGAGACACTCCTGAAAGTAATTGGGCAGAATGCCCCAGGATCACAAGCTGCATAAATCCCCTGGGAAGCCTTTAAAACGGGTGTGAAACTGCCGGCCCGCGGGCTGCACGCGTCAAGAGGAAACCGGGCCCACTACATTGCCGGCAATGGGGAAAAAGCTCCGATATGTCGCGCGACATCACGTGACGTTGCGAGTTTCACATGTCTGCTTTAAAAGGAAGAGGTGGGGGACACTCCAACCCGCCCCTTAGGAAATGAACGACATAAAAGGGGTGGGGAGGAAGAGGCAGGCAAGTTCCAGTCAGGGCACACCCCAAATGTGGGCATTTGTTTGGCAAAGGCCTCTCTCTGCATACTCTTGAACCAAGTGACCACTCTAACAAAATTACAATCCTGACCTTTTGCACAACTCGCTACCACGCCCTCCCAAGGACACATGATGGATGACCTGAAACGCTGGTTCTATTCTCCTCCAAGTGAAATAACTTTCAGTGTCATGTGAATCAATAACTTCACAAGAAACATAATTTGCATAAAAGCACCCCAGTCAATGGACAGGCTAAGAATATGAACCATGATCTCTCCCCCCTCCCCCTCCCCCTCCAAACACTGAGAAATAGAAAGGAAGAGTGTGGCAATCAAACAAGCAACATCTACTGAACTTAAAACAAATTTTGGTTTTTCAAAAAGCCACCCAAGCAGCAGCATCTACAGTTATAAAGGGACATGACTGAAGAGATAAGAGACAGATTCCCCGTTGTGAGTCCGCCTAATGGCTTCAGCCAGGATCATGGAGATATCAATCACCTGCAGAGAAAGAGAAAGCAACAAGTCAAGCCATCTGGAGCCTGCAAGCTGTCCAGACTCTCCTTTTCTTCTGCAGCCTCACCTGGATTTTAGGGCAGTGTTTCATCTTGTCCTCCTGGGGGATTGTGTTTGTGACTACAACTGCTTCAAAGCAGGCGTGGTTGATTCGGGAAATGGCTGGCCCAGAAAAGATCCCATGAGTCAGGATGGCATAAACTTTGGTAGCACCAGCTGAAAGCAGCCTATGTGGAAAACAGACAGAAGGCAGTGTTTACTGGGTGAGCCGGCTGCTCATCTCTGAATAAAGCAAGCATTCTAATCCGCCATTAGTAAACAAACCTAGCCTCTTATTGCTTTCAGCACATCTAATTTCATTCAAAGCAGCAGAATGGGGACAGGTAGGAGGCTGAATCAGCCAGGACAGAACTAGCCATCCACTCTCTTGACCCCAGATGGCTGCCTACACTCCGTTAGGATACTCACTTGTCTGCTGCGTGGCAGATGGTGCCACAGGTGTCTGCCATGTCATCCACAAGGATGGCCACCCGGTCCTTCACATCTCCTACCAGCACCATGCGGTCTACCTCGCTGGCCTTCTTCCTCTCTTTATGAATAAGGGCAAAGTCCACATTCAGCCGATCAGCAATGGAAGTCACTCTGTGGAGAGACAGGCCCATACCAGCAATTTCCAGAAAGGGTGGTAATCCTGCCCCTTCTTATGCCTTCCGATTGCAGGGCAGCAACTCCCTGAATTCTTATCAGCACTGCCACCTCAAATCCATCCCAAAAGAGCAGGCTGGGCAAGGCTACCATGAACTCTGCCAGCAGCACATGCTAACATATCATGCAAATACAGCACAATGGCCTGTCCTGCAATTCTCACAACAGAGCTCTTTATTATTTAGGAATGCCTAGACATGCTTTCTTCTGTGCCAGGCACATCATTAGATGGTCAGAAGAGCCCATTTGCTCCAATTCCAAGGTTCGAAGAAGCAGCAGAACCAACAGCTGGCCAAAACAAAATTCATTTCTTGAAAGGGTTTCCCAGTCAAAGCATTTTATGAATGCAAGCAGTCTCCTGCAGCTGCCTTTTCAGTCAGCTGGGACGTCCTCTGCTGACTGGGGTTCAAGCACTACAAAAAGTCAAGAGCCAGAAAAAACATGACCCTGAAAGCCAACAAAAATACAGGTGTGTTTTGAATTTGGAGAATGAATGGGGACTTTGGCCACATCTCTTCAAGGTGGTCACTAATCAAGACCTCATCACAGCCACGATTTGAGGCTGAAAACGTTCAGCAAAGCAGGCCCTCACCCCAATTGCTCTGGGTGCCTCACCTCTTGGCTCCCCCAGCGTCAGGAGAGACAATGGTGCAGTTCTTCCACTCAACAATGTTCTCCTTGATCCACTTTAGGACGGCTGGCTCAGCATAGAGGTTGTCCACGGGGATGTCAAAGAAGCCCTTGGGAGAGGAAGCCGCCCCTCAGCCCAAAGATCCCGCCAGAGCCCCCCTTGGGCTGGGCTTCGGGGCCATTTCCCGGAGGGCAGCAGAGGAGAGGACGCCCCCTTCTGCACCCGGATAGAGGCCAATCTGCCAGAGCAGCCCAAGAGGCCCCACGGAGCTTCCTCTCCAGGCAGGGAAACTTGCCAAGCCGGCAGCTGCCCGCCGAGGCGCGCCCGTCCCACCGCAGCCCCAAACCTGGATCTGAGAGGCGTGCAGGTCCATGGTGATGATGTGGTCCGCGCCGGCCACGGAGAGCATGTTGGCCACCAGCTTGGCGGAGATCGGGGCCCGGCTCTGCAAGAGAGGCAGCGGCGGGTGGGGTCAGGGCGGGCGGGCCGGCCACGGCCACGGCCCGGCAGGCGGAGGAGGGCGCGGGGCGCGGGGCACCTTGTCCTTCTTGTCCTGGCGCGCGTAGGGGAAGCAGGGGATGACGGCCGTGACGCGGCTGGCCGAGGCGATCTTGCAGGCGTTGATCATGATCAGCAGCTCCATCAGGTTGTCGTTGATCTCCCCGCAGCCGCTCTGCACGATGTACACGTCCTCCCCGCGGACGCTCTCGCCGATCTCCACGCTGAGGGGGGCGGGGCGTGAGGGCGGGGCGTGAGGCTCCCTCCCTCCCCCTTCCCCCCCCGCTCGCCCGCCCGCCCCCACGCATGCGCCGCTCCTCACGCGCACCAGGTCTCCTGGTTGGAGAACTTCTTGGTGACGACCTTGCCCAGCTCGAGGCCCAGCCGGTCGGCGATCTTCTGCGAGAGGTCCTGGTGCGAGCTGCCGCTGAAGATCTTGATGTTAGGCATCCTGGCCAGCAGCGGCGGCGGGCAGCGCTCCGCGGTGGAGCTCGAGGCGCGCTCCGCGGGCCCGCCGCCTTCCTGCGGCACCAGCAGCAGCTCCGCCGCCTCCCTGCGGCGCTCCCGCCCGCCGCTCTCGGGATCCAGCAGCAGCCGCAGCAGCGCCACACGGCCTCAGCCTTCCGGGCGCCGGCTCCGCTTAGAGGGACGGTGCGACGCACGGGCTGCCTTCGAACGCGCAGGCGCCGACGGAAGGGCCGCGCACGCTAGCCCGCCATCTTGGTGCCACGCCCCCTTTGTCACCTCACCGCTTCTCGCCTGGCAACGCGCACGCGCGGGGCGGGACTTGCTCAAAGGAAAGTTCCCACGCGACAGATGCGGAAGGAATAGATTTACTCTTCCTCGTTGCAAACCAGCAGCTGCTTGTTCCGTATACAGTATAGACAGCTGCAAAAAGGGGCGCCGCTCAAGCCCCGGGCGCAGCTGGGGAGACGGGCCTTGGGGAGCCCTGCAGCAGCGGCAGCGATGTCGCTTGGGGGAGCGGAGTCCGCCCGAGGCGCTGCGCTTGGCCACCTTTGGAAGCCGCAGGCGGATCCCGCTCTCCCAAGCGATGAGAGGCTCCCGGGCCTCCGAATCCCTTCCGGGGCCCCGGGCAGCGCTGGGCTGCGGCGACAGCAACAGTTCCCGACGCGCAGACGTGGCCGTTCCTGGCAGACGGAAGGCTCCACGACTCGGTTCTGCCGGGGGGGGAGAAACAGCCTCCCGCTCAAATGCCGAGAGGGCTCTCGGGCGAATCTGCTCCTTTCTGGCGGCGGGAGAGACAAGCCCTGCAGGGTCTGGCGCTCCCGTTCCCTCTGGGGGGGGGCGAGCAGGGACTCCAGGCTGGGGCTTTTCCTGGACGGGGCCCGAGCCTTTCACTGTTTCGGCCCTCGAGGCGAGCCGGTCTGGCCCTCGGCAGGCCAGGAGAGGAGCCGGGACGGGACTCGCGTGGCAAATGCCGCCTGTCCATCCGCGGCAGGCAGCAGTGAGATCCCTAGCCGCGTCCTGGCTCTCCCAGCGGCTGGTAGCCCTACAACATTCAGGCACTTGGTCTAGGCTGGGCAGGCGCTGGGCTCCGGTGACAGACACTGATTTACTTGTTCATCAGCGTCTTCAAGGAACGTGTGAGAGTGTTCACAACAGAGGCCACCGATTGGTGGCTCAGCTGCTCGGCTTCCTGGTCCCCTCGGTGGCAGGTTCGGGCAGTGGACTCCTCGGCAGCTCTCAATAAGAATGTGTAGTTCCTCACAATCTCTTCAACTTTGGCCAAGAGCGCCTGGCGCTGAGACTCTGAGCGCACCACGTTCACCAGCCGCACAAAGGTCTCAATCAAGCTGCCCAGGACTTGGAAGCTGCTGCTCACTGCTGACAGCATGCAGGTCGGGCTCTTGTTGACTGCAGCAACTCTGCGGCAAGAGGCCCGGAAGTCCTTGAACTGAAGGGCTAACTCTTGCTTGTACTCAGTCAACTGAGGGAGATACGGCTTGCCTTCCTGGGCCTCGGGGCTCACGATGCACTGCCGCAGAATGGTCAAGAGTTCACTAGTGTCCAGCTGCACAGCTAGGAACCCATTGGGCCAGGCGTAGGTGTGGCCCTTCAGGGCATGGATCTTGGCCAGATTGCCCTCAAAGGAAGAGGTCCGTAGGTCTATCTCCTGGGTTTGGTTTTCTGGAGTGCTGCAGGCGGTGGCATCCAGAACTTGGAGGGTTCTGCTGACAACTGGGATTGCCTGGTGGCTGATATTCCCTTCTGGGAGAATCGGCATGGGAATGGCGTAAGAGAGCTCATCCTTTTCACTCCCATCATCAGCCATGTCGCACTTCCTGTAGTAGAAGCAGTACCGGAAGGAGCAGCATCTCTCCCCATCTCCGTCCTCCTCTGGCAATTTGTGGGGGCTCGGATAGATGTCCTCCTGAAAAGGAAGCACAGCACCACCTTTCTCGCTCTTCTCAGTCACTTGAACACAAGAGGGGTCTGATGCTGTGGGGTGGGGGTCCTGCAATTTGGCTTTCAAGGCAGGGACTTGAGCCGTGGCCTCCCTTTGCTTGCTCAGGTAATGGCTCAGGTAGCCTGGGGAACTTGGGGACATTTGCTCCATCTTTTCAACTTCACTGACACTGTAGCGCCGCACCAATTTCTTGTAGTGGGGTGCTCCTATGCACTCTCCAGGAGAGGCACACGTGGTCAGGCACGACAGGCCGTTTTCAGGGTCAGACCGGCAATCCCTAGATTCCAGGCTGGTGGACCTGATCCGGCTGCTCTTGGGAGGGACTCTAGCGGAGGACTTTCTTGGCCCTTCTGCCTGCTGCAGCTCTCTGCTCCTGCTCTGCCTCTCTAGGTCTGTTGACTGGCCAGGCAGGGGCCTGGTGCCACGGCTGAGCCGCTTGCAGTCACAACTCCGCCTCTGTTCCCTGGATATCCCTGGCCCAGTCTGCACAGGGCTGGTCCGGACCTGGCAGGTGCAGCGCCCCGTAGCCGAGGGATCCAGACAGTCCGGAAACACGGGGTCTCTCCTGGGCTTTGGCTTCAGCAGCTCTTCTAGGAATTCAAGTTCGTATTGTCTCACTTTTTGCAGCTGAGCCTGCCGCTCATCGGTCTCTCTCTTGAGTCGCGTTGGGAAAGTGGCAGAAATGAGGTTCTTGAACCGGAATGATGCTTTGGGCACTTTAGGTTTAGCCGGGAGATCTGAGTCTGGTGCTATAACAGCCAGTGCCTTTTCAGGCCTTTTTAAAAGCATGGAAGTGGAAGGCAGGCTTTCAGTCCAAATACCTGCGGGGACCTTCCCCTTCAGACTCTCCCCTCCGGGGCTACTGAAGGTCTGTGGGCTCCTGCAGGGTGGGGGCCTCAGGGTGCTGCGGCTGTTGGCACCCGTTTCATGCTGACCTTTTTCCTCCTGGCTGATGAGTGTCTCCCTCTGGCTAGGTGGCCTGGCACCCTCTCCCCGGCACAGGAGTTCCTCTGCCCCCAGCTGCCCTGCCCCCTCTTGCCTTCCCTTCGGCTGGCAGCTCTGGGGTGTCTGCTTCTCCTCTTCTGCTGCTGGCAGGGGAGGGGGAACCACCTCCACAGGACTGCCCAGGGGTCCTGGGATCTGCTGGCAGGCCTCACTGCTTGGCTGCTTCTGGGAGCAAGGAAGGCTGGAGGGAAGCTGGCCCACAGAGCAGGGCTGGGCACCAGACAGCTGCCTGGGGTCAGGATCCCAGGGCGGAGTGCTGCCCTCCGTTGGCAAGGACACTGCTGCTGCTGCTGCTGCTGCAGAAAGGGAGGCTTTGTGGCCGACTAGCTGCAGACTTGATGCGACGAGGACAGGAGCTGCTCTCTGGTCCTGCAGCCCACTCTCTGGGTGGCTGTTTCCCAGGGCAGGGACAGCCGTGGCGTGTGGGGCCACAGCTGTACCGCAGGGGAGGGAAACCTTGGGCTCGGATACTGCCCCTTTGGCATTGGGCTCACTGAGCCGCTGGGAGGGCAAGGGCTGGGCACAGCCTTTCTCCTTTTCTCGCTTGCTTGTAGTGCAGGTGGCACTGGGGGTCTGGTCTGGATCCTGATGCTGAGGCGGCCCTCTGGCACCACCAGCCTGCATGCGGAAAGGAAGATCCTGCCGGGCCAGGTGCTGAGTCAGGAAGAAGGCAGCGTTCTGGCGTTGCTGCACGGCTGCAGGGACATCGTGGATCTCGGAGGAGTTGGTTTCGTGGCCGGAGTCCATTGATGACTCTGGGGTGATGGCAGCCAGAACGATGAGGCCTGGAGGAGAAGAAGGCACGCTCTTTAGAATCGGGCAAGGGCGAGGAAAGCGCCTCTCCTGCCGGAGGCTCAAGCCCACCCATAGCTACTGGATGACTTTGGCCGCTTGGCGCAGCCAACCAGGGAGGGGAAAAGGAAGGGGAGAGTGCTGCTGATTTAAATGAAAGGAATCCGTCACTCTGTGTGTGTGTCACTGCTTCAAAGGCAAAGCTGCTCCTGTGCTGGGGGGGAAATGGGGGGCTCTGCAAACAAGTGGTAGACGAGACAAGCCACGTATGCTGGCTACTGCTGGACCTCCTGTCTTTTTGGAGGCCCACGTTCTGGCATGGGCTCAGGAGGAATTTTACAGGATTGTCTGGGCTGCTAGCCCAGCTGCCTCTCGATGATGCACCTGAGCGGTGGGGGTGGTATGGTGGTCTTAATGTCCCAAAGAGCCCTTTGCTGTGCCAGGTTCTGGCCTCTTCTCTGAGGAGGGGCTGCAGACAAACTGCAGCCTCTCTCTTTCTGAAATGGGGTTGGAGAGGCATTCGGTCAGCCCAGTCTGGCTCCACTTGGAGCTCTTGAGAAGGCTCCAGCCACAGACTGCACCTCTGACCTGGGAGGGAGGGTCCTTCCAACCTCCCTTTCCACATGTGGCTATGCTGCTGCCACTGCCCCTCTCTTTGGACTAAGCTCGCAGGCTTTGGGGGGTGCTGCTGTTTTGCTGGGAGCGTTCTGATGGGAGCCACCTGGAAAGGGGGGGGGTACCTGCTGTCTGCTGCGGCTGAGGGTGTGGACCATCTTCTGAGGCTGCCAGAGCTTCCAAGGCCTGCAGAGTGGAGACCAGAGCATCATCCAGGTCCTGGGCACGATCTCGAACCGTCCGCATCGGCAGGCTGTCTATGAGCGTCACGGGAATCTCCTCGTACAGGAGGCCACAGAGCTGGCGTCCCGGCTCCTGCCCTTTTGCTATGGCAGCTGCCGCTGCAGCCACCCGGCGTTTAGAGTCGTCCTCGTCAGAGCTGTTGTCTTGAAAGCCGGGAGGCGGTGCAGCAATGGCAGGCAGGAGGGATGTGGTTTCATCCTCCTCTTCATCACTCCCTGGAGGGGGGAGGGAGGTCAGGTCCACCATGTTGTCCTGCGTGGGGCCGGGATTGCTGCCTCGGTGAGGGGCTGGCTGCTGGCGCTTCACTTTGGCCTTGCAGGAATCACAGTAGAGCTGTGGGGGGGGCTGGCTGTCCTGCTGGCCGTCCAGGGTGTATGCCCTGGCTCTGTTGGCCCAGTGTTCCTGGTCTGGGCCGTGGGGCTCACAGTCCTGGGCGGCCCCATTGCAGTCTCGCCCGGAGCTCTCTGAGGTGGGATCCGATTTGGTCCGGGGCCGGGACTCCTCAAAGAGGATCAGGTTTTCATTGACGTCAGTCCTGCTCTTGCGCTCCTTCTTGTGCTCCCGCAGGTGCAGGTAGCAAAAGCCGAGGAGCTCCGAGTCCAGGGGATCTGGAGGGCTCCCCGCTCCGGAGCTGGGGAGAGAGCCTCCCAGGAGCCTGCTCTCCTTCTTAGCCAGGGGCCCTGCTGGTGCCGGAGGCTGATGGCCGAGGAACGGGCTGCTGTCTGGAGCATAACACACAGTGGCTGTTAAAACGTGGCTCCCCAGGAGGCGGCTGGTGGACAGGCAGGCAAAGAATCCGGTGCCTGCCCACTTGGCCGGAGGATGAGCAGGGGACCCTGTGAGGTCGGTTCTGCTGTGGCCCCTCTGCCCCTGGGCCCCCCTCCACATTTCCTGCACTTTCAGCTTAATTGGCTTAATCTCTCGCTTGAGCAACAGTGGGGGGGGGGGGCTAGACAGGCCAAGAGGGCATGCTTCTTGCAGGGAAAGCCGCTGTCCTGGAAAGCCCACTCCTTCCCTTTGAGAGCTCCAGGCAAAGACCCTCTGGACTCCCTCAGAAGAGCCACAAGTGGAAGTGCAGTGACCGCTGCCCAATGGTCAGGGCTCCCCTGCGAGGCCTGTCTCCTGGCTCCTCTCCTTCCCTCAACCTCCTCCCAGCTGCAGGAGGAGGAAAGAGCGAGGGAGGATGCTGCTGCTGCTGCTACCTGCAGCCCTGCTGAGTAGAAAAGCTCTGCCCAACACACGGCTGCCTCCACACCACCCTGGCTCAGCCTGGTAAGGGAATCTCCATGCTTGAGAGGTTCCAACTGGGATGCTGCTGCCTACAGAGCCACCCAGGGGAAAGGCCCATCATTGGAACCCCCAAGTCGAGGGATATCATGGGAACCTGACCAAGGGGCACAAATCTCAGAGGATGAAACGCACCTGCCTTGGTCAGTGGAAGCGGTGGTGGCTGACTGGTGGGTCGGGAAAGGAGCGTTCGCTTGGAGTCCACCAGAAGGCGGCAGTAGCCAGCAATGAGGCAGGTGAAGTTGGTGGCCTCCGGCCATTCCATTAGCAGCACTAGAGGCTGGGAAGGGAGGAGAAGCCAAAGGGTCAGAATCCTGTCTGGCTATGGGACATCCTTCTCAAGAGGGAAAGCTAACCCTGGCCAGGAAAGGCTCCGTGAGCGCCTTGCTTGGAGACCCGCCCTAGCTCGCCTTCCAATTCCACCAGGCTGGCAGCCAGTGGCAGCAGCTGGACCTACCTTGGCATCCAGGATGCTTGTTTCCACCCGGGCCACACCTTGGTTCTCCCTGAAGAGCTGGATCTTGCTGACTTTGCTGAACTCGGACAGCACGGTGGTGAGGTTTGTCTTCAGATCAATGACATGGCTGATGCCATGGCGAGGCCCCACCAGGAGGGTGGTGGCTGACTGTTTCTCATCCTGTGTGGGATGAGATGCCAGTCAGAGGCAGAAGGGCAGAGGCAGGCCTTAGGATCTGGCTGGGGGCCTGTCACTGCCGTCTCCCCTCCCTCACACGCCAGCATTACTATACCAGTCCCACAGTGCTGAACAGGACGCCTGCAAAGGTTGGCAGCTCATTCAGGATGCGCAGGTAGTGGAGCTTCGCTTGGGTGGTGGTGATCTGGGGAGAGACATTGTGTCCTCTGTGAGGATGCCAGGGGCCAAGATCCCCATAAGAATTATTCTGCCCTGGCAACAATGCAGGGCAAGGGTGGCTTTTCTGGAAGTTGAACCTTTCTTGGCTTGACTACTGCAGTGGGTTCTGCCTGGGTTTTACTGTGGCAGCCAAGCTACGAACTGATGCAAACTAGTCCTGCAGTGAGAGACCTGCACCGGTTGCCAGCTGTTTTCTGAGCACAAGATCAAATGCTGGCATTGACCCTTAAAAGTCTGAATGGCTTGTGGTCCAACCGCCTGAGGGAATATTTGCCTGGTTCAGCAGGGGACACCCTCCCAAAGGCCAGTCTGCTTCTAGTGCAGAGGGGATGGCTTCTTTTGCAGCACCGTTGGCCCATACTGGACTGTGGTCTCCCCTGTACTGGATTTACAGCTGCTGCTATGGAAAAGCATCTTTGTGGGGGCTTGGTCAGCCATCGACCTGCCTTCTGTCAGCTTTAGCCCACTTGTGTGAAAGTTGTACCAGAAGCCAGGAAATATTTTTCCCAGAAGAGCTGGGTTTGGACTTTCTAAGAAGTTTGCATCACGGCCCCTTCTCTGAATGGAGAGAAAGATGTTAAGTAATAATCTCGTGGGGAAGGCACCGAGCTAAAAACCAGGAGATGGTGCGTTCTAATCCCCCCCCTCCCTTAGGCATGAAAGCTGGCTGGACGTCACAGGGCTATTGTGGGGAAAACAGGAGGAGGAAAGGGTGTCAGGTGTGCTAGCCACTTTGAGTCATCTGTAAAAATAATAAAGGCAGGATAAAAATAAAACTGGTTTTTCTGCATTGGCTATTTTACACTTTATGTAGAGTTGCCTATTGGCCTTCCTATGCCCTTTACCTCTATTTACAGGGGAAAGACCGTTTGTAGATTATGCACATCTAACGGCATGTCTGAACACATGGCCCACCTAATAATCAGGAATAAAAGCTCCCAAATCCTGCAACAGAGAGTAATTTGTTTCCAGATCCAGTGTGCCTTTCAGCAAGAAACTTGGTTTTGGTAACCAAGAAATTGATTTGATTACTATATGTTTAAGTTGCCCCTCCATCAGCCTGCACAGAGCAACACAACTGCAGATGGAGATCTGTCTAGATGCCCTCTATGAGGGCATGAGTGTTATTTCAAAGGATGCCAACTTGGCCAGAGAGTTTGGGGGGAGGAGGCAGCACCACTCTGGGAATCCTCTTATGTTTCAACTCAACTATGCTTTTCACTCACAGTCTGCTGGAGGAAACCACACTTGAGCCCCCTCTGGGCCGGAGGGGCCACACTGCTCCCCCCCCCGCTCAGCCAGCCCTCGGAGTCCCGCAGGCCCTCCGCCCTCCCTGCCCTCCCGCCTTGCCTTGGTGCCCCAGGGGGGCTGGTTCTGATGGGCCTTCAGCTGCTGAGACAGGGCCTTCCGGAGGCTCTTGTCTTTGATGCCTTGCAACAGCGAAGGGGGCAGAAACGGCTCCAAGCCCCATTCCTTCCTAGCAGGCAGGAGAGAGGGCTGGTGAGGAAGGCCAGGCGGGTCTCCCTCTGTTCCCCTGCCCTCCAGGGCTCCCTGGGCTGAGGGGGGCAGGCAGAGGACGAGTCCCTACTGCCTTAGGGAGAGGGCAGGAAGGAAGGGCAAATGGTCAACAAAGGGCCAAGGAAGGATTGTAGGGTCAGATCCTGTGGCCAGAGGAGGCTGGAGACCTTGCCAGAACGTCACTACGAAGCCTGGCTTAGTGTGTGTGTGAGACTCTGGACCCCCAGAAGGGGCCAGTGCATGGCGGGGGGGGGAGTCACTGCAGCTTTTGCTGCCAAACTTACTCCACGTTTTTGAGAGAGACTTTCTGGCTTGGCCGTGTGGCTGAAACCGTGATGTAAATGTGCAGGGCAGTCAGGCCGAGCAGCATTTCCGGCTTGGGCTCCATCCCAAATCGCTCCCTGATCACATCGTTGCGGCTCTGGGGAAAGAAAGTGAGCTGCTCAGACAGCTGCTTCCCCGTATCCCCCTCCCCAAGAAGGCCCTGCCCAGGTCTTTACAGCCCCTCCGGGCATGCTCTGGTGCAGCACCGCTATGCTCCGGGCGGCTGGGAAGTGGCTGCAGAGCAATCTGGAGCCAAGACAGAAAGAGGCCAGGCTCTCTGCTGCGAAGCAAGGGGGAACCTTGCCCTGATGGTAGGCAAGGCGGCCCTGCGCCTGGGGCTCTCCTCCCCCCTCCTTCACCTGGATATACAGGTACTCAAAGGCTGCCGGGTCCCTTCGAAGCAGCTCCACGGGGTCTTTGGGAAAAAAGCTGACCCGGAAGAGGCATCGCATTCCTTGGTAGTGCGTCCTCTGTACCACCTGTGCAGAAGCAGACGGGAGCCTCCCTGAAACCCTCGTCCTCGGGAGGCAAATGTGGCCCCTATGTGGCATTGGCTCGCCTTTTCTAAGCAGAGCAGAGGTCCCAGGATGGCATGTTCTCCCTCCCTAAATGCTGCGCCAGCTTCAAGCCCCCCTCAGTGTTCTGGTTCCTCCCCAGCCCAGACACTTGGCAAGGTAACCTGATAGAATCTTCTCAGGGCTGGAAGTCTTCCAGAGCAGGAAACCTCAGACAGACAGCTTTCCAATTGCCATCTTTGCTTGAAAGCCTCCATGATGGAGTTTCCATGACTCCAGAAGGCAAGCTGTCCTTAATAGCTCTCGTAGCCAGGAAATTGCTCCATATTTCAAGCTTGGATCTCTCTCTGGAAAGCTCCTACCGGTGACTGGTTGTTCTTCTACCCTACAGAGAATAAGGCCCCCCTCCTTTTTCCTGGGACAGCTTTTTTAAGTTTTGACGGCTGCTGTCATGTGTGCTTTTGGCCTTCTCTTAGGCTAAATGTACCCGGTTCTTTGTAGCATCTGGTCTTACTAGCTTTGTTTCTCTTCTCTGTTCTCTTTCTAATTCCTCAGCACCTGTCTTATATTTTATGGCACAAAATGATACCGTATTCCAGGTATGGTTTGACCAGTGGTGGCATCATCTCAGCATCCTACCTCTGCTGATGCAGCCCAGCCCAGCATTGGCTTGCACTTAATAACATGGAGCTGTGAGCCGGCCTTCTGAGATGTGAGCATTCCCCCCCCCCCCGCTTGTGTTATCTGCAGCTCCTCTCTACCCCCCTCCTCCAAGCCATACCAGGAGCAGAGCAGGCAAGCAGTCCTTCCAGTGGGAGCCGTGAGGAGGCCAAATTCCTGCAGCAGAGAGAATGGAGCCCGCACAGGGCTGGGGTTAGGCACAGGCGCTTACGTGGGCCAGGGGCTGTTTGTCCTGCAGAAGAAGGAACTTGTGGCTCTGTTCAGGGCTGGAGTATTCCAGGACCAGGGAGAAATGCTCGATATGCCTCAAGGACAGCCGATCCTGGAGGGTCATCATCACATCCTGGCCAGAGAGGAAGAGAGAAGCTAATTGGCGGCGGCGGGGGGGGGGACTTCAATGCTCAAGAGATGTTCCCCCTCTCCCAGGAAGGCCCAGCGTAGTGCAGCTCCCGAGGGACAGGGGTCCAGCAGTTTAGCAGTTCTTAGAATTAAAGGAATGAGGGCAGGAACCAGGCAGGAGGGAACCACTGCTGGGGGGGGGGATTTCATCTCGGCTGGATCGTTCGTAGGGAGAGGCTGTACCTCTATTGTGCCTCTCCCCACCGAGGGAAGCCCACGTCAGGACTAGCCTAGCGGGTTGCCTGGCTCCTCTGGCACTCCCTACCTTGACGGTGGTTCGGCCGTCAAAGGTGAAAGACTTGATCTGTCCGTTCTCAAGGAAAACCTTCAGCACGTTTGGAATCAGGAGAAGCGCTTCCTTCTTCAGCATGTCCTTGGGGAACAGGAGGGAGCCCGCCCACCCACGGAGCAGGGCAGGGCAGGGCAGAGAGAAGGAGGAGGGAAGAAGAGGAGAGCACATCAGCCACACGTGGGTTTTAAGAATCAGCCACTGTGGGGGAATGAGCTCTGCGGCAGGAGATCGTGGGGGACTGGCCAAATGTGCACCCCTGCCACCCCTGATCTCCAGGGCTGCTCTCCGCTGGGCTGGCAGGCCAGATGGAGGCTGGAGGCCCCCAATGGGTAGAGGCTCGAAGCAGGGAGGCTGCGGCAAGCGCGCACGGTCCGGTCTCTGTTGGGAGCTGCTGCAGGGCGTGTGGGGAGGTGTCAGCTGCCTCCTGACTGGCCAAAACATGTTGTAACCATAACCCTCGCCTGCTTTTCACACAGACTGGAATGTAAACTGAAATGGTTGCCTCCAGATCCTGGTGAACTTTGACAGATGTCCCCAGAAACAACCTGGCCCCCTTTTCTTCCATACCAAATTGAGATACATGGACTCTCTCAACTGTTTCAAAAGGCCTTTTCCACCCCACATCAGTTTCTGGGAATCGGCATACAACGCAGTTCTCTCCACCGGCCTCAGCTGTGCTTCCTAGATCAGTTGGAAAGGCGGCCCTTGGAGAGCTCTTCCCCTTGCCGAGTTGGGGGTTGGAGGAGATGAATCGAGCTACATGGAATCCCCCAGGGGGGCACTCACGGGATCAGTCTCGCCAATGGTGACGTGTTCTGAAAAGCGAACTTTCACTGGATTGGACCGCAATTTCGCCTTTTTGGCTGCACTGATAAAGGCTGATTTTGGGGACTGCAAAGAGAAGACACGTCAGATGAGCTCTGCCCAACCCGACCAGGCCTGCAAACCAAGAAAGCTTCCTTGGACTGGACACTCTTCCCCCACCCCGGGTTCTGATGGCCCAAAGGCTTTGCCTCTGCTGCTTGAGGCCACCACCTCCCCTGGAGAGCCAGGGTGGATCTGGCCATGCTGCTCTCCAAAGGACGACAGCCAGGTGCCTGCTTGGCTCTCTTCCTCTGAGCTGCAGCCAACAGAAGAAGAAAGGCGCTGGTTGTTCAGAGCCTTCTCAAAGCGGCTTTCATCACTGCAGGCATGACCAACTGTTCAGCGGTACTGCCACTTGGGTTCTGGGAGGGAGCAAGGCTGTTCCCTGCTGCCCTGCTTGTGGTCTGGAAAACAAATGCCAGCAGTTGTATTTCCCCCCCTTCCCCCAAGAAGGCAGGAGAAAACCCAGGCCTGGAATATCGTAGGGATGCTGCAGTGGGTCGTCAGATGGCCCTCCATCACCTCCAGCTTATCAACGGAGGAAAAAAACAGTGCTGTCTCTGGGCAACAGAGCAGCAGCATCACCTTCTGCTGGCATTCGTGAAGGTGTGTACCCAAGGCCTGGCCCTTCCAGGGGCACAACCGTCATAGTAGCCAAGATTGGCTGCTGCTGCTGCCAATCTTTGAAAAGAGGCGAATTTCACTTTGATGCCCTGGCCATTTTTTGGCTGGGGGCAACACATTCAGACAGCCAGAGCCGTCCAGCCTTCCTTCCACCCGTGTCGTGTTTGCACAACAAGGCAAGGGGGGCTGAATGGGATCAAAAAGCCTGTGGTCCAGCCCATTGTAGGGGACCAGCCATTTCTTCACATGCGATGTGAACAAGAGTCACTGGCGCAAACGTGGTGCCCTTCCCACCCCAAAATTTGGCTCCCACCTGATGAGTCTGTAGCACGGTAAGGACCAGGGCCTCCTTGGCGCCTCTGCAACGAGAAGGGAGAAGCAGCTACTTTCAGGAGAATTCTGTGGAGCATTGCAGCGAGAGACGGAGTCGGCCTTTCCCTGCCCCCAGTGGAGTCATTCCCTGGGTCCACAGGTCGGGTTTTCCTTTTTGCAAGACAAGTTTTTATTTTACTCCCACCCCCAATCATGGATTCGCTTAGAATGCCTTGGCCTTCGATCACAGGGGACGGGAGCAGATTGCACTTTTCCCTGCCCCAAAGATTATGCAGAACATGTCAGCAGTCAACTGTGGGAAGAGCACCGGGTGGGCTTAAGGCAGCACCTTTGGGAGCAGTGCAGGCTTTCCACAGCTGGCCTTGCAGCCCTGGTGGGTCTCTGAATCTTCCTCCCCTTCCATTCTGGCATCCCGCTCTTACCTGACAAGTTCTATAACTCTCTCTCTGGGGGCGTCACTTACATCTTCATGGTTTATGGCCAAAATTTGGTCACCTGCCAACAGCTTATCCTCAGATGGCCCTCCTGCCAAAGAAAGGGTGGTTGTGTGAGCCACTGCTGGGGGGGGGGTGCTGGGGACATAGCAGCCCCCATGTGGCTTTTGATGTTTCCATCATGTGCTGCTGGCCCCGCTGCCCCTCAGGCACCCCCTGGCTGTGCTCCCTTGCTGCCTGTGCCTTTGCAGCTGGAATCTCTGGCATTGGGAACCATCGGGGGAGGGAGGGAGCTTGACCCAAGCACTCTGCAGTTCAAAGTAGCTGTTTTGACCTTGAAATGATGTCACTTGAGAATGATCAGAATTGCCTGTTCTGAAATTTTGTACATTCCCACTTTGTCCTGTTGCCTCTTATGGCTTTGGGGAAGGAGGGGTTCTGATGTAGCTGTCCCCCAGTAAACAGAGACCCCTCTGCCCAACTTCTCGTACTTGCGACCTTCACTGGCCCCGCTCCTCGGGGCATTTCCCACCGCACCTGAGGTCACTGAGCGAACTACCACCGGTCTCTCACTTCCGGCCACAAAGCCGAATCCATAGACGGGGTGACGCTGGACTTTCACCTGTCGGAGGGCCTCTGCAGGCAACTGGTCACATTCCATATCATCCCAGCAGCGCTCTGCCTGCGTCACATGCCTGAGCATGCGGAGACACAAAAGGACAGAGATGAGGCTGGGGGCTGCTTGCGCCCTCTTCTTTGGCTAAGCCTGTGCTCTTCTTCATAGCCCGGGGGACCACCCAGGCTGGAGGGGGGGCCCACTGCACCAGAGTTGACCTCGCCTCTCTTCCAGACCGGACCCTCTCTCTCCAAGGCAAAGGCTTGCTCTGTCTCCTGGCACTTCGGCATGCGAGAGGACTAAGCTCTCTGCAGAGGAGTCCTGAGAGTGGAGGGAGGAAAGGCACTTCCAGATGAGGGCTGCACTCCCTACACCGAAGCAAGGTTGCTCTCCTGTGGTGGATTTACACAAGCAGCTCCAACAGGACACGCAAGGGAGGAAGAATCCAAGCAGGATTCACACTTCAAGACACTCAGGCAGTGGAACAGATCCTGTCCTCCTCTAACACCTAATTTCTTGGGGTGCCAATACTCAGTACATCCAGCGCTCTAGAGCATCTTATACCAAGAAGACATTTCTGTTGCCTGACATGCCTTCTCAGGGGAGAGAGGTAGTCCCTGGCTCCCTGGTCTTTAGGAAGGACAGGCTGAGGTGTTTCTTCTCCTCTGCAGCAATTGCCACCACCAGGGAAAGACTGTTTTGGACTGACTGGCAGCTTCACGCATCTCAGCATAAATTAAAATTCTGTTGCTAGATCTCATGTTTGCCAATGATATCCCAAAGTGCTCTCTCCTTTCTTCCTTCACCTGCTGCCCCCCATCCCATCCCAAAACACCTGCTTCAAGGCCCACCTGTCTGGGCTGGGGCTCTGTGGGATTCATGGTGGCATAGCCAATTCAGCTACTGATGCATTAAGGCCCAAGGTGGCTGAGCACCAATGGTGGTTCAACCAACCTAAGTTGCTGGAGCTTGTCCTTCAGCTCCTTCGGAGGGTCACAGGTCCCCTGCTCTGGCTGGAGGGTCTGCCAGCTGAGGAAGGGCAGCAGCCCGTCGCTTGGCTTCTCCACTTCTGCGGACTCTAAGCTGAATCTAACGCTCCCCACCCCAAAGATTGAGGAGGCCTGGTTTGCTCCTGCCTTTGAATCCAAGGAAAATGGCTGGGGAGCCAAGGATCCCAGGATCCTGCTCCAGTAGGAAGGAGCAGGGGAGGGACTCGCTTCTACTTGCTCGGAGATGTTGCTTCTGACCCAGCCAGGTTGCCCCACTTCCTGCCCCGCTTCCCCAGCCTCCCTCAGGGGATGAGGGAAGTCAGGGGACTCTTGCAAACTTAGGGCTTTTAGATGCTTGTGGCCACCAGCTAGAGAGCTGTTCTGAGCAAGCAGGCTGGCTGCCCTGTCTTTTGGCCCCACGGCTGGCTGGCTGGCTGTCTTGCCTCTCTCAGCCCGGTTCTGGCCTCCAGCATGGAAGGATTCCTTGCTTTTTTCCCTAATCTGCACTTTAAGGAAGGTCTCATTCACTCTGCTCTCCTTCTCTTCCTTTTTAAACATACCAGCAGCATTTGGGCAAAGGAGCTGCTGTTGCTTCCAAGGGATCTTTGGATGAGCCCAAACTCCCCCCCCAACCTGCAAGCACACAGGAGGGAAAGCTGTGGCCTTCCTTTGCTCCTTCCTGAGTACGATGAAAGAAGAAGAAAATAACATGCATTACACCGATTAAGGTATTATGAACAGCTTGCATAATTAGTATATATCATTAGAGTTCTGTGCAGATCAAATGTTCCCATAGCCAGGAACAAAACTGGATGGAGACCCTACTAGCAAGCGGTGATTTTCCTGGATCTCTCAGATCTCTGCTACAGAAAAATCGAGGTAAAACATTCCTGAAAATGATCCTTGCAATGGGTGCCAGCCCTGTGGATGAGTGCTGTCAGTTTGGGGACAAATCACAAGGAATCTTCCTGGGATGTTACACTTCAGACACATCGCTAAGAGACAGCAGGACGTGGCCACCAAATGGCAGGCCAAGGAGAATAAAGGGAAGCGACTCCTTGCTAAGGCTCCCTGCTGGCAGCTCAGTCCCTTGGGAAGGGCTCTAGGTCAGAAGGCTCCCAGCGGCTGTTTCCTGTCCCAGCCGGAGGAAGGCTGCACCGGAGCTTCCCGGGACCAGCACAGGCAGTCCCTGCAGGAAGCAGAGCAAAATGGGCCAAGTCCCACTCCAGATAAATAGGGTTGCAATGTCACCACAGCTGGCACAGATGTGCTCCAGATGTGCAAGCCTGTGGGAGATGGGTTTGTAGCCCTGCTCAGAGATTGGCCATTTCCCTCAGTAGTTCTTGAGATGTGCTGAAGAGGAATTATTTTCATCCCAAGACTTCTGGCTTCTTGGATTCTCTTTGACAGCCCAATCCAGGTGAAATTCTTGTTGTGAAATGCTGCCCTTATTCAGATCTAACGGCCCTTCCTGACCATATTCCCTGTTGCCAACAGGAGGCACAGGAAGGGAGAAAGTGAGCCATGTGGACTGTGCACCAGAACTCCACTGAAACCCTTTTGTGATTTGATGGACACCACAGACTGGTCCAGTCAGTTGCCTGGGCTAAATATACCCAACCCAGAAGGTGGGGAGCCTAATTTTAATCTCCCTTCAGAAGTTTGTCTCTGGATCAACCAATTTCATGGAACTGGTCCTCAGGTGGGCTGTTTCCTAGGAGGGAAACCCCATGGAAAAAAGCATTGCTGGAGGACCAGCCAAAAATAGATCAGAAGGCATTTTCTGGAAAGGAAAAGGAAAATCCCCCACAGGGCCAGCTGGAGATGCCTGTTAGAGGCACTCTGAGTTTTCCACTGCCTTGCTTGGACTAAGCAGACCTACAAGATGCTGTGGACCCTCCTTATTCAGTGGCAGAACAAGGTTCCAGAGCGGAAGATAAAAACCAGGAATTAAGAGCAGGAAGCTTCTGGTTGGCTCAAGAACAAGCCCACCAAGTGACAGTCCCAGCTGTTCCAGGCAAAGAAGCACATTTCCTTTCTGCCTCTCCTGAAAGACTTTCACACAAAAAATCCATTCATATCTGCGTGCCTGGTCTCTGGCTTTGTTTTCTCCCTCCTGCCTAGTTTTTGCTGCCTAGCTTTTGGTTGGATACAGCGATTCTGCTCCTCCTAATAAAGCTGGGAGGGGTGAGGCTACTTCAGAGAGTCCACCTTGAGGCGGGCACAACCAAGCCCTCCATTCATAGCAGGAGACCCCAAAGCAAGTGCTTCCAAGGAATGCCCCACTTCTCCTCCCCCACAAGGAAGCTGCCTGAGACTGGAGCCCCCCAGCAGCCTCCTCTGGTCGCAAGGTACTCACTGTCGGCATCCAGCAGCCAAGAGCAGGGACAGCTTGCTCCGGCCTGCTCACTGCTCGCTGCTGCTGCTGCTGCTTCCTCCACCTGGCGCTGGTGATGGCGGCGCCTGTGGAAAGAGCGAGGGAGGCTCTGAGCTCTCAAGCCTTCGAAATCCAGCCCCATCTGTGATCGGAATCTTAAAAAGCTGCCTGGCTCAGCCCCAGAATTTGGCGGGGGCCAAAGAGCGAGCGAGGAAGAAACTCTGGCATGTGCCAAGCAGCTGTTTGCTGGCCAAGTCCTTTCATAGCAGAGCTGCACCAGGGAAGTGGCTTCCTTCCCTCTCCCCAGACCCCCCTCTAGAGAACCCCGGATCTACTGGGGAAGGACCGAGACTTGAAGAGCTTAGAAGAGAAGCAGACAAATGGAGGAAATTCAACTCCCAAACAGCCAAGCAAAGAAGGCAAGAAAACTGATATATGCCCTGGCTGTGGCTTGGCGAGTTTGGCAATCAGAGGGTGAGAGGCACTTTTGAGGACAAGGATGTTGTGCATAAGAGACTTAGAGGCAGGTTGATGAGTAGGACTGCTGGTTTCTCAGCAACCCCTTGTGCAGGACACCCAACATGTTGAATAACATAGGCTTTCTTAAAGTTAATCTTGGGATTAATAACTCTCTATAGTTTTATGGTTGTTATTTCTCTGATTCACGTAGTAGAATTGCTTTAGGGCTGATATTTTTCCTATTGGATAGAGCAGAAGGGAGAGCAACTGAAGTTACAAAGAGCTAAGCAGAATCAAAGGCAGCTACTCTGTTTCTACTAGGGACGACTATGCGGGGAGGGGCCCTCAGCCACAATTTTTCCTTTAAAATTCTCTTCTGGCTTAAGGCAACATGGGAATCCAAGCAAGTGTCGTTTAATACAGCAAAGCATGATTTAACATGAAGCCAGATTCAGTGAAGATATGTATATGTTATAATTCTCATAATACAGAGTAAAACTAAATGCAGATTCAAAGAAATGGTGAGTGAACATATATAAAAAACAATCACCAGTTGTTGTATTTAGTTTTCTTACGTATCCTACAAATATAAGCAGAGACAACACAAATTATTCCTTTTATAAACATATAACGATTTCAAGTTATTATAGCCTATGAATCAATTAAAAGGTGTATTTATAATGCTGGCATTTTATGATCCTGTATGCTTAATTTGCCTCAAAGACTGACTGTGATCCTCTTGATAACTACATTGGGGGGGGGGGGCGGAGAGATGGATTTGATGCCCTTTTCTTGGGATGAAGAGAAGCAACATTTCATTTCGCAAGGCTGTCAACCTTGGGGTTTGATTTACATGCCCAGGCCTTCCTGGGCTTCCGCAGGGGATTCTGCCTAAGGAGCACATGAAGACTTGTAGAATCTTCTGCATCCCTTGTGTGGGTTCTAAAAAAGGAATTGTCTGAGAGAGGCTTGATCTTTTTTTGCTGGAAAATAGGGATTCTCCTCCGCTGCTGCTGCAGTGCTGTTGCAGATCTGGGCCAGATACTGCCAATCCTCCAGCTCCCTGTAAAAGACTGCAGGTGTCCAAATTTGTGCCAGAGAAACTAGAGGATGGGCAGGAGGGGGGGGGGTGTTAGCAAAATCCCTGTCTCTACAGCAGAAAAATCTGGGGGGGCAGCTCAGAGCAAGGGGAGACTCATAAGCCTCTTGTGAGGCTACCAAACTGTTTATTAATGCAGAGGCAGCTGCATTTACAGCCAAACGCTTGGACTGAATACTGTAAGAAGCTGACTCCTTGGATCAGCCTTGGCATGGTGGTGTCACATGCCCTGTGGCCCTGATTCCCACTTGGTTGTTCAGCACAGACAGCTTTCTGTAGGCAGTTGTGTCTGGAACAGAAAGGCGGAAGAGCTCCCATAAGTTGACACTAGCCAGGTTGTTGACTGCTTGGAGTCCCACAGGGTAACTTCACTTACTGAAACTGCCCAACAAACAGGCTTGACCTCTCCCTCTTCTGGATCTGGCAGTTGACTGGCAGCATGAGGGAAGGAGTTGCCTGCCTCTTTTTGGCAAGCAACCTGTATCAGAGGTAATGGCAGGGGAGTACCAGTCAAGTCCTTCACAGCCTGAAATAGCTGGGAAGACTCTGGCCAGTGATGCTTCATGCTGTCTTCCAGAAAATTGTGGCTGATGCGCAAAGCCTTTTGCAGGGGATGCAGATTCCTGCACCGGAGCTCGCCTTATTGCCAGCATGTGGATTCTTGCCTTATCTACAGAGCTGGAGCAGTTCTTCCACTTCTTTCTAGCCACTGTTCCATTTCCTGTTTTTATTTATTCCACTTATTCTATGTGCATTTAAAAAAATTGTTTTAGTTCACTAGCTAACAAGGTTGCCTGGAAACAGACTATTCAGTGTGACAAATTCTTGACTGTTAGCAGAATTCAGTTGCTTAAAAATCAGTTCTTTATCAATCCATGACAATTAGAAAATTCTGGCAAAATATTTACTCTGTCGTTTTGGAGATTTTCATCCTATGGATAAATAAATGCATCCCTATCTACAGCTTTCAATGCTATTGACACCTAACTGTAATTTTTTATCCTGAACCCTCAGGAGTTTTTCTTTTATTTGTTCTCCCATGCAAGGCAGTCAAGTCTCTTCCTTCTGCCCTTTCCTTAAAAGCACCCAGTGCTCCAAGACAAGCACAGATTCTTCCACCTCTTTGTTCTCCAGATTCAATCACTGGCGAAGACCAATTTTATCTGCACAATACTGAATGAACGAATGAATGAATGAATGAATATATGCACACTGGTCTGCATGTAGAGCCATAGTTTCTACCGGTAAATACACAGTGTGAAAGAGAACATACATCTTTCATTGGAGGGAGTCTCACACAAGAGTGCTGAGTAAAGAATAAATGCTATGGGGATGGTGAAGGGCAAGTTGGGTTATTTTCCACAAATATCACCAGGATTTCCTCTTACAATTGATACAGAGATAGTCTAGTTCCTTCTAGAAGAGCCAAATTGGGACAGGCATCATGATAAATGGAGGGTGGTTTTGGTGATGGGTAGTTTGCTTTACTGTAATGCACAAATCTTGATAAACCATCTTCACCACGGATGGTTTTGACAAAGATTAAGTGATTTCTGGTTTGTCATAAGTGTTTCTGCAGTCTGGGGATCTGAGGCCCTTTCCCCCCCTCCTACAGCAGTGCCAATAGAACTGTGAGAAGACTCTCCAAGTAGAATAATTTCCATGACTGTCTTTTCATTTAATTGGTCTCTGCTATGTGCCCTGCAGTTTCATTTTAACACATATTTTAAAGGTTTAAACGGGGAGTCATGAATACCCTGGTAGAATGAACATCCCATTAGATAGTGAGGAGCAGAAACAATAAAAAGGGAGTAGGAATTATACTGCATTTCTAAAGTATCCAGATCTGCTAAGGAGCCGAAGTGAATGAGGTTGGTAAATCTGATGAATGAATATAAATTATTTGAATAAAAATGACTGGAGAGAGGAATACATACAATATTGTTAAAAGTGTCGGTGGTATTTTCTCAAAGAAAATCACGTACTTTTCCAAGAGGTATGAAATAGTGGGATAAGGCATTTTACTTTCTAGACCTTTGTTGGCAGAACAACACTGGGCCTGCCTTTTCACAGATTTCTTGCTGGGGTGGACAGCCCTCCGTCCTTCCTGGAGAGGCTTTGAGGGAATACTGAAGCCAGATCAGAGCTCTAGACAAGGGTTCCTCCCAATTCAAGAAAACTATGAGTAGAAGCAGCAGGAACAGGAAAGCAGGAAAGAGGCCACGTTCCTGATTTTAAAGGAAACTGAACTCAGCAATCAAGTAACATGGCTTGGATTCCAAGAGAGACAATTTTAATAAAATCAGGGCAATTATGAAATGATGCCATATGATAACAGAAAAAAATAGCTTAAGATGGGCAATAAAACTATGAATAGTTCCAGTGAGGCAAAGAAGAGGCAAATTTGACTACACAAAAAGTTTGGTGAAGCTCTGAAGAAAAGGAA
>NW_015386391.1:41617-151741 GCF_001527695.2 Protobothrops mucrosquamatus | reverse complement strand
TGTGGTTTGAGCCTTCAATATACCTGGTGAAGAAGCATACCAAATAGGTTGCACTCTAAATCCTGAAGAAACTTACTGATGGTTGGCTGAATCTTTCTGAAAAATCCCAGAAAATTAGTGAAGTATCAAATAACTAGTATCAAATGTGGATTCTCTCTTCAGAAAGAAGGAAGAAGAAAAATTGGGGACTATGGAGCAATCAGTCTGACCTTGGTACCCAGGAACATTTCTTAAGAAGTCATAAGGCAACCAACCATTGAACATCTGAACATGCTGGGATGATTACAAGATGTCTACAGAGGTTTGCCATGAAGAATCTTCAGGTACCTGGTTTGCCAACAGTACATGGGGAAAAGATGAATTCCCTCCAGGGACAGGAATAAATTTGACGGACCAGGACCAGGACCAGGACCAGGACTAACTACTGTTTGCTGATAATAGACCACCTGTCTCCCAAAGAGGTGTGATGCATAAGGACCCGTCTTTCCTTCCCAAGGGCAGGCAGAATTCAAGCTCCAAATTATGCTCTAAAATCCTAGAGAAGGGCCATAAGATAAGCCAGGCTTCTGCAGTGCAGCAGCCTGTAGGCAGATTTCCCCACATTAACCATTCTGGCTAGAAATGGGCCATGTCTGGCAAGCGCTCTCCACTGCCGTCACTTTCCTCACCATTTATTTCCCATGGCACAAGCCATCCCGTGTAGTCCTAAGAAGGGAGGACATAGTGAGCATCTCTCAGAAAAAGCCCACAGGTGTGGAATGATGCTGGGCAATGACCCAAACCACATCCTTGTGATGTCAATACCATCCTCCCCCTTATTTGCAAAGTTGACACAATCTCTCCCCATCCCATTTTCATGTTGCTCCCCTTCTCATTGTTGCATTCTGCCTAGCAGACATCCTGTAAGGGAAATCCAGACATCCTGGCCTTCTGGATTTCTGTATCTTTCCCTTCCTCTCTGGCGCTCAGGGCAGCCTCCACATCACTCTAATTTCTGAATTCCACCTGCAAGTCCTTTCTCACGGAGGGGCTCGATTAGCAGGACTGCAGTCCAAGGGCGTTCTGCTGAGCCGCCCCTGGAGAAGAGAGTCTCCAGCAAAGGCAGTTCCCTGTGGCCTCCTTGCCAAGCCAGTAGCCTCTCAACAAAGGCCCAGCTTTCCCAGGCTTCTTGAAAGGCCTGGTGGGCTGGGCTCAGGACTAATCAGAGAAACCTGGAGGAGGAGGAGGAGGAGGAAGAGGAAGAGGAGGAGGAGGAGATTGTGGTGCCCCAAGGCTCTCTTCTGCCTTCACCTCTTTCTGCTACTGCTTGAATTCTTGGCTGCCTCCCAGATGGAGCTTTTTATCACAATCCAAAGACTCACGCTTAGATGTTGCTTGGTCTTCTGTCTTTCTAGCCACTGCAGAGGGTTATTAGCTTGCCTTCAGAAATCGTGGGCACTCCATCACTGGAGATTTTTAAGAAGAGGCTAGACTTGTCTGAGATGGTATAGGTCCTCCTGCTTGGGCTGGACTAGAAGACCTCCAGGGTCCCTTCAACTCTATTCTATTCTATTTATTTGCCTCAGCCAAGGACACTGCCCTCTCACACTCTTCTGCTTGCCAGGGAAAAGGGAAAAGGGGCCTGTCAGGAGCCAGGCAGGAGATGGGTAGGCTTCCCTGCCTTGCTCTTCTCTGGAAGAAGGAGTCTCCAGCTGCAAAAGCCCTGCCAATCCTGGGAAAAAGAGCCTGAATGGTAAACTGGTGTGAGGCAAGGCAAACAGAAACATGGGCTTTCCAATGCCTCCCCCCCCCAATATTATGCTAGGGATGATAGGTGTGGGAGTTCAGTATTGAGAAAGACTACTTTTGTTTATGTATGTATGTATGTATGTATGTATGTATGTATGTATGTATGTATGTATGTATGTAGAGCTACAGCTATGTCAGATTTTGGAATATATATCCAAAATAGCCTAATTTAAATACCAAACTAGGGATTTTAGCCATCTCTTGACAGCCAAAAAATACCTTTATTAGTTATATGATCATACATTTTTGCAGTTGTTCTTAACATACCAAAAGGCCATTAAGTTCATTGGGAGGGGTGCAAAGGAGGGAGCCATTGATCAACAGGGTTAAATGGGCTAAAAACATGATTTCATTCTGTTGCTTCAAACCCTCTTTTCATGCAAACCCCCAAACCTTTTGTTCTCATTTTATGAGGAAAGAGGTAAAATCCTCATCGTTGAACTAAAATAACACACGCGCAAACCCTGCTCCCCCGCCAGGAAGAGTGCAGCCATCTTTGGCTCCTCAGCCAGCAGTTCAGCATCTTCCTGGCTTGTGGCCTTCACGAAGGATCCTTGCTGATTTTCCTGACTCCACCATACCAATGAATTCCTTCCTTCTAGTAGATCATTCTCATTTAATTTGTCTACATATAATTTAGAAGAAATAAGCTAAAAGAGTAAATATGCACAAGTATGTACATAGTGATACAACAGGCATTGTACTAATCTACGCATCACATTTGAACATATTGGATGGGTGGGAATCCTTACTGAATTGGCCAGTTGCTTCTAAGAGGCTTATCCCGAGTCAATTGCCAATTTGTGCTCTAACCATTGAACACTTGTCTTCCTTCCCCATTCCCTAACTAGCACCCCAAATGAAAACCGACTCCCCTCCCCATGCAGGAGAAGCCTGTCTTTGGAAGCTCCAGCTCTGACATGCCCCCCCTTCTCCCGTCCCCATTTCCCCTGCTTACTTGGCTTGCCTAGTTACCCCAAGAGAAGACCCGGGGTAGCCTCCTGCCCTTCCTGCAAGCCAATTGTGAGACCTCCCTGATGCTCAGCTCAGCTGGTGCCCCCAGTTGCCACAACACCTATCATCCCTCCCCAGCCGAAAACTGAGAATATGGTAAAGGACGACCCCGAATGGAGAGAGCAATATCGAGGAGCCGCAGGAAAGTGGGGCGTGCTTTCGCTCTTCTCCGGGCTCAGTTCGGCAAGAAACTCCCGCTGCCCGAGTGCTGAGAGAGCAGCAGAGCAAGATGGGCCGGCACGCGCTTGGAGAGGAAAGGGGGGGGGGGGGCTCAGGCCTCTCCCGGACCAGCCCTCCATCTCGCAGAGACACAGCTCTTGCTAAGGGCACAGCGACTGCCAGCCCAGGCCGCCAAGCTCCCTTTCGCTTGCCTGGGAGGTGGCCGCTCCTTTCTCAGGGCGAGGAGAGACCCGGGGGTCCGCAAAGGACGCTTCTGACTTCCCCGGGCCGGGGTAACGGGGAGAGGCCGCCGCCCCGCGACTTAGCTTAAGAAATGAAGGAAGAACGCGGCGCGCCGGAGGACAGGCTGGGCCGGCGAGCGGAGGGCAGACCCACCTGCTGCACTGGGCTGGAAGAAAAGAAGGCCCGCGGTAAATCTCCCTGCTGCCCGCCTTCCCGGCAGCCCGGTTCTGCCGCCGCTCCATGCGCTCACTTTAACGCTGTTTCAAGGAGAGAAGCCCTGTTTCTCTTTCGGTCGGGAGGGCTCCGGAGACCGCGGCGCTCTGGCCGGGGAGAGAGAGGGGCCAGGCCCGCTCGGAGAGGAGGCGGGGCCCCAGCAGCCTCCGACCAGCCGGCATCCCCGTGTCCCCAGGGAGAACGATCCCCGGCGCACCAGCAAGTTCTTGCCCGGCCCGGGCTAGCGCGAGGGCTGCCCGAGACCCGAGGCGCCCGCAAGGTGCAGCGGCCTGGCGGGGCAAGGCGTCCATCATGCACTTCATTCCTCCGCAAAACCGTCTCGCCGCCCGCGCTCCACGGAACGGCGCGGCCGTGGAGAGCTCGCGGCGGCCTGCGGGAGGGTTTCCCGGGGACTGACCGCAGTCGGAGGGGCAGGGCCGCCCGCAAAGGGGGCGTGGTGCGGCCGCGGCTCCCTCGAGCCCAAACATCGCCCCGCGACGCCCGTCCGCCCGCCGGCTCCCCCGAAGGCCCCAAGCAGCCCTCCTCCGCGAGGACTGGCAGAGGTACGGAGAGAGAGAGAGAGAGAGAGAGAGGGAACCTCGGGGCCTACCTGGTACTCGCTCCCGCCGCTGCGGCTCTACTGGGACGGCGGCGAGGTTGCGACAGGGCGTTGGATGCCCGCCTTTGGCCGCTCCATGCTCGGCCTTCGCTCGCGGCGGCACTTCGGACAAGACGGCGGCGGGGGTGGGGGGGTGAGGCTTCCCGGAAGGCCAGCGGGCCTAGGTGGCCAGGGCGGCGGCGGGTGGACGGACGCGCGCGGGGAGGGAGGGGAGCGCGCGGGAGACGGCGGCGTCAAGAGCCCCCCTGGCTCTTCCTCGAGGCGCTTCGCACCAGCCGAATCCCCTGCCCCGAATGCCGCCGCCGCCGCCGCCGCCTCCGCTCCTCGCCTCGCTCGGGACGCTCGCCCTTCGCTGCCCAGTTCCGGTGGGGCGGGCACAATTTGAAATCTGCCCTCGGGGAGCGCGCCGAAGGGGAGCGGGAGTGGCAAAATCCTTTCCAGGAGGCCCTGGCGATAAAGAGGGCCCTTCGCCCCTACTTCGCCCGTCAGGTGGCAGCGAGCTAACGTCACCGGCAGGAAAGCCACCCAACCTCTGGCCCTGTGGAGAGCGCCTCTGCTGTGCACGGGCTTTGCAGCGCGGCGGCGGCGGCGGCGGCAGCAGGAGCCTTGCCTGAAGGGTTGTTTTCCCCCTCCTTCCCCCCCCCCCGAAGAAAAGGGTTTTGGCGCAGCATTGTAGATTTTAAGTTCACCCTTGATGGGAAAATGCGCATCTCCCGTGCTGCCCTACCCCTCTTCCTGGGTTTTAGATTGAGGCTTTGGGCTTCGTGATCAAGAGAGGGGCTGAGGGGAAGCCAGCCTTAATTTCAATAGCCAAGTTGGGGGGAGGGGAAGAGAGAGGGAGGGAGGGAGGGTGCTGGTTGGGGAACATGTCCCAAGTATGTGGGTGGTTGCTGCTGAGGGGTGCCCGTTTCCAGGTTCTGGAACAGACACAGACCTCCTCCTCAATCAGTCCAACCAGTGCCCCAAGAGAAAATTGGGTAAGAAAATTCTTCCTTGGAAAAATGGGTGCTTGGACCTGGAGCTGAGCAAATATTTGCTGAAGGATTAGTCCTCTGCCTTAGTTCCCTGTTGTCACCATCTCAAGAGAAGCTCATTTTGGTCCAGGATGTAACACACAGAAGAGGATTTAGGTACTGGATGGATTTGGGAGCCTGCATCTGTTGTAACTGGCATTTTGAAAAGTCGATCATTTTTCTTCCTAAGGGTTTCTTCTGCCTTTTTGCCACTTACCTGCAATCCTGCTATAGTGAAAAGGCATGTCCTTCTCTCCCCCTCTCATTCAGCAGGGCCAATCCAAGTTCCCACTGCCCTGACAATGCTTCTTGGTGCTGTGCTGAATAACGTTTCTTGTGGCTCCAGGGATTTGATATGCATTTCCAAAAGAGGTAGGGTACCAATCTGTCACATTCCCCTCCATGCCCGGCCTCCAAGTTGGTCAACATTAACAATGTCCTCCTGCTGACTTAACTTCATCCTGCTTTTTACTGTCTTCATCTGTTTTTATCTGGCCCGACTTCGTCTCCTTGGGCTCTTCTGATTAAACATAAACACTATCATTTAAGTAGGACCAACAGGAAGTAGGGCTTAATTGGTTACCAGGAGATGACAGATGTCTTGCAAGTTGTCCCACTCTATTGAAGAGGCCACAAACAAGCTCTCATTTGCCCACATCTTCTCCCTCTGCTGCAAACCACATCAGCAGGAGCTTCTTATCCTATGTGCTTTTCAAATTGCATGTTTGCTTGTAACTTGGGCCCTCCTGATGGAAACACTGTTGTGCTAAATGCTGACTTTATGCCATGGAAGATTGTGCTTATTCTTCACCAAACCCCAGGTCCATGGTTGGAACAGAGAGGTCAGCTTCTCTTGGAACAAGCCTGAGCTTGTTTAGTTCCCTGTTCCATTGCAAACAGCCTAGAAAGCAGGTAGGCATCAATTGAAAGGAAGCCCCTGCTGTGCTGGCCAGAGCAGAGCTTCCGCAAAGGATGGAAGTGGGCACAAACAAAAAAGGACAGGACTTTTATTATCTATAAATGCCACAGAAGTCAGAGCAGTTAGCAGCTCAGCCATTATGATCCCACTTTGCATCTGTTGTCCCCCACATGCTGATCCCCTGATGTTGGAGGAATGGACCCCCCCCAAGGAAGCAACAATTAAGGAAAGTGGAGAAGCCAGAGGCCTCCTAGAAATATTTCAGTGTCAGAATTCAAGAAGAGGGTAGGACAGCCAGACCTCAAGGTATCCTGATGCTGGCACGAAGGCCTATTGGACACTTCAGTAGTTCTTTGGAACAGGTGGCAGGATCTTCTTCTCTCAATTACCTCACTAGAAAATCTCCCCTGGGCCTCTGAGCGGCTGATTCTTCTTTCTCTTCATGCAAAGTTGATGAAATCCAATTCTCGCTTCATCCTCAAAGTGACTTCCAGTGTAGCCTGTTCAGACAGAAAACGGGCTCTCCCATTGGTGGTGTCCACTGGATGAGGTAGATGCAAAAGGAGCCGCCTGGAAAACAGACCATTCTAAGGTGAAATTGAGGAAGGCGCGAAGAGTGGGGGGACTGCTATATCCAAAATGGACTCACCCCGCTCCCCCAGCATTTGCAGTAAGCAGCAGAAAGGTAAACACCAGAAGGGGGAATCAGAGAGAGGAGGCATATAAAGCTCAGAGACTTTCCCAATAAGAAATTCCTATGGCCACTGTTCCATATGCTTGTAGCATGGCAGACCTATCACAGCATCGAGAGAAGGCAGCAATCTGCTCCTGCTTGCTCTGAACCTCACAGCCAAGACATCTCAAATATTATTGGAATGTTATTTTCTAAAGTCAATATAAGAATATTCTCACAAAAATAAATTATTCAGCATACTTCTGGGGACTCCGAAAATCAAGGAGCTTTTCTTGTATATCAAGGGTAATGTCTGAAGCTTTTGTGTCCGGCAGTTTAATTTTAATCTGAAATTGGAAAAACAAAAAGTGAGGAAAAGATATTAAGTATGTTAAATGAATCATTTGTGCATCCAGGCTTATTTTCAATAGGAAGGGATGCATGCTAGATGTGTTACGCTGTTGCTTTTCTGTTTCAAACAACAGAACAATGTTAGAGGTTCTGAAACCATTGTACAACCTCTGTCAAAGCTGGGGGCATCCTTTGACAAGGAAAAGGGAGGCTTATGGATATCCTCCTATATTTATGCACAGCAGAATCATCTCAGATATATGAAATGTTAGGTTAGATGCTTTATAATATAATGTGTGCAGAGAAAGGGCAGTTGCCAAACTTTTGAAATTCACAACTCCAATAATGTTGTGTAGCTTTTGGTGTGAAAAGCTTGGAAGGACCGCCCAGAGAAACGTTGCCAAGAGGAACTGCCACTTTGCTTCTTACCAGCATGTCCTCGCAGCAGGCAGTGGAGGGGTCCTTTCTGCTCGTGCCTAGGAACAGATCCTCAGCCCTCACCTGTTGCTTGAACACAATCTCATATCTGTAAAGAACTGGGAGTCAGACAGCTGGAGTTTCAGTGGATGCTTCAGAGAGCATCCTTTCTCAGATCGAGGATGTTTCTTCCTCACAAGAGAAATTATAGCAACTCTCAAACCAATAGAAAAAGCTGGCAGAGCAGCAAATCAGTGGGAAATTCTGTTCTAGTTGGGTCTGTCCCCCCCCAGCCCCGGTTTTGATCGAGCTGGGGCCCGCCGACTTTCCTTCCCCGGGTTCGTTCAGGGGGGGGTCATCGACGGAGAGGGCACCGAGGGAGCCTTTCGCAGGAGGCCGTTTCTCCACCTGCGGCGCGGGGACCCCGAGGAGAAGGGGCCGCCAGGACGTACTCCGGCTGCTCCCGGGGGTCCCACGAGGCGTCGCCCGTGTTCCCTTCGGTCACCTCCTCGGCGCTCCAGATGGCCTTGCCTTCCTCGGGCGGCAGCGGGGCAGCTGAGGG
The DNA here is from genome assembly GCF_001527695.2 of Protobothrops mucrosquamatus. Taxonomy (NCBI): domain Eukaryota; kingdom Metazoa; phylum Chordata; class Lepidosauria; order Squamata; family Viperidae; genus Protobothrops; species Protobothrops mucrosquamatus. Next base: position 143,770 of record NW_015386391.1, on the reverse strand, counting down.
AAGAGACGGGGCTCTGAGCGGCGCTTCCGCGGCCTCCGGGAGCCGACGGGCTGGCTGAGGACAAGCGGGTCCTCGCTCCCTTCCTCCCGGCCCCGCCGACTCACCCGAGGCGCCGCCGGCCTTCGGGGGGCCGATACTCCCCGGCCCGGAGCGGTCGCCCGCGGGGCCCTGCGCCTGCGGAGAGAAGGCGGCGGATTCAGGCAGACAGACCGGGACGCCCCATCGCCCGCCACGGCGCCTGCCCCGCCCCGGGCCCCACCGCGTCCGCGCTGTCGCCGTTCCCGGAGCCCGAGGAGAGCAGTCCGGCCAGCGCCAGTAGCGAGTCGGCCGAAAGGGGAGCGGGCGCCGCCATGGACCCTCACTTCCGCCGCGTCCCTCCCGCGTTGCCCGGCAACGGCGCGGCTTCCGGGCCCGCTATCTCCGGCGCGCGGCGTGATCGTCATCGGGGCGCGCGGCGGCGGCGAGGCTGCTAGGGCAGGGACGCGCCATGAATCAGTTCGGCCTCGGCGCGGGCGGCGGCGGCGGCGGCTTCAATTTCGGAACGCCTAAGACGGCCGGAGGCAGCGGCACCAGCGCGGCCCCCGCGGGCTTCTCCTTCTCCTCGGCCATCTCGGCGGGCGCGGGCTCAGGCGGGTCTTTCGGCTTCGGCTCCCCCGCCCCGAACGCCGGGGGCGCCCCGCCCGCTGCCGGGCTCTTCTCCTTCGCGACGCCGGCCGCCTCCACGCAGGCCTCCGCGTTCAGCTTCGGGATGCCCCCGGCCTCGGCGGCGGCGGCGGCGGCTTCTCCCGCGGCGGGCGTTTTCACGCTGGGGTGAGAGGAGCTCCTCCGTCCGGGCGTTGGCGGGTCGTGGCCCTGGAGGGGGACGGCGGTGCCGAGCGAGGGGCTGCCCTCGCCGGGGAAGCCGCCCCACCGCCCCCTTCTTTCTCCTTCAGGGGCAACGCTCCCAAGCTGAGCTTGGGGGGCTCGGGTGCCACGACGGCCCCCGCCGCGACCGGCGGTTTCGGGCTGGGCAGTAGCAGCGGACTGGCCGGCTCCGGCGCGAACAGCAGCGTGCCGGGCACCCAGGCGGCGGCAGCGGCGACACCCGCGGGGTTCGTCTTTGGCTCAGCCACGACGACGCCACAACCAGCTCCAGCCGCCGCCGCCGCCGCGGGAGGCTTCAGCTTTGGTGGGGCGGCCCAGACGGGGGCTCCGAATTTCAGCCTCGGCTCGCTGGGGAGCGCCCCGGCGCAAATGGCGCCTACCGGCCCGAACTTCGGAGTTGCTCCGGCCTCCACCAACGCCGCTGTGAGCACAGCAGCTGCATCGCAGGCAGCCCCAGCCTTCAGCCTCGGGACAGCGTCTACCGGTGAGAGGGCCGGGAGGGTCGAGCCTTTTAGCGGCCCGTCTTGAACTGGGTTGTGCAAGACCAGTGTGGCTTGCTGCCTATGCGAGACCTGCCGGTGTTTGGTGTTTCTCCATATGAGGCCATGGGAAAGGGAAGTGCCTAGGTGGGGGCTGATAAGGCTGATCTTGAAGGGGCCGCTTTGCTTCAAAAGGCAGAAACGGTGCTGCATGGTGGCCTCCTTCTGGAAACACGCAGGGACCTCGAGGCAGGAAGGCCCCTTTGCTTCCTGTCTTCTCTTGTTGCAGGTTCTGGCTTTGGAGTGTTGGCTCCAGCTGCTGTCACTTCTACCACCACCACCACAGCCTTGTCCTTTGGGGCTAAACCTGGAGGTATGTTTTGGGCTTGGGTACTGATGAGCTGTGCTGGAGCTTGCTCACCTGGCTAAATCGTCGCTGCTATTCATTGCTGCTTTTTAAAAATATCCTGATTAGATACTATTTCCTATCATTTAACCCAGGGGTCTTCAAACCTGGCCCTTTTATGACTTGTGGACTTCCTCAGCCAGCGTTCCTGGCTGAGGAATTCTGGGAGTTGAAGTCCACAAGTCATAAAAGGGCCAAGTTTGAAGACCCCTGGTTTAACCCCTTTCAGCATCATAGTCTGCATGTTGACCTGCTCTTTCTATGATTTTGCCTGTTTTTGTTCTTTCTGCTTCATAGAATCCCTTGGGCGTCTTGAAGTTCCGCCCCCTGCCCAGAGCATACAGTGTGCTTCAGTTTTTTCTTGAAAACCCCCCCTGATGGAACACTTTCAGGTGCTATGGAAAATAAATCTTTGCCCTGTGGCAGATTTTCAAGTATTGGAAGGCTGCTGCCTTCTTTGGATTAAATATATTGAGTTCTTTCAATTGCTGTATTTCAGGTTTAGTCTCAAAGTCTTTTACCATCTTTGCTGCTTTTCCCTATGCTGTATCTAGTTCCTCAGGATGCTGCTTATATTTTGGTGAACTATTCCAGGTGTGGTCTGCTCAGTGCAGCACAGAGTGGTGATCTTTTCCTGGAATAATTTATTTGGCAAATGTGTGTTTGAAAAATCTTTTTTTCTTACATGCACTTTTCCAACAATTCTCATCTAATTTCTCAATTACAACAGTTCTTTTATAAGCCTTCTTTTTTGTGTGTATGTGTGCGTGTCCCATATCAAAGATTCCCCTATTTGGAATTTTTCACTATGGCACCATAGTACTTCAATCAGAATAGAACTGGAAGGGACCTTGAAGGTCTTCTAGTCCAACCCCCTGCTCAAGCAGGAGACTATACCATTTCAGACAAGCGACTGTCCAGTCTCTTCTTAAAAATCTCCAGTGATGAAGCACCTACAACTTCTGACGGCAAGCTGTTCCACTGGTTAATTGTGCTGAATTGTAACAATTGAAGAGGAGGTTGAAGAATGTCTGCTGTGTTTGGTTTGTTGGTAAAATTGCACTTATTTTGTTCCTTGTCTCTAGACAGAATGAAATGGTATTTGGCCTTAAGAGACACAGAAAATTGTGCCTGTCTAGAAGCCGTTTGTTTTGTTCTCACCCAGGGAACACTGAAACCTCAGCAGGTGTCTTCTGCTTGTCCTCTTCCACAGGTACCACTGCCACTTCGGGGGCACCTGCCACTATAGGTTCTTCTCTCCTGGGCCTATCAGGGCCCACACTGTTTGCATCTGTAGCAGGCTCCTCAGCTCCAGCTACCTGTACTGCCATTAGCCTTTCAGGTAAGATGGCTGAGGGGGCAGGGCCAGCTGGAGCATGTCTCTTTACATCCTTTGCTCAACCAAGAGCATAGGATGGTTAGATGTTTGGATGGTTTGGGAACTTTATCCCTTCGGGTCAGAATTTTGTATACTTTGCCTGTTTTTCTCTGACACAAATGATTGTAGCATTTTTCAATGTGTAATTCAGCTTTTTAAAAAAAATATTCTTGGCCACTTAGGAACATTTGTCACTTTCTTCTGCAGTGGGTACCTCCTCGACAGGGGCAGCTCCCGTTGGGACCTTGGGATTTGGCTCAAAAATGCCTGGAGTGACCACAACAGCAACCGCTGCCCTCCCCACAGCTGGTGAGGATCTGCTGAAGGAACAAGGTGTCCTTTTGTGCACTGGGGCTCTTTAAAGTGGTCTTTCTGGCAGGTTTGACCATCTGGTTTGCACTCCTTTTGGGGCATATTGTGTATATGCTCACGGCTTCCTTTTCAAGTCAGTGAAGTCATCAGTAGGAGAAAAGGGCTGCTGCTGGTGCTGCAGGGCAAAACCAGTCTCACCCCTGGGTGGTGCTGAGTCCAGGAGCCCCAGAGCAGAGCCTTCCCTGCTCTTCTGCCCAGAGGACACATAGGGGCTAGAGGCCCAGGTGTGCCCACTTCAGCGGCTGCTGCCATCTACAGTCTGATGTCAGGTAATTTTCTCTCCAGGGGCTGTTTCTGTACCTGCTGCAGGATTCCTTTTGAACCTGAAACCCCTTGCCACAACAAGCGTGGCTGCTTCCACCTCCACTGCAACCACCACAACTGGCATGTAAGTTGTATGGAGAGAGCTCCGGTTGTGATGGGAGCACCAGGTCCCCTGCAAACAGACTGATGGTGGGCTGGGATTTTCCATCTTCTGTCCAGGACATCCCCCGTGATGACTTATGCCCAGCTGGAGAGCCTGATTAACAAATGGAGCCTGGAACTGGAGGACCAGGAGAAGCACTTCCTTCAGCAGGCCACCCAGGTCAATGCCTGGGACAGGACATTGATTGAAAATGGAGAAAAGGTAGAGGGTGGCTGCCTGGCTCTGGTGTTCAAAAAGGCAGATTCTGTCAAAGAAACAAGCAACTGCATCTCTGTTTCTCTCTTTCCCTCAACGCAGATCACAACTTTACACAGAGAAGTAGAGAAAGTGAAGCTGGATCAAAAGAGGTAAGGGACTGGGCCTTTAACAGACTAGAATTGGCTTTGGTTCCCCTGCTTCTCAGGAGCAAAGAGGAGGGCTGCCCCTACTGGCTACTTTAGGAGAAAGGGGATGCAATCTGCAAGAGGCCAAGCAGCAGGGATTTGGGCCCCATGAAGCTCTCTTTTGTCCAAGCCCTTTGAAACACGCAAGATTTACAACCTCTTTGAGGCGAGCTTTGCCTGGCACTGACCTTTGATCTAGCGAATGCCTCAGGTAGCGTAGAAACAAGCGTTGTCCCTATTGCTTGCTCTTGGAGTCAAGCAGCATCAAGAACCATGTGACGGTGCCCTGGCCGCAAATTTTGTAAGGGGTATCAGAAATCTGAGTCAGTGTGCAGCCTCTGTGTGGCTGTGTGAGTGTGCACACTTGTTAATATCCTTACCGGGAATTCTGAATGGCCTGAACAGCCTATGCAGCACTGTCCCCTTTTAAAGCACTTTAGCATGCTGTTCCTTCCCTTCCTCCCTTCCCTTGTAGGTTGGATCAAGAGCTGGACTTCATTTTGTCTCAGCAAAAGGAGCTAGAAGACTTGCTGATCCCATTGGAGGAATCTGTGAAGGAGCAGAGTGGAACAATCTACTTGCAACATGCAGATGAGGAGCGGGAAAAGACGTGAGCATCCCTGAAGGCGGGGTCTCTCACTTCTCCTGGAGGGACCAGTTGGCTGGCATCGTGCCCTCCCTTGGTCTCTTGAACAATAATAGGAATCCAATCTGGGTCGGTCACTGGTACCAGAGGTAGTCTTGTGCTGGAGCCCATCCTCGGGGAATTTCTTTCTACTGGAATACATGCTTTGGGATATTTTATGCTTCGTATTTATATGGTGCCTTCCTATTGACTGATTGGTGTGTTGATGGCCGGCAATTGGCTTGTGCTGCCAAGTCCTCGACTCCTAAGTACTTGACAAGCTTGTGCTAAATCAGCACTCCTGTTGACTAACAAGAGGCCCAACAAGGGGCCCGTTTCTCAGGCTTCAGTCATTTCCCTGGCTATCTTTGTACCTGCATTGCTGACAATCTTAGTAGTTTGTGTGTCCATCTGTTGACATCCTGTAGCCGAAGGCCCTTTTGCTCCAGGTTGAATGTCATGGTCCCTCCAGCTGGGTCTCTTCTGTTGCTCCTCACCCCCTTGCCCATGCTGTGGGAGGCAGAGGCACTGTTACACAGCTCTTTGCCTCCGTGTGTCCTTAACTGTTTGCTCTTATGCTGCAGATACAAGCTGGCAGAGAACATTGATGCCCAGCTGAAGCGCATGGCCCAAGACCTGAAAGATATCATTGAGCACCTGAACACCTCCGGGGGCCCTGCTGACAATAGTGATCCTGTGAGTGCCCTTGTTGTGCCAGGGGGGCCCTTCAGTTTTGTGCTTTGAATCGTTAGTTCTGCTGGAGCTAACATTTTGGCTGTCGCCTTGCTGAGGAACCTGATGTAAATAGGGAGGAAGAAGCTCCTGTCCTTGGGTTGGCATGGAGGCAGGGGAGCCATTTCCTCACCAAAACTTGGGTTTTCTCTCCCCCCTTTGCAGCTTCAGCAAATCTGCAAAATTCTGAATGCACACATGGATTCTTTGCAGTGGATTGATCAGAACTCAGGTATTTGCTTCTGAATTCCTAGGGAGCGGCAGTCTCCCTTTTTATAGCCAGGTGTAGTGTCATGGCCCTGGAGGTGTTTGAGTCCAGGATTAACCCCCCTCCCCCCTTCAGTCTGATCTGGCAGCTGTGCCTTTCTGGTCTTCCTCTTTTACCTCTGGGGTGCCCATCTTTCTGCTAATGAGAGGGCGCTTTTCAGTCAGTTGCCTCCTTTCTGCATGGGGCCATAAGAGCAAGTTTGTACCTGTAGGGTGGCAGAACACCCCCCCTCCCAAGCTAGCAGCCATTCTCCATTTATCCACAGCATTGCTGCAGAGGAAAGTGGAGGAGATGAGCAAGGTCTGCGAGAGCCGCCGTAAGGAGCAGGAGCGCAGCTTCCGCATCACCTTCGACTAACGCGCTGCCTGGTGTGCCTCTGCGCCCCTCCCCCCCCCGCCCCGCGCGCTTCTTTTTGTAGCCCTCAATAAAGAGTTTCTTTCCAAACGCGTCTCCTTTGCTGAGCCTTCGCCAGCCAACCGCCAGGGGGCCTCGTAGTACGTGGGATTGGGGGCGGGGCCTGGGGCGCGAGCCGAGCCAGTAGGGGTTCTCCCGGCAGTCCGCACGGCACCCCGGCAGTCCCTGGCCGCGATGAGGCGGTGAGGCAGGGGGAGGGGGGTACGGGGGAGGGGGGCACGGGGGGGGAGGGGAGGGGGTCGGGGAGCCGCCGTTCCCTCGTCTTGTCTCCTCCGCAGATGCGGAGCCCGCGGCGGGGAGGCGGCGGCGGCGGCGGAGGAGCTCGAGACGGAGGGCGAGAGGCAGCTGAAGCGGCTGCTGCGCCTCCAGCTGGACACGGCGGCCTCGCTCGAGCAGTGAGTGGCCGCGGGAGGGGCTCGCCCGGGACTTCCCTCCCTCCCCCCCCAGCCGTGAGCCTCGGGCGCGGCGTGACGGGCCTTCTCCCGCAGGTGTGTGGCCAAGCGGCACCGCTTCGCGCCGGCGACCGTGTACCGGCCCTTCGGGGAGGAGGCCGCGGGCGCCCGCACCTTGCCGGAGTTCCGGGCCCTGCAGGAGAGCAGCGGGGAAGCGGCCTCTCTGCAGGAGCTGGGCCTTTCCGACGCCGAGATCCGCCTCTGGAGGCAGCGGGCCCAGAAGGTAGCCGGCCGGGGGCTGCGGGGAGGCCTTCCGACGCCTTCGGGGCCGACCGCCTGGTTCGCCTGCGGCGCTGCCTGGCCGAGGTTTCTCTCCTCTGCAGCAGCTGCGCTCCATAAACCCTTCTCGGCCAACCGTCCCAGCCCCCCCCCCCGCCCCTCCAAGCGACCCCTCGCCCCCCCCTCGCCCCGGCCGAGAGGAAGGCAGTTGCCCTGCTCTCTCCCGCTGCCCTGGGGCCCGAGCCGTGTCTCCCCACCGTCTTGTCTGCTTCAGAGCCCTGGGCTTGGGGCTGCCCCGGAGGCTGCTCTGGAGAGGGTCCGAGCCATCCAGGAGAAGATGGTGGAGCGCCAGCGCATCCTCTCCCTGCCGCAGCACTTTGCAGGCAGCAAGTCCCTCAGCAGGCGTGAGATGGAGATCGAGAGGGCTCTTTTCCAGGGAACAGACCATCATTCCTTTCTGCAGATGTTGTATCGCCAAGGTATGGTGCCTGTCTGGGCCGAGGGCTGCCCCACGTTGTGCGGGGCTCGTTCCTCTATTTCCAGGCTCTGGTCAGGAATTGCCTTTGTCTCTTGTGGTTCAGATGAAGCTCAGCCCAAAGTTGCCCCTGAGACGGGCCCAATGGCTCAGCTGGATGCGGTTTATCGGGAGCTCCTGAGCGAACCACTGCCCAGCCTGAGGCCACTGGAACCACCGGAGTCTCCCCAGAAGGTGCTTGAATCGTCTTGCTCTACCCCCTTCACCAGCCTTGGAGCAGCTCCATCAGCCATGGAGCCTGTGGTGGTGACAGAGCCTGTAGCGTGTGTGCCAGAAGAGAAGATTCTCCAGAGCCGCCTTTCCAAGGAAGAAATCCGCAGGATCCCCAGATTTTCCTCCTATAGCCCAGGGGAGCCAAGCAAGGTACTCACCAGGCAGGCTGGGCTGGGCTAAGATGCTTTGCTCTTCTCTGGGAGAGTCCTGCTGCCTGGCTTCTTGTGTCATGGTGCTCAGCTTAGTGCCTGGGCCATTGAGCAGCTTCCCCACAGAGGGAGAGGGTTTGCCTCTCTGTGAAGTGCAGAACCAGGCAAAACAAACCCTCCGTGCCAGTTGTCCAGGATGATGGGGAGGCTTGGGGAACCTTCAGGGGAGAAGAATATAGTGACCCTCACCCTGGATAGTCTTGTGCAGCAAAAGGAGGGGCCTCTTGTCCCTCTTCCCTCTTAGCAGGCAGGTATTGCAAACAGCTCCTGTGCTGGGGAGATGGCGGGGGCTACGGCAGACACCCAGCCTGCTCCATTTCCTCTGGTGATTAGGTGCTGTATGTGAAAAATCTGTCTCGCAACGCTACAGTGAATGACCTGCTGCCCTTGTTCTCCCGCTTCCAAGAGAAGGACAGCCCCCCTCTTCGTTTGCGCCTGCTGAGCGGGCGCATGAGAGGCCAGGCCTTCCTCACCTTTCCCAGTAAGTAGCTGGCCTCTCCGGGAGGGCTCGGCTGGGTTGGACTCTTCCCCCCCTCCACTAAGCCTTCTTCTCTGGCCAGCCGTGTCCCAGGCCCAGGATGCTTTGGAGCTGCTCAACGGGTTTCTCCTGCTAGGGAAGCCACTCATCCTTGAGTTTGGGCGGAGTGAGAGGCTGGCTTCCGCCCCTGGCCCTGGGATCAACTCTGCACTCCAGGAGACCAACAGCCAGTCAGACCAATCCCAGACTGTTGGGGTAGCTTGATGGCTTTACCTGCAGACGGAGAAACTGGAAGAGGTCTTGTGGGACCCGTTGCCGCTGGGGCTATGAGCCCCTTTGCTTCCACATACAGAGGGAGCCAACTGCATGTGGGGAGCAGGGAATAAAAGTGGGCTTGCCAAACTACAAGAGTCATTTTGTTACTCCACGATTGCGTGAGAGGCTCTGTTGGCCATTTCTCACTCAGTTTGCATAAAATGCGTGAATGCTCACGATTCCTCTGGCTGTGTTGTTTGGGTCCTCAGAACATTCTGGGACACCATCTTCAGTCAGAAGATAAGCAAGTGTTGCTAAGGGATGGTGGGGTTGCTTAGCGTTTGCTAAGGTCATCTTTCTCTTTTACGGGCTGGAATAAGTCCCTTTCTTTGGCCTTGAGCTGCGAAAGACCATCAGATGGATACTTAAAGCAGTTTGTGCTAACTGGGAGCCAAAGATGCTTGCTTTGTTTCAGAGCCGGGCCTTCAGCATACAAGATGGGTTCTTGGCCCCCAGATTTGCAGCAGATTGACCCTTGGGAGAGAGGGGTGGGAGCCCAAGGCCCTTCAAGAAATAGCCCCCAGTTGGGGGTTAGAGCTCTGCTTCCCACCTCTCTCGGGTAGGGAGCAGAAGGAGAGGAGCGTCATTCACCCTTTGCAGCCTAAGCATCCTGCCAGCCAGGGTGAAGGAGGCCCATGGGGGGGCAGGGTGTGGAGTGGCAGGGAGGCCCATTAACTCGCCCAGAGCAGGGCTAGACGTGGCCTGCTGGGCTCTTTTCAAAAGCCACTCCCCCAGACTGGTCTATTCTTGGGGGGTGGGGAACCCTGAACTGCTCACAATTGCCCTTGATTTTCCCTCCTCCATCATCTGGGGCAAAGGTTAGGGGTGGGAGCATAGCAGGGAATGTGACTAGATGATAGGAGTTTCCACCCTTCCTTTTCCTCTCTGTAATAAAATGGGGAACCCCGGAGCTGGCTGGGGAGGCTTCGTCCTTGTAATGAATTCTCACCTGGTTGAAGGAAGAAAGTAGCAGCCACTGGTGTGTTAAAGGTTGCTTAGCTCTTTCTCCATTGTCTCTGATACGGTCTTGTTCCAGTTGTTCCCCCCTTGCCTGGAAGGGAGCCCTGCAGAAGCACATTCTTAGGAGGGGTCTCCCAATTCCACCATCTGTGTCTTTCTGCTCCAGAATTACCTCTCCTGGTTGCTTTTTTCTCTGGGTCATGGAAATCTGGTGGCCCCACCTTGGTTAGTAAAAGAGTGCAGCAGGGTGTCGCGTTTGCTGCTTGGGCTGCCCTCATTCTAAGGGGTAGCAGTAGGGAAAAAAATCACAGGCTCAGCAAGAAAGGGCTTGAAGGGAGTAGAGCAAGGGATTGGAAGCCTGCCCTTACCTGTCCCACCTCTTGCAGAATCTGCATTCTGCCCTCCTTAAAGTGGTCACAGGGTGAATTGTTTCAAGGAGCACTCGGTGTGACGGGGTGGGTGTAGAGAGAGAAAAAGTCCCTTTTAAGTTCTTTCACCTTAGGAACCATTTCCCCCTGGGGGGGTGGGGAAATGGCAAGAATGCTTTCGTCATCTATTATCAGGAAAATAGCTTTATTGGTTTGCAAAGGTTAATGGTGGCAATGCAGCAATGCATTAATCAAAAGGTTTTTTTTCCCCTAAACTGTCCTCCAAGCTTTGCCTGCGTAAGCTGTGGAAACGTAAATCCACTGGACACCCAGCTGTTCAGAAAGGAGCTTAGCTGTGGCTCCACACTCCCCAGGGTGGGTCAGAATAAGGCAGGGGAAGCAGTTTCCACCCAAAGCCCGACTCTTGTCTCTTCTTGCAAGGAAGAAGGCATTGCCCACAGCTTAGCTTGCTCCTTTGCCCAAGGATGCTGACCCTTCCTCCATCACTGGCATGACTGGGAGAAAACAAAAATAACACTGCTGAATTTCTTTTCATAGGGAATTGCCCTCGTCATGGCTGATAACTACGTATCCATCCATCCACCCCTCAATTCACGGGAAAAGTCTTTTGTATAGAATGTCTCCTAGATCTGGAGTTCCATCCTGGCATTTCAATCTTCTGGGACATCCCTTGGCCACATCCAATTTTCTAGATGGCCGCTCTGAAGCCTTGCAAGGAGTCACCACATACTGACCCTCCAACTGGGAACGGTCCAGTCTTGCACCTTCAAATTTAGACTGGACCAACGAATTCCTAGGCTGTTGCAGCTAGAAAAGGCCTGTTGAACTCATCATTCCCAGCCCCCTCCCCCAGCCCCCTGCTGTGCTCAGTTCCGCTGTAAAGATGTCATGGTCTGCTTTTAAGTGGCCCTGCAAGAGAGAGGACCTTGCCAGGATGAATCCACTCCATTAGTTTGGTTACTGTTTGTCTTGTCTCCTGGTCTCTTTAACCAACTCCCTGCCTTCAGTCGTGAAGGGATTGGTTGGTCCTCACTCTCTGCATACTTTGCACTCTTCCTGAATGGAGCTATTAATTCTTTTCCCACTTGTTTGTATGGCCTCTTCCATGTCCTCAGCACACCCTCTGGAAACTCACTATCTGCTTGTTCTGGGAATCATAGCTTTGCTGCACTTTTTCCTTTAAGCCAAGCCTTTGCTGGAGCAGGGATTCCCAACTAGTTCAGTATCATCCTCTTTAGGGTTTTTAAGCTTCTCCATGCCTCCTTCTAGATACCTATCTCACACTTTATATGGGAAGAATCTTGCATCAAGTCTCCGTCTTCCCTTGTACCCATTTGCCAACTCACGTTCGCCTGCTGCCTTCCCTCCCGGTCCCCCCTTTTTTCTACCCAGAGCATTAGTTCTTCTTCTGGGAACACATGTACTTTTTAAAATTCCTGTTCCAGGACATTGCTAAATAGACCAACAGGCAAACAGATGCTGGTGCCAGCAGGAGGTAGAATAAATGATCAGCCCAGGGCACATTTTGCTGGCCTCCAAACAATTCTTTGGGATGGTCCAGAAGTACTTCAGGATCATCCCAATCTTGTTTCCTTGGCTCCCAGGTTAGAAGGAATTGGTCTTGGTGTTAGAGATGCTTCTTTCCCAGTGGCCCAGACACAGTTGAGCCCCTCTGTCCCACCTCTGTCCTTTTCCTTTAGTCCTTTATAACAGGGTTGGAAGAGAAGAGGCCTTCTAGTCCAACCCCTGCTTGAGCAGGAGATCTTCATTGGCCAGTGAAAACACTGAGCCCTTCTAAGCCCAAAGGCTTCTCAAGATGGAATACTTGAAGTGGGTGGGCGGATGGAGTGGCCCTTTGATCCCGGAGCAGGCATGCCCATGGAGTTCTTTCATCTGCCAAGACCAGCATGTACCCACCCGCGGAGCAGGCACATTTCGGCCTCTTCAAAGCCAGAGGCTAAATACACACATTTGAGACCTAAATAACAGTGGGCTGTGGGCAACTTGTCATCCTTTTGGAAATCTGCAGGAGAAGACAGAGCAAGGGATGGGGGTCTTGACTTCTCTCAGAGGATGCTTCAGTTGCCCTAGGACATCCCCAGGCATCCTTGGTCTGTTCTGCCATCAACCCCCTTGTTATGGGCTCCGGCAGATTGGGGTGGGTTTTTTTTTTTTTACTCCCTTACCAAGGACTTGCAGGTCTCTCCCAGAAATGGTGACTGTTTCCCCACAGCAGTCCTCCCAGTCCTGTTTCCCACTCTGGGGCTGAATCCTATGGAACGGGAGATGGGATGACGGCAGGATTTGAGAGGTGCTTAATAGAGGCCTGGTGGGCATCCGTGACTCCTCCAAATTGATTCCTCCTGTGCCATGCAGTCATTGGGCACTTTGCTTGGTCTAGCAGGAAGGTCTTCAGAGGAAACACAGCCCCACTGGCCTCGAAGACACTGCAGCCACCAGACTGTTGACAAGCAATACAACACCTCCGGCAGTGCCAAGTTGCATCGGGAAGAGAGAGGGCTGGAGTGCTGAGGATGAAAGGGTTGTGGGAAGAATAAGCCTATCTGTCTCTCTGCTTACCTACTCAGTGCATCCAGTGAGCCAGTTTTCATGGGTGGCCAGCCACTGCTACACATAGCCAGTCTGGCTGTATGCGCTGGCCTTTGGAGATGCGATAGCTGGCAGGGAGCTCCTGTCCGCCATGGCCCGAGAACGATGAGGACTGTAGCAGGTTGCTTGCGAGTCACGAGGTGGGCAGGAGGCACAGAGGATGGCACCACCAATGAAGGAGATCAAGGAAGATAGGATGCCCAAATACAAGGCTTCCCCAATCTCATATTTCATGCTGTCGGGCACAAGAGGGTTGTAGAAGTCCTGGAGGATCACATGGAAATTCCACACAAGAGGAATGAAGCTGAGCAGTGCCCCCAGGGCAAAAGTGACTCCTCCCAGAACTGCCACTTTGTCCTTTGCTGGGGAGCTCTGAGAGAAGATGGTGCATCTCATCCCCGCCACAGAGAGAATGGCAGCCAGCGAACCTACAGCAACGGAGGTGGCCATCATGGCTTGGGCCACCTGGAGGTCAGTGGGCAGGCTGAGCAGAGAGTTGTAGATGTCACATTGCATGATGCCTGTGCTGTAGGTTGCACACTCCATCCAGAGTCCTTTTGAAAAGCCAACAGCTGTGACGATGCTGGAGCCAATGTAGGAGCTGATCCGCCAGCTGGGCAGCAGAGTGGCAATCAGGGTGCCCAGTAAGCCCAGCAGCCCCAAAATGTAGCCTGCCAACTGGAGTCTGACCGAGACCATTCTTGCTCTCCTCGGCTATCGCGCGTTGGTGTCTTCTTGCTCTCTGCACCCTTCTGCTCAAGTGCAGGTCGGAGCAAATGTTGTCTAGAAGACCGGGAGCTTGAAAGGAAACCATCCTGGATTAATTATTAGCTTCTGAAAAAAATGCCAAGTGCCCTTTGTCCACCCCCTTATCTGTAGAAATTACGTCCTAAAACGTAAAAGAAAGAGCTATCAGTGATCATTAGGGCAAAGGGAGGAACATCTGTTTTCACTAGTTTAACAAAAGTTCTGAGAGGCTCCTTGATGAGAAGCGACTGCTCGTTTCTCAGAGGAAGAAGCCCGTAATGGTTGTGGTCTCATTTCGATGAGAAGGTGACCCTCAGCCTGTCTATGGGTTGCATGATATACAGAAGAGCATATACTCATCTGAATGAGATGGGTGGTGCTTAAATTTGAAAATAAATAAAATAAAGCTTTGCTATGTATTTTTAACACACATAGAAAAATAAAAAATTTACCCTGATTTTCAAAAATCTCTTGCAAAAAGAGAAGTGTGGAGCCGCTCTTGTACTTGCTCCCACCTGCAAGGGAAGGGGGGAGGGGAGGGGAGGGGGGAAGCAGCACCCGCAGCCCCTAGTCCTGAGGCATTTTGTCTCTTCTGTTCAGCCTAGCAGACAATCCCTCTCCTGGCAAGGCCTGTTCAACTGCTTCAGGACAGCCAGACCAGAGTTTTGGTTGGAAGAGTGAGAGGATGGGAGGGGGCTTTGCCGGCTCAACACACCCCTTGTCCCCTGCTTATCCTAGCAGAAGGAAGGCTTTTCCTTGTCAATTGCCCAATCTAGTGGAGGAAATGGGATTTGGCTTCCATGCTACTCTCTCTCCCACTGCAGCTCTGCATGCACTGATTGGCAGCAGGGTTGGTGTGTGTGTTTGTGGGTGTGTGTGTAAGTTTCCCCACAAATGCCCAGATTTATTCTCTTAGTTTTGGTGCAAAAGAGCCAAGGGGTTGTGGGGGGACAGCAGTGTTTTCTGCTGCCCTCCCGGCTTCCCACAGTACAGACAGAAGGCAATATTTGTAGCTCAGAGTTGAACTGTGGGGTCCTTGGTGCTCTCTGAGTTTGGTTGTTTTCTTGCAGACGTTCATGACACAACTGGGGAATAACATCAGTGCGTAATGATGTTACCTAGTTTGGTAATGAAATGTCTGCAAGAAAACAAACAGACTCCAAGAGCACCAAGATCCCCCTCTTCCCCCCCGTCCCCCCTAGTCTTGGAAGGCAACTGAAACAAGGTCTTAGCATCTCAGGACGGGGATAAGCAGCTGCCCTGCCTGGACGCTTCTTTTAACTTCCGTGATACACAGGAAAGTAGTAATTCAGGATAATATAACCATGATGCTGGAAACAAAGGCCAAGGCTTCGAGACGATGAATCACGCGAGGGCTGGGCTCTCAGCAGATGCACTCCTGGATTGCCCCCACAGGTCCTTCGGGAGCCCAGTTTTAGCCTGGCTCGCCTGCGCGAGGGTGGTAGGCTGTTGGTCAGCCAGGTGATTATGGCCGTAAGCCAGCGCCGCCAGGGAGCTAGGACTCGAGGAAGGAGAAAGGAAGCTGCTGACAGCCCAAGTTTCGGCCGAGCCACCTGCGGGGTCCTCTTCCACTGCTTGACCAGGCTTCCAGGCGGGCAGGGGCAGGCCGCCATCCAACTCGTCTCCCCGTGAATGTGGCGGTGGCGCTGCCCTACAATAATAAGCAAAGCCAACAGGCTCCAGGCGCATCCGGAAGGTTCTGCTTGGGAGCGTCAAGATGGATCCCTCAACTCTAGTAAGGCTCCCAGGGGGATCGCCCCAATCAGGCCAAGGCCGGAAGACGGCATCCCCTCCCCTGGCCTCAGGCAGCCTTTGCCCGGCTGGAGCGTTCGAAAGAGGGCGGTTCGGTCCCGGCTGGGATGAACTCCAAGGGGCCCCGGGCAGGCCTTCCCAAGCCCTGGGGGAGCGGGCGGGGGAGAATGGCTCCCCCGGGCAACTCGCCCCCCCGCCAAGAGGCACGAGCAGCTGCTTCAACTGGAAGGCCCCCTCCCTTCTTCTCCCTGGCGAGGCGCCTCTTTTACTGATTGGGGGCGCAGCGAAACAGCTGGATGGGCCACGGGAAGAGGGCAGCCGCCCGGGAGCCGCCAAGGAAGCGTTTGGGGGAGGCTGTCTACGGAGCTGGGCCTCGCCTCCCCTTCTCAGTAGCGTCTCGAGAGAGGCCCGCGACGAGAAGACCCTGGCCCAGAAAGCGGGAAATGCCTCGGGGACTGGGACGGGCGCGCGCGCGCTCAGCCTCGCGTCGCCCACCGGAGAGGCTCCGGCCGCCCCTGGACCACGCTTCCCAGAAGCCCAAGCGAGAAGGAAAGGTATCCGTTAGCCCACCCGTTGGCTTTTCCGTTTGGAGCACGGATGGGCGGCCGGCCCGCCCCCAGCTCGCTGGACCTACGATTAGATAATGCAGCGAGCGGCCAGGGGGAGCGTGCGAGCTCCGCCTCCAGGGCGTGGCTGGCTAGGGCGCGCGGTCAGTCCCGCCCCTTGGCGCCTCCGACTGGCCGCGGCTGCCGGCCGACCCGCCGAGCTTCTGCAGGGCTTCTCGCCGCGAAAAGCCAGTGAGCGAGCCGAGGTTTCGGATGGTGGTCGCGGAGCAGGGGTCGTCTCGGAGAGTTTAACGGAGGGCGGGGCAGAGTGGCTGCCTCGGCTTTGCGTCTCTCGCCCCGAGTACAGGCGGCGAGGCTGGCTCCGTTCTCCCGAAGGCCTTTCCATTTTCCCGGCGAGCCGGGTGAGGGGCGCGCTCCGGCAGGCCCGTTACCCGTCGGTGCCCACGATGCCTGGAGGGGGCGCGCATGACGTCAGCAGCATCCTGTTCTCGCTGCATCCCGTACGCCGCCTCGCTGTTGCTATGGCAACCTCTTCCCCGACGGCAGAGGTAAGGGATCGGAGTCCTCACGGCCTTCGGGCGGTCGAGGAAGGGCTCTCCCTTTGGAAAATGCGGGAGGCGGGTGTGTGGCACGGTTGCTGTGGCCGTCTCGCCTGGTGCTCGCGCCCGCTGCAGAGTTGGGGACCAGACCCCGCTGCCACCCCCGCTCCTTCTGCCTCGGCAAAACTCTCACTCCTCGCTCGGCGCTGGCCCCTGCGAGCCAAACTGCGGCGGCGGGGGGGGGGGTGTTGTGTGCCTGAGAGGTTGGAGGGGGGCGTTTGGCTCCCCAGTTGCCAGGTCTGTAACTGAAAGGCAGATCCTATTTGGACTGGGGGATTGCCACTCCCCTCCTTGCGCAAAAGCCCTGCATTGTGCAATGTTGAGGGGGGGAAGGATTGCCGCTTCTCTTCCATCATCTGATGTAGAACTCCACGTATGCAGAGACCTGCCTTCAGGGCCCCCTCCTTCCAGCAAATCTGTCCACGTTCCTGGCACGTATGCTGCCAACCCGGATCCTCAGTTTCTGGAGATGTTTTTTTCATTATTGTCTGTGCTGTTATTGTCTGGAGGAAGAAGGGCAGCTTCGACGGGGTCTCAAGCACCTTCGAGGATGGTGGAAGGGAAGAGAATTAATGGGAGGTTTTTTAACTGGTTTGCTCTCTTTCTAACAGTTGGCTGAGACCCGTAACTGATAGAGTGAAGACCTAACATGGCAAGTAGGTGAATTCTTTGCTGGAGGGAAGCATGTTTTCCACCCATCCTGGAGAGAAGGGGCTCAAAGCCCTCCCCTATGCCATACGGGACTGCCTGGGTTTTTTCTACATTCTTGAATTAGCTTTAAAATGCAAGAAGAGAGAGGGGAGGAGGGCTGCTCTTAGGCTGTCCCAAGGGGGGGGGGGGAGTGTCTTGGGGATGTTTTGGCCAATGCTGAAACTGTCCTAATCTGAGGTTACCTTTGCAGGAGGGGCCTATTCACCCTCGCCCATGGTTTGTCTTCTCTAAGGACAGGCTAGGTAGTTTTTCCAAATGCCACAGCCCACCACTGAGGCTGATGGGGGTTTAGCTGTTCCAGTTTTAAGGTAGTGTTTTCCCTCTTTGCATCAAGGTGGTTGATGACATGACCAAGTGAATTGGGCTACCAGCCCACACAAGCCCAGTCCTGCCCATCACAGGTTAAGAGAATAAGTAATACCTGCTTCTTCTGCCACTGGAAATTTAGGTGGGAGGGGAGATGATGATCTTGCTCTGCAATGAAGCAGCAAGGCCTCCACCACAGAAGAAGAACTGGAACTGGCAGAGATGCCACAGATGCTGCCACAGATGCTGGCAGACATTTCGATCAATTCCTGGCTTGTTAAAGTGGCCATGTTGGTGCCTGTCTTCCAGCCTTCCTCACAGCCCCGAAAGCCCACTCCGTCCTGAAGCGCTTTCCACGGGCCAATGGCTTTCTGGAAGAATTTCGCCAGGGCACCATTGAGCGCGAGTGCGTGGAGGAGGTCTGTAGCTATGAGGAAGTCAAGGAGGTCTTTGAGAACAAGGAGAAGACGGTAGGTGGGTCTGGGAGGGAACAGCAGGGGTATCCCTTGTCTTTCACCCAAGTACTCCCTTGCACCAAGTTTCCCCACTTTGCTCCCAAGATGTGGATAAGAATCCATCTGGATGAGGGCTTCAGCTACTACAGAGGGGAAATAGCATGTTAATTTCAAGTGCTAAATATATAACATTCATTCCATTTGTTCCAAGTGTCTGAAAAGGCTTATTATTCACTGCTCAAGAAATAAGATATAAGAGTCCTTGGCTCCTTGGTGTAAAAAGAGTGAGGAGTGGACAGGTGGGCAAGAGGATGAATTTTGCAGGAGGAAAGCAAAATGGTCTGATAGTTGGGGGGTTGGAAAACAAGCTATGCACCAGCTAAAACCTAAAGAAAAAGTCAGAGGAATAAGTACATTGGGTAGTCTTGTTTTGGTGATTTCTCCAAGCATCAGGAACAATTTGTACTGCCTCCTAGTGATGGGACTGCGTGATTGCATATAAGTCTCTCTCTCTGTGTCTCTGTCTCTCTGTCTCTGTCTGTCTGTCTGTCTGTCTCTCTCTCTCTCTCTCTCTCTCTCTGTGTGTGTGTATGTTGCTTGGCCCAAATCCTTAGGCACTCTTGAGCTAATCCCTTTCAGGGGGGCTATGGGGGGAGGGTGGATGGTTGCTGACTGGTGTCTCCCATTCTTGGCAGATGGAGTTCTGGAAAGGTTATGCCTACTCTGTCAAAGATGCCTCCAACGGGACAGACCGCTCCGATGCCATGTACGTCATGGTGCCCCTGCTAGGTGTGGCATTGCTCATTGTTATTGGTCTCTTCATCATCTGGCGCTGCCAGCTGCAAAAAGTCACGCACCACCGGCCCTCCTACCCCCAAAATAGGGGCCTGGCCAGCCGAGCAGCTCGCAGCTTGCCCAGGGTGAGGGTGCACCGTGAGGCTCCTCCCAGCCAGAGCGAAGCCCACTACCAGCGGGACCCAAGCAGCCGAGGGGCTGTCGATGGTGAGTGGGGGCAGGGGTTGCCCAGTCAGCTGGCCAGGACGCTTGTTGAGCCTGACCACGTGGCTCCCCCCCTGTCTAGACTGTGTAGTGCCACTCCTCCCCCCTCCTACGAAGAAGTGACGGGGCAGCCTGACTGTAGTGGCAGCAGCAGCAGCGCAGAGGAGCCCAACGTGTCCTACAGCGACCCACCCCCCAAATATGAGGAGATTATGAATCCACTTCATGCTCTTGGGAAGTAGCGGCCCCAGAGCTTCTCGGCCAGGTGATGCTGTCACAGAAAAGCCTTATCCTCCACCCTCATCAAGTGCTCCACGGGTAGCCAGTACCATTCACCCCCTTCACTCCTTCTGCTGGGCTGCTGCAGGACCTTCAACTGGAGCGGTTCTGGTTCCAGGGATGGGGTGGAAAGCCCAGCTGAACTGTGCCCCAGGGGCCCTTTGCAGGAAGACAGTTGAGCTGCTGCTTGGGTGGCTCCCCAGGAAGGAGGCTGAGCCCCACCGCTGCAAGGAGAGGCTGCTGCAGAGGGGCATTCGGCACCTTGAGATCCACCCTTTTGGCAAGAGCTCGGTTGGGCACTGATGGTGGATCGGGCAGGGTGGGGGCTTTGCCACTCTCTACCCACCTGGGATGAGGAGGAGGAGGGCAGATATGGCTTTTTGGTATGTATCTGACCCGGGAAAATGTCAGTCCTTCTTTTCTTTCTACCCAGCACTGCTTTGTTCAGCCAAAGGAGGGGAAGAAAGCCCACCTCTGTGTTTGCTGTCTCTGTGGAATGCTGCCTTTGTCTATGGATTGAGCCTTGACACGAGGCCTCCTTCTCCAAAGAGAAGTAGCCCAGAGCCAAAGTGAATTGTTGCATTCACAAAGCCAACACATTGACGAATGCCATTTTCTGATGCACCTGTTCCACTAGAAGGGGGCATGTCCATGTCTGTGCCTGTAATTTCTGTGTGCACCTGAAGGTCAGAGGAGAAGGACTGAGCCCCTCCTTCCCCCCCCCTCAGAAACACAGCAAGGCATTGTTTGGCCCTCCAGGCTTAGCCCACTGGCCCAATCTGCATCTCCCTCTCCCTGAGGCTGTCCAGAGGTAGAACCCTCAGAGCCACACGCTGCCAAAGGGGATTCTAGATGGGCATCTTTGCAGGGAGCCGCTCCTGTTACAGCAGCACTTCCTCCTCTGGTGGGATTCGGGCCAAGCCCCCAGGTCAGCTGCACTGGACGTTCTGCCCCAACAGTTGACTTTCCCCTTTGCCCCCTTCTTTGGACCTTTTCCCTGCTGAATGGAGGGGGGGCATCCTGCTCCTCCTGCCTTCAGTGCCCTGTATCTCCCCCCACCATGCAGCCCCCTTCCTTTCACTGGACTTCCCTGAAGATGTCTCCTTGCCAGAAGGAACAGCTGCTCGATGTTTTCACTCCGTCCCCTGGACAAAGCACGCACACTCTCTCTCTCTCTCTCACACGTCTTTCTCAATGGTGCTAATGCATAGCCAGGTATTCTCTCCTTGTGTGACACTGTAGGCTGCTTTACTGTATTTATACTTTTTGTTTAAACTGAAAAAACTTCATTTCTCTTGGGTAGTAGATTGTTTCTTGCACTATCAAAACCAGCTCACGATCAGCCATGAATTGAGATGTGGACAGTGGCAAAAGGTAAAAAAAGACACCGAACATTGTAAGTACAGCCACTCTCCTTCTGCCTTCACTGCCTACCTCGCAGGGAGATTTTATTCCTCTCTTAAGAAAAAGAGCTGCCTACCAAGCTGGTATCAACCACGCTGAGCCCAGGGAGACTGATGGCCATGGCGAGTTGGCTGTGATGAGTTGCCCCATTCCACCCTCTCAGGGCCCAGAGAACCTGGAACAGGCAGATGGGTCTCGGGGTCGTCAGTGGAGAGAGATTGGCATCTTCCATGCTGCTAGTGAAGCCTCGGGGGACCTTTCCCGAGGCTCTGATCTGCATACCAGCGAACAGCTCTCCCTTCAGAAGGATCTGAGAAAAAGGAGGAAACTGCCCAAGCTGTGCCCAGAGCCGATGGGCAAAGGGCTTTGTGGGAGTTGGTGATGGCATGGTTTTGCCTGCAGAAACGGTTTGCGCCAGGGAT
This sequence comes from Protobothrops mucrosquamatus, assembly GCF_001527695.2. Taxonomy (NCBI): domain Eukaryota; kingdom Metazoa; phylum Chordata; class Lepidosauria; order Squamata; family Viperidae; genus Protobothrops; species Protobothrops mucrosquamatus. The sequence goes on along the minus strand of NW_015386391.1, from coordinate 122,781 downwards.
AGGTTTAAAGGCCACGTCTGCTTGTCATATTCTGCTCCAATTGCTGCATGTCTAAGTCTGAGTTAGCCTTCTGCGGCCTGGCACTCCATGAGCTGGATTGTGTGACACATGTTGGCGGCCAAGTTTGTATGTGTGCTGAGGTTGCACTTTTCCAGCTTTTGGTGGAAGTCAGGTTGGAGAAGTCCTTCCCGTGAGATGGACGTGAAGGGAGCCATCAGGCTGCTGGGGCTAGATTTGTTGGTTTATATGCTGAGCTCTTCCTGAGGTTAGGCACTGGTGCCGAGGCAACCAAGCGTCTTTCGGGCACCTCGGCCTGGAAGATGCTCCAGCAGAGCAGGAGGCAGGCCGGAGAGGAGCCGTTGGACGCGGCAGGCAAGGCAACCTGGGGCCCTTCTCGCGGAGGGCGGAGGGCAGCGCAGCTCCTGGGGTGGGAGGAAGCACCAGGCTCTGCGGATGGGAACCGCCACTGGCTCCCTTTTGGGTCAACACGCGAGAGGCGAGTCAGAGCCTCCGGGCGCCAGGTCGGCGTCGCAGGCTGGCCGGGCCAGCTGATTTGGACTCGTCGCCTTCGGTTAGGCAGGGATCTTATGGGATGGGGGTAGTTGGTGGAGGGTATTCACAGTTTCCATGTATTGCCACATGCCAGACTGTCCTGGCTGTTCCTAGAAAATAAAAGGCCCAAAAGCTATTCAACTTTTAATCTGTTAAGTGATACCTGTGGCCCCAATCCCATTACTGGCAATTACAGATCAACACTCCCTTGTTAATAGGCTTGCGCTTCTAGGGAGGGGCTGCTCCAAAGTGAAGGAGAGAAACAAGCATCTCACCCAGACGCTCTAGTAGAGGAGACCTTCAGGACCCCCTTGTGGGATGAGCGGTTGTGCTGGAAGGAGACAGCCTGAAGATACTCAGATTCAAGGGCCGAAAGCTAAAGCCACACAGATTATTGGAAGCCAATGAATGTTTACAAAACCAGTTAGATGGCTGTAACAGCTTGCATGTGCTAGCAGGTGGGCTGCAAAGTTGTGGGTTTTTGCGATCTGTGTAAAGCAGACTGGCATAGCCCAGCTTTGGGAAATGCACAAAATTTTCCTGGCTGGCCTCCACCTGCAAATCTAGCAATAGTTGTGAATCCAGGACCTGCATAATTCACTCCTTTGAGGAAGTGCAAATTTTGTCCAGAATTGGAACAGAGAACCAGATGATTTGGGGTTTTACCTGTTGGATGACCTCTGCCAGTAATCACATGTGGTTGTCTAAAGTAAACTATGGAAGAGAGGATTGGATCCTGCATCTCCTCTGAGGGAGCAACCCCCAGCTGACCTTTCTCACCGGCTGCAGAGAGCAGACATGCTGCAGAGCGATGCTCCTGGCCCTTGTGGTGGGACCAGACTGCCATGATTGAAGGTATCAAACTTTGCAGAGAGGATCAAAAGATTATTGTGCAAAAATACTCACTTAAGTAAGGAACCAAGGAAAACAAAGGCAATGTAACATCTTTTCTTGGCATACACAACTGCAGGGATCTCTGGGCTTTTTGCCAAGTGAATGCAGAAGACCTTGAAACTCTCAAAGTTATGGGCTGTATACCCTCTGAAATGATACACAGGACATGCAAAAGCAGTATAAATGATAATACAACCATTACTATAAGAATATGGATCTGATAACGACATGGGGTAACTTTCTGGTCTTCTAAAGAGGCTCCTAGCCTGTCCCGGCTGCCTTATAAACTGTCCTTTATTGTGCCCATATGTGGACTCTGTGCACACTACAGGAACGGCAACAATTCAGTTTGTCTCCTCTGCCTAATATGTATTTCAGAGTCATATATGCAAAGACACAGTATTATTTGCCCCCCACAGAGCTGAGCAGATCACACTCATATCCAGGTTCTGATTTCTTTGCATTTTCCATCCTATCTCCAGGATTGCAATCTGACTGAAAGAAATCTAGGTAACTTGCCTCCTCCAGGTCACTCAGTAGCTGGCATTCCTCCATTTTCTCCACCCATTATCTGGAAAGGGAAGCTGGAGGCAAGGTAGAAGTTGCCAGGATAATTGGACCCACAATGAATCTCTAGGGGGCACACAATTGCTTTCTTTAAGGCAACTGATGTGTCTTCCTCCCAAAATCTATCCAGTCACCCCACCCACAGTCGCTTGGAAGGGGGCATGGATCTAACTGCAAGGGGACAAAACTCATGCCACAGAGTGCCCATCCATCCAGCCATCCATCCAACCAACCGTCTGTCCGTCCATCCACCTGTCCATCCATCGAATTGATATAGCTGCCTGTCCCCTAAAAAGCAGCTCTGGGTGGCATATGCAACAACTGACTTCTCTAACTCAAGCCATAGGACATGTCAGCCCAAAGCCTGGGAGGCAGGAGTGGAACTGCCTGCCTTCCTGTTGCACAGGAATTTCTTTTTGCTCCTTTCCCTTTCCCTTCCTTCTCTTTGCCCTCCCCTTCCAGCTGGAAAGAGGCCAGGAGAGGATGGGTTTATGAGAAGATTTTTGGCTTAAGGAAGGATAATTCTTAACCAACCCTAGATCTGAAGTATGAGGGTGGGGTGGCAGTTAATTTGTTGAATTGACCTATGGGTCCCCCAAGACCACGGGGAAGTGAGCATTGATAGAACTCACTCGCAAGAGCCCTAGGAAGCTTTCCTTGTGTGGGGCTGATGGGATCATCTTCCTTCCCCTCCCCCCTAGAAATGAAGTCTCTCTCTTTCCAACCTTCTGGGGCACAGCATTAACCCCGGGGGTGGGGGTGGGGGCAGAGGCAGGAACAGAAGGGGTTTTCCAGGACATTAGCCGCCTGGTGTCCTTGCTATGGGCTGAATCCAGAGGTTTCTGGCAAAGAGCTATAGAGGGTGCTTTGTCATCTCCACCCTTGGGAGAATAGAGGCGGCTTGCTGGGTTTGGAGAACAAGAGAAGAATGTGGAACCCCCGCTCCCCAAAAGTGTCCAAGTGTTTGATGTGCTGTAGGCGTAATGCTTCCTGGCTTGAGGTCCTCGTTTCCAGTCTTTGGGCTGCATGAGACAATCCACACAGGACGGAGCAAGGAAGCCACTGGGCCACATGTCCATTGAATCAGCCCCAAATGCCAGGGGCTGGTTTTCCTGCCCCTTGGCAGCCAAAGTGGGCAAAATCTACCAACGGCATTTTCAGGTAGCTCAGATACAGTGTCCTTGAAGTGAATGATACCTTTAGGCTCAATAGAGATTGTAGTGATGAGTTACGTGTGTGCGCACAAGCGAGCAGGAGATGCCTGTGGAGATGTGTCATATTTAATTCTAAGCCCGTGGTGGCAAACCTATGGCACGTGCGCCACAGGTGGCACGCAGAGCCCTCTCTGTGGGCATATGCGCCGTTGCCCCAGTCCTAGGCCTTTAGCTCGGTTTTATAAAATGTTTTTGCTTTAGGCCTCCACTGCCGTGTGCAAAAACAAAAAAGGTTCAATCAATTTCAACTTCTCACGGGGAAAAAAAAGATCTCGCAAAGTTGAAATTGATTGATTGAACTTTTTAGTCCCACCCAGTCTGCCATTACCACTGCAGCCATGCCCGCCCAATGGGCCACACCCACCCAATGGGCCACGCCCACCCAATGGGCCACACACCCCCAGCACCCAACGATACATGTGGGTTTTGGGTTGCAGTTTGGGCACTCGGTCTCTAAAAATTCCAACTTTGCAACATCTTTTTTTTTCCCCGTGAGAAGTTGAAATTAATTGAACCTTTTTTTTTTTTTTTGCACATAGCGGCGGAGGCCAAAAGCCAAAAGGTTTCATAAAACCCAGCTGAAGGCCTAGGACTGGGGCGACGGCGTGCATGCATGCCCCCAGAGAGGGCTCTGCGTGCCACAGGTTCCCCACCATGGTTCTAGGGGGATAACCCGGAGCAGGGACTTCCAAGGGACACCTGACGTTGCTCCTGGGCTGTTGGGTTGTCACAGCAGACCGTCTGTCTCAGCTGGTTTGAAGTGCATTCAGTTCACTGGGAATGTTGAAAGGCAAAGCATGCAAGGAGGGGACCAATGTTTCTCTTTTTTTTGCAAATCCTCCCATTTCTTTGAGAAAGCCTCTTTTCTTCACGGCTGAGCTTGTGGGAAGGTCTGCCTGTCCTCCCTCTGGGCCAGCAGGAGCTTGCTCAGCTTCCAGCTCTTCCTCTGTCTCTGTGCCCCATGCAGGCTGGAGTCAGGCCTTCTGCCCCTATGCCCAGGTCCCCGGCTTCCTTTGGGGAGAGCAGGATCTACTCCTCCAGGAACGTCCTTCAAGTGCTGCGCTTCCTGGGACTCCAACTATTCCAGCTGCTGTGGGGGCCCAGGAGGGCCCAAATTAGGTATGCCCAACTACCCTGTGGAATTCTGCATGTTGCGCACTGAGAAGTGGGTCATGTTTTCCAGGAGGTGCAGCCATATCCCCAAGGTTGACTAGACTTGCCAGGACCTCTTTCTCTGGCCTGCTCCTCCCACCATTTATGACCCTGTTCTGCCCCTCACCTGCCAGCTTTTTCAGTTTGGACTAGCCTGCTCTCCCTCCTGCACGCAGCAAATGATGTGTCTTCACCTCCTCCCTTTGGTCCCTGGGAGGTGAACTTGGTCTCCGATGGATCCCTGGAGGAGTCTGGCATCCTGGAGAATAGGGCAACGATGGAGCAGATAAGGGAGAGGACCCCCAAAATGGATCTTCCCTTGTGAAGCACTGAGATGCTGCGAGAGCCTTGTTCCCTCGGCCTGAGGGACACAGCAATGGCCGGGTCAATTTCTCCTCTTCCTCTCTCCTGCTTGAAATGCAGCTGTCTGACCTTTCTGGGTAACTTTGTGCACTGGAAGAGCAAAGTGGGACTAAGCGCCAGAAGGAGCTGCTCGTTTACTCCATGTTGGCCTCCGCCTGGCTCTTTAACGTGTGGCTATGGCTCAGGAGAGGACTTGCCCACAACAGCCACAAGAGGAAGATGAGGCAGGTAGCTGTAAGACTTGCGACCAGCCGTTGGGAGGGGGGCACTGAGTGCTCCTGGTCTCTCGTGGCCAGAAGGGTAGGAAGGGGGAGGAAAGGCTGCCCTTCCAGCCTTTGGTTTCTTTTTTTGTTAATGTTCCTGTTGTAAGCCATTGCCAGGTTTTATTTTTATTACTTTTGTTATTCCCTATAAGGCCCCTCTTGGGTTGTAGAGGGAGAAAATGCCTTCTCTCCTACTTTCATAGTCTTTCCTGGGGGATGGGGGTGCGTGGAGGAGATGGCATTGGGTTGCCCTCTCTTCCACTCTTCTCCACTCAGAGATGATAGCAGGGAGGTGCTGTGCATTTAAGAGCATGATAACATTGGAATTCTGGTTTTTAGACGGCTCTGCTGGCCTCTTTTCACCTTCTCCCCATGGTTGGTTCTTGTGGAGCTAGTAGAAAGTAGTGAAGATCATCTTGACGGAGATATGCAGACTGCATTACCGAGGCTGGGAAGTCCGTAGCAGACTGAAAATACATGGAAGGGGCTCAGACAGAAACCTCCCTGGGCTACAGGAACAGAAGAAGGCCGAGGAAGACTGTGCTTATAGCCACTCTCCGTAAAAAAATAGTTTTAGCCTTCCTGTGGAGCTGATTTCTGGATCTACTCTACCTGGTGGGGCTGCAGCATGGTTTCAGTGTCTAATTTGTATATAATTTTGGAACTTTTTGTTCATGATAGCTGCAGCAAGATTATTGTATGCGCAAAAATGGAAAGATTCATCACTGCCCATCACAGAAGAATGGCTGGTGAAGATGACAGAATTTGCTGCGATGACTAAATTGACTTCTTTTTCAGAGAAAAAGCAATATCTATGTTTATTACTGACTGGAAACCTGGATGATTAAATCGGATATATTATAGAAAGAAAATATGTTGTAACCATAGAGTAAAATTTCTAATTGTTCTCATAACTGCTGTAAAAGAAGATTGTAAGCTACTTCTTTGTGTCTTTTTTCTTTTTTTTTCTGTTTTACTGTTGCACTTCTGTGGTATTGATAGCAATCATGGTAGGGCCAATGATCTGGCCCGGCTCTGTTAGCAGCTTTTGGCTGCTTCCAGCATTGTGTAACTCCTCTCTGGTTGGCACCAGCCTCCTCTGCAGTCATTTTGTTTGTGTTGCTGGACATTTGTGATAGCAGAAGAGCAATCATACCAACCTCACTGGGAGGGCTGAAGGCCTGGGTCTTGTAACACAATTTCCTGCCCAACCCACAGATGGGGCTCCCTCCTGTGGAAAGCTCTACGGGGTGCTGTAGCAGTATGGATGGGACTTGCATGTCAAGGCCGGATAAGAAGATCAGCCCAAGATCCCTGGAGCAGGGCTTGCACTAGTTTCGCCAGCTCTGTCAGCCCTCTCCACCTCCAGCCAGTTGTTATGGGGAGCGGCTAGGAGGTCTTCTTCCCACTTGTGGGTGGGGGGGAACGTCTTGCACTGCTACACTTTAGCTTCCCACCCAAGACAGAGCAGAGACCTGCTTTGCAAGCTGAACAAATCGTGGAGTGTAATTTTGTGCCATCCCATGGGGGGGGGGGCGAGAAAGGAATGGTAAACCAAAATATCTGAATGCACCTGGTTGTTGCTTGTTGCATTCTTCCTGGAGAAACCTTTTGGTTGTTGTCCCACCCTTTCCTCTGCCACTCACTTCCCACCACCCCCTTCTCCAGGGAAAGAATTGTTGTGTCTTTGCTAAGTGTGTTTTGCATTCTAGGTGCACTAGGGAGCGTATGTCAGAGGATGTTGGTTGATGGTGTGGCAGCTGCTCCCTCGGGAGCCTTGCCTGCTGCCATTTTGCTTTCAGATCTTCTGATTTTCAAGCTGGAAAGTCACGTTCCTCCCAAAATTCCCCTTCCTAGGACTTCCAAGTCACATTTCTAATTTGGAAGAAGAATGGTTTTGCAAAGCAGTGGCCTTATTTGATTGTGAGTGCTGCCAGTGGTTAATAGCACATATTCTGCATTTGCTCCCTGCTTAGAGAGTATCTTTTGCAGGCAGAAGGTTTCAAGTTCAGCCTTGGCATCTCTCCAGTTTGAGAGGGGATTGTTTGTCAGGTGGTGGGAAGGCTGTCTTACTGCCTGCAGCCAGGCAAACACAGGTGGGAGAGATGAAGACGCAGTTTGCCTGTTGAGTTTGCATCCGAGAAAATTTGATTGATTGACATCCATTGGCCTTTCCAACATGTTTTCTTGCCCACTGGCTCAGCAGAAGGGCCCCAGTTCTAAAGAAAAAATCAGCAAACCTGCTAGCACGAAGCGATCCGTGTTGGTGCTGGAGGTAACCTTGGCAAGCAGCCGAGTCCCTGAGCAGCAGAAAGTAGTAGAAAAGGCGAGCTCCTTTGGGCTCAGCTCCCACACCAAGTGAGCCAGAGGAAGGGCTCGGCAGCAGGTACCGTTGAGCAGCAGGTGGTCCTTCCAAGCCAGTGGCAAGAGAGGGGGGGTTGAAGGGCATCTTGGTTCAGCATTGGCAGCAGGGGTGAAATTCCTACAAAAAGAGGTTTGAACAAATGCAGTCTGGGTAGGCAACACCTGGGTCTTTCTTTGGCTCTTCTTTTCTCTCAGGCTGCATGAGTGGGTCATCGAGCACTGTCCCAGCCTACAAAAGAACTCCTAGTTCTTTGGAACACCTGGCAACCCTTTGAAGCAGCAAGTCAGCCGCCCAACTGAGGCCCAGAGAGAGGGTGCTCAGCATAGACTGCAGGATCACTTGGAAGCAGCAGCTGCTGCTGCTGCTCCTCCAGGCCTGCCCATCTCCAATGCAGTGACCTGCTTCTGACATGGCCGTGGCACCTGACTAGTGAGTAGCAGGGGAAGGGCTGGCTAAGCCTACTTAGCTGGAGGAAGGGTTAGGTTGGGGGGGGGGCTGGAGGAACAAACTTACATGGTGCTGGGGATAGTGGCCAATAGGCTTCCCGCAGCTTCTTTCCCTGGCAAAGAAAACTCTTATTTCACGCTTGCAGTCACTGAAAGGCTAAACTGAGGCCACTTTGGAAATGCTTTGCCATTGAACAGGAACAAACACTGACATGTGTGCAAACGTGCAGGATGGCAGCGGTGGGGGAAGGCTGCTTTGGTTGCCCAGTCTCAAGTGTGGCAGAGATAATGGATGTCAGAGAATTTAGAAATAAAGCACTGGTCAATTAAAAGAACTACGGTCAATAATAAGTTGCCCTGGGCATAGTTCTGAGATCCCACTTCTCTCCTCTTGTTCCAACGGCCTCTTTCTTTTTCTTCAACTGACTTTTTAAACTGCTCCGGAATGACAGCAACTGTCTGTTACACACAGCCAGGCAGCTCTTTCCCTGGCACAGCAAAATCAGTGCAGCTAAGCTGGCTTCTCCTTTTAACCAGTTTGCTTGCTTGCTGCTAAGCCTCTGGGCTGCCTGGCCTGTGTACCCTTCTTCGACTCCCTCTCACACACACACCCGCCCCAGGCGTCTGAATTCAGAGGGCAGGAAGGGAGAAGTTTCTGTCCGTGTGTTCTTGCAGATGATCAGCCAGGGTAATTACGAAAAAAAAAAAAAGGAGAAGAAGCCAGGATAGTTAACTTCTGAATTGCCTACCACGCTTGGCACTTCTTCTGAGCTACTTATCCAAACAGAGGGAAGCAGTCGGAGTTTCAGGTGGGGAGGTTTTGAAAGGCTGTAAAGAAGAGCTTGGAAGCCCATCTTCAATGAGGTGAGGTGATACAGTAGAGGTACCTGTTTCCCCTTTTTCAGGTGACCTAGTTCAGTCAGAGGTGTGGCTTTTGCTCATAATTCGGGGGTGGGTCTCCCTGACTCAGCTCTGCAGTGCAAGAATATGTCAAGTCCTTGAGTATTATTGCTTTGATTCATGATTATTTTATTGATAGTTCTTTTCTCTCCCACTCTAGATACAAGTATTGCTACTACTTTTGCTTTTATTATGACTACTGCTAAATTTGCTGAAAGCAATTGCAAAGTTAGTGAGGGCTAAAACAGATATCAAAATGTCCACCTAATAGACTGTGGCAGCTGCTTCCTGCAACTGGTTTGTTGAGGTCAGTTGGAAGCTCTGTGGTGCCTTTTGGCTAGTGAGCTGTTCCTCTAGCAGAGTTAGGCGATGCTCCTCCTGTGAAGCTGGAAGGTTGGGGGCTGCCTCTCCAGGCTGGTTCCTCCCATGTTGCCCTGCTGAGTCTGCTGAGGACAGGCCACGGAAGCCTCTCACACTTGTTGTTAGGCAGGAGCTTGATGCTGATGAGGTTGTCATGGTTCTGATAGCAAAGATGAAAGCCTTTGGGAGAAGCCTTGAACAACAACGTGGGGAAACAGGAGTTAGAGCAAAGGGAGGCCAGGGGGTGCAGCAGCAGCGAAGGAAAGGAGGATGGGAGGAAAGTCTCTCACCAGCTACATCATTTAAATGCAAACAAATTTTTGAATGTGAATATGGGGCGTTTTGCTTTGCCAACTGCAATCGTCCAATTTGTTTATTAACATGTAACCATTTAGATCAGAGGTCCCCAACCTTTTGGGCACCAGGGACCGGTTCTGTGGAGAGAGTTTTTTCCACACACTGGAGGGTGCATGGTTTTGTGTTCTGCCTGCATCCCACGGATGGGGCTTTGCTTGTTTGTGTGGACCGGTTGCTGGCATGCCACAGCCCAGTACCGGTCGATGGACTGGGGGTTGGGGACCCCTGATTTAGATGATGTTTTTGTTACTCCTGTAAATTGTATCTGTGGCGATGTGTTACTACAGGGTGTTTGTAGGGTTTTGGCAGATTAATTGAGGGAACAGGGAAATTCAGGTCTGCACCGTGGTAGGTGCCACATGATTAGCACCCAGTCCACAATTCTTTTCCAACGTCTTTCCTTGCCAGAGCTCTCACTGAATTTACGTGGCTGTTACTTATTAAGCCAGCTCCCAGCTATTGGCTGCAGGGCTCCTGGGTGTTTGGAAATTTACACGCAACCCTACTTTTCCTAGGACCAGAACTGATTCCTCCTCCTGGTCCTGGGCAGAAAGCAAATGATGCCAGGAGGAAAAGGGCAGGCTGGTGGTTCCCTTGAGATATGTGGGGACAGGACTTCAGTAGAGACACCTGGGAAAAGTGGTCAGGCTGACAGGAGGAAAGGGCAACCTACTCTGAGGTGTTTCAAAAGATCCTCCATCCAACATGAGAAAATGCATTTTTGAAAGCCCCAATGCAGTGACTTTGCTAAAGGAAAGTCGGACAGCAGCCTTGGCAAGATGGACTTGCCTGAGTTGATAAGCCACTCCTCTGCCAAGCAAAGTTGCCATATTTCAGTGGACCCCAGGGAAATTGCTTAAGATACCAGTTCCTCCAGATTACAAACAATATGCCCCCTCTCACGTACAACAAAGTCATCTTTGGATAAAGCCATAGTGAAGCACCCAGCCCAGAAGAAAACCTCTATCAGGTTCTTGCATGTCCAGCCAGGCTTCTTTATTTTCCCTGTTTTCTTGAGCAGAATAAAGTTGGTGGCTTCCACACATGGAGGATGATGGCAAAGAACAATGGTGCCAACCACCAGCGAATGGCCTCTGTAAAAAGAAAAGGTGACCTGGAGCAGACCAAGCTCAGCAACCATGATAGCAGGTAACTCAGGGCTGTGGAAAGGCTGCAAGACCCTCCATTTGCCAGATGGGCTTCTGGTTACATTAAGACAATGGCATTTTGCACATTTGAATGCACAGTGTCCATTTTGCGTGTGTGTGTGGGGGGGGGACATGGAGTGCTGTGGTGTGCTGCCAACCATGCTCCTTTTGTGCACGTTTCTTGTTGCAGCCACATATAAAAAGTGTGCAGTTCAAGGCTTTGATGTTGCTTCTGTTATTCAGATGGAATTTACTAACAGTCTTCTACTGTTAGGAAAAGGGGATCTACTATCTAGAGGGAACTCAGGTTGGAGAAGCTGCCCTGATGCCAAGGAAACTCATGTGACCCGTGATATGGCATTTCATCAGAAAGAGCCTGCATCTTTTCCTGGTCTCTCCTCCCCTTGAACTGAAGTCTTCTCTTGCCTCATCAAAGTGAGGCTGATAGAAGCAGGACCTGGTTTGGCCAATAAAGAGATCACTGGGTCCCAGAAACTTGGTTTGTAAGGCACAAACGTATGGATTCCCACTAGTCTGTGTGGGAAATAGACTTCATTTCTCTGCTGGGCCCACATTGATGGGTCCGGGAAAGGCAGAAGCTCTTGAGGTTTCCCAGTCAGATGCCTCTGAGACAGCAGCTCAGGGTTTGGTGAGTTACCGAGGCCTTGTTTTCATGGAAAGAGAGGAGTGGTCTTGCTGAGTGTGGTGGGCGATGGTGGCCGGTTGCTTAGCTTCAGAAGCCAAGGAGGACCACTTGCTGTTTGGTCTCTCTACAGGCTTCCCTCCGTTGATGATGATGATGCCTCCTCGGAACTGCAACGTGTGGCTGCCTTGGAGGATGCAGACCACCCAAAAAAAGGGGCCCTCTCCAGGTGGGCTTCACGTGGCTTTGTTGGAAACTTTGGGCTGCAATCACTTTAAGAGTAATTCTGTAGTTTGCCTAATAAGACTGATGCAATCATGATTCCTGGGTTCAATATATGAGGATGTGATGATGTTTCAGCAGGAGGAGTAACAACATTTTGGGGACTATAAAGGTCAGGAAGTATTCTGTTTGGACTTTACTGCTTTCCTTCTCCAGTCCTAACCAGGCAGGAGAAATAAACAACGGCCAATTTGTTTCTCTGAAGCTTTCTGTGCCACATCTTCAACTCCAAACCAAGAAATTAACCAACCAACCTTCCTCCCTTCCCCTACCCCACCCCTTGCTAGGATAGCTCGGCTGGTGATGGCTGTCCGAGGATGGGCAAAGAAAGGTATGAAAGAAGAGGAGAGACCGGACTCCTTCCTGGAGCGCTTTCGAGGACCAGATGTGAAGGCTTTAGCATCAGAGTTGGCAACAGCAGGTGGAGATGGCCTTGCAGGCCAGGGGAAGAAGAAGTGAGTCTGCCTAACTCCCTGGTGAGAGGGGGAACTCTCTCTTCTGGGGTTGCAGTGGGGAATGAGGGAGTTCCTTTCTAAGGGGTGTCTCAAGAAAGAGACCAAAGAGGGCTGCCTTGACCTTGGATCGGGGATGGTGGCAGTGGAGCCCGATTGTTAATGCCAGAAAACAGCTGCTGGGCATTCTATGGTGGGGAGGTGAGCACCTGAGAAAAATGAGAGGAACACAAAGAAGGAGAGAGTGCAGCCCATCTACTACTGTGAAGATGGCTACTTGGACACCCTTGGTCCCCCTGGTAAGGGAATGGTTATGTTGCACTGAATGCATTTGAGGAATGTTGCCTGGACCTCTTATGCAGATAACGGAAAGCTTGAGCTAACCTTTTGGCATTTGGCAAAATATCTCTTGGGGCCAGTCCTAGCAGCCAGCATCTCCAGCTCTGCTCAGTCCCTCAGGGGAGCCTCATCTCACAGGGCAGCTGCCACCTACCAACTCCTATCCTTACACACTGCCCAGCAGGCGCCGGCTGCCAGGTTTTGTCAGGGCACTGACTTTATCTGGATGGCATGCTCAGGGCTCCTTTTTCTGGGCAGCTGGGGAGGCCTTGAAATGCCACAGAAGCAGAATACAGAATAGCAGAGTTGGAAGGCACCCTGGAGGTCTTCTAATCTAACCCCCTGCTCAAGCAAGAAACCCTCTGCCATTTCAGACAAATGGCTGTCCAGTCTCTTCATGAAAACCTCCAGCGTTAGAGCACCCACAACTTCTGGAGGCAAGTCATTCCACTGGTTAATTGTTCTTAACTATTAGGAAGTTTCTTCTTAATTACAAGTTGCTTCTCTCCTTGATTGTTTTTCTATTGCTTCTTGTCTTGCCTTCAGATACTTTGGAGAATAGGTTGACACCCCCCTCTTCTTTGTGGCAGCCCCTTAGATATTGGAACACTGCTATCATGTCACCCCTGGTCCTTCTTTTCATTAAACTAGACATACCCAAGACAGATTGTAGGGCAGTGAGTCATAATCAGCCCCAGAGTCCTCTCAGTATCTGTCCAGGAGGTAGACCATTCAGCCAGAGACTGGCACTGTCTCTTTTTTCCCCTGGGCTAACCAAGGATGTGCTTTACTGAAGCCAAGGCAGTGGATGCTGAACAGAAGTATGGCAGTGGCTGTGCTTCGGCCCTCCCACCCTGGGGGCCCTATCTAAACTGGAACCGGATTCTTCCTCTCATCACTCCTGCCCTCCCAGTGCAGCTCAGCTCCTTTAAAAGAAGGTTTTGACTGTGTTTCCAGGAAGAAATGGAAAGTCCTTGTGATGGACCCTGCTGGGAAGTGGTACTACCGCTGGCTCCTGGTTATTGCAGTACCAGTTCTGTACAATTGGTGCATGCTGGTTGCCAGGTGAGTGGGGTATGTGGTTGTTTGGGCCTTTCCCCCTGTGTGTTTCGCTCCCGCAGGGCCTACCAGCTGAGCAATCAAGCAGGCTCCAGCAACTGCAGAGTGGAAGAAAAGATTCCTAAGTACGCCCTTTCCCAAGCATTATTCTGCCCCAAATGTGATCATCCGCCATTGGAGATCTGAGCTGGTACACTCAGGTCGTCTCCTTTCTTACCTGCCATGGTTATCCCTCTTCCACTGGCTGCAGAGGAAGAGAATGTAGGGGCAGAGCTACTTTCAGACATGTCAGTCATCAGAAGGAATGTTTTGCTGGAGGACAGCTGTCATCTTCTGATGCATGGAGGCCCAACATCTGTCCCTGGAAATTGTGCTGGTTGTTTTTCCTCTCCTGGGGGAACCCCCCCCCCCCAATCAAGAAAGCTCTGTTGGTTCAAGGCAAGGGAGAGTCAGCCAGTTCCCTGCACAGAACATCCAAGTGCTTGGTCCCACCATTATGGATCCACTCTTAACAAACTAATTTCCAGCCTTTAACTTTTTTCCCCCTTCCTAGCAGGACGCATTTTTTTCAGATCAACTGAATGTTGATCCATTTGATCATGACAGAAATTGATTGGCCAGCCTGTAGCCAGAACCTGATGTTGTGGACTGAGAAGGGCTGTCCAAAGTCACCCAGCTGGCTTTCACAGCTATGGAGGGACTAGAACCCACAGTTTCCTGGTTTCTAGCCTGATGCCTTCACCATTAGACTAGCTGGCTCTTATTTTCAGCTTTTAACGAAGGCACACAAAATACACCTTGAAGAAGGTCCACCCTATGGCGACCATTTGCCTGTCTTTTCTTTGGATAGCCCTGCCTGGTGGCCCCATGGTCTCTATGCCCTGCTTGTCATGGGCTCTTCAAGGGCTTCCTGAGCAGCACCTCAGCTCTGGTCTCTTTGCAGAGCCTGTTTCAATGAGCTCCAGAGAAGGTACTTGCTCTGTTGGCTGCTCCTGGACTACCTGGCAGACAGCATTTACATCGCGGACATTGTCATCCGGATGAACACAGGTGAAGTAGAATAGGTGGGATCTGGATTGGGAAGGGTTTGCGCTCTTTCTGTAGCTGAGGGAAAGATGCCTGTCTCTCCAACAGGCAGAGAATGATCCCGAGAAAGTGGATCTCCTTGCCTGGAGTTCTGGGGGGGGGGGGGACAGTGAAAGAGTTTACCAAGCATTATTACCAACAATGACCAAACTAGGCAGTAGCAGCCACCATAGAAATGACTCTGCCCTGCTAGCCAGCTGAATTAAACTTGGACACTTGTAGCTTTCAATATCTTGTCTCCCCACCCTTCATTACTGTGAGAATAGAAAATGTGTGATCCAGAGTAGCTCTTTCACTAATCACAGGCAGACTGTGGACCCTGGGTATAAGGAACAGTAGCACAGAATGAAGTGTACATAGTACGTATTTGAACTGGTCTTTGTGTTTTTCCTGGTAGGTTTTCTTGAGCAGGGATTACTCGTTAAAGACTTCAAGAAACTGCGTGCTAAATACATTGCCACTTTGCAGTTTAAGTTGGATATCTTATCCATTCTGCCTACTGACTTGGCATATTTTGTGGTTGGCATCCATCGCCCTGAGTTACGCTTCAATCGGCTACTCCATTTTCCTCGCATGTTTGAATTCTTTGATCGGACTGAAACAAGAACCAGTTACCCAAACATCTTTAGGATCTGCAATCTGGTGATGTACATTTTGGTCATCATCCACTGGAATGCATGCATTTATTATGCCATCTCCAAGGCCATTGGCTTTGGAGAAGACACCTGGGTTTATCCAAATATCTCAGATCCAGAGTACGGATATTTGACAAGGGAGTATGTCTATTGTCTCTACTGGTCCACACTGACCTTGACTACCATTGGTGAGACTCCTCCCCCTGTGCGTGATGAGGAATACCTTTTTGTCATCTTTGACTTCCTAATTGGAGTTCTCATCTTTGCTACTATTGTGGGAAATGTGGGGTCCATGATCTCCAACATGAATGCCACCAGGGCAGAATTCCAGGCCAAGATTGATGCTGTCAAGCACTATATGCATTTCCGCAAAGTAAGCAAGGAAATGGAAGCTAAGGTGATCAGGTGGTTTGACTACCTTTGGACCAACAAGAAAACTGTGGATGAGTGGGAAGTGCTCAAAAATCTTCCTGACAAACTGAGGGCTGAAATAGCTATCAATGTCCACCTTGAGACACTGAAGAAAGTACGGATATTCCAGGACTGCGAGGCTGGACTTTTGGTGGAATTGGTGCTCAAGCTTCGCCCTCAGGTTTTCAGTCCAGGTGATTATATTTGTCGGAAAGGAGATATTGGTAAAGAAATGTATATCATTAAGGAAGGAAAGTTGGCAGTGGTAGCAGATGATGGTATTACTCAGTACGCCTTACTTACGGCAGGGTGCTGTTTTGGAGAAATCAGCATTCTCAACATCAAAGGAAGCAAAATGGGGAACAGACGAACGGCAAATATTAGGAGCATTGGTTACTCTGACCTCTTCTGCCTGTCCAAAGATGACCTCATGGAGGCTGTGACCGAGTACCCAGATGCCAAGAGGCTCCTGGAGGAGCGTGGCCGAGAGATCCTCACCAAAGAGGGGCTGTTGGATGAAACGGCAGCGGCGGAAAGCATGGAAGTGATGGATGTGGGCCAGAAGCTGGACAGATTGGAGACCAGCCTGGAGACACTGAACACTCGATTCTCCCGACTCTTGGCTGAATATGATGCCGCTCAGATGAAGCTCAAGCAGCGCCTCACTTCTCTGGAAGCCAAACTGAAGGAAGACAAGCAGGAGGAGCTTTTTCTCGAGGGTTTTATCAGCCCACTGGAGGAAGAGGAAAAAACCAACCTTTAAAGTCTTGCTTCCTACCGTTTCCTGCTCATTTATTTTATTTACTTTGTTTGCATGTTACTTATTCCACCAAAGTGGCTCTCATCAGGTTATCTGACCACAAGATCCATTTCCAGACTGCTGCTCTTTACACACCTCTCTCCTCTTAGAGTGACCTTACAATTCTCCCAATGGTTTCCTTCTTTCACCAATTAATTTATTTAGATAATGGAGTCTTTCTTTTTCTTAACTCACTCCCTTCATTTCTTTTCCTAGTCCCACTTGAGATGAGACAATGCAGGATCTTAGATGTTCATTCTGAAAACAGTTGTGAAATGGAAAGTAGATCAGGCTGTCCTGCTCTTACTTTGACCTCTACTCTGGTGACAATAACCCTCCTTATTTAAACATCATTTCACAGTTGGTGACTAACAGCCAATAAAAAATTCCCAAGTCTTCCTGTTCTGGAGGCAATTTCCAATGGAATTCTATTGCCTATATTATTTTGCAGGCAGAAGGAAGGAAAGCGTGTACACATACTTCATGTGAGTGTAGTGTGGGTGTTGTGTACCAGGACATAGAATCATCTCTTTAAGTGAGGTCTGCATAGTTCAAAATTGCAGAGAGAAGCATGTGCCTAAATATCCTTGAATTCTTCTTCTCACTTTTTGCTGCCTGGATCTTATTCTATTTCTTCTGAACAGTGAGACTTCCTGCTATGTATTCTCCTTGTTTTTGAAGATAATGAAATTTCTTCTGGGGTAACGCTGCCAAAAAATGCAGCACATCCTGGCAGGAGTAGCTGTTTAAGGATTATCTTCCTGTATCTCAGGCAGTCAGGAAAGGTCTGGTTCAGAATCTTTCCTGGGCCAGCCATCCTTTCTCATACTTAGATCCAACTTGAAGAGGACCTGAAATTAATTGGGAATAGCTGTCCAATGACAATAGATATTGGTTGGTTGAAGCCTACAGCTGCCCACCAGATCCCTGTGATTATAGCCCTGTCCTCTTTTAAACCAGGGATCCTTCCAACATCATGGATGGGAAAATTGTGTGTTTTGCAGGAATTGTGAATTGGGTCCAGGTAGTGGAGTTGTCCATAAGGGCTTTTGCGCAATGCTTCATTACCTGATCAGTCCTTGGCCCAACAATAATAGGAAAATCAGCACTTTGCCTAAGGAGGAGAAACAAGTGTTTGCACCCTCGTGGCAACACTTGCTTGGTCTACTTGAGGTGATGCAGAAATGAGCCGCTGTCCTGCTTCAGAAGCTGATGAAGAAGAAGAAATTCTCCCATGCAGCTTTATAAAGAGCAGCTGGATCCCCCCCCCTAACTAGAATTGGAAGCAGATCAGGCCAGTTGGAAGTCATGCAGGTCCCTGAGAAAAAGGCACAGGTGAAAGCAATGTGCCCAAAGTCATTTTACATATTGCACTATTTTTAGTGTATTTTGAAAGATGTCTGCCTTGATGTAAGAGAGTTACAGGGCTCCATGTCATACTTTTTTAAAAATAAAGTACTAATTGTCAATGATATGGTTGATTTCTTTTCTTGCTGCCTTCCCCCCCCCCTTGTAAGTGGAAAATGGGGCAGTCAAATTGGTGAAGCTGATCTTTCTAAAGAAGCTTTATTTACCCAGCAAATGGCTCAGAAGAGGAAGACAATTCTAGTGATGGCAGAAAGTGGCTTGTCCACAAAAGGAACTGTAGGCCACAAGGGGGTGCTGTTGGCCTATAAATAAAGACAGGAGAATGACATCTCTCCCCCCCCCAAAAAAAGAGAATGACATCTCCCCCCCCCCCCCAAAAAAAAAGAACCAATGCAGTTTGATCAGGAGCAAACTTGCTATAATCTCCTGCTTTTTCTGGAGAGTTAAACCCATTCTGTAGATAGATTTTCTCTAATGATGGTAACTTGCCTGATATACATACTTCAGGTGTGGATTCTTCCATCTGGTCAACTTGGTACCGTAGGAGGATGTCTTGAGGCCACATGCTTATAGAAGTTTCAGAAGTATGGAGCAACACAGTTTTGCAGGATAGACCCTGCAGAGGCTTGCCGAGCCTTTCAGCAGGCACAGGGCTTCCTTTAAAGCAACCCATTCTCATTTGCCCCTGGCAAGGGACAAACTCCATCAAGAGTTGCTATTAAAGGGTGCTGATTTGGGCATCAAAGCATAAGTACTTCCCTGCACTAATTGCATCTGCAGATAATCGACCAGTGACCCTCTTTAAAGTGAGCTGTCTACTCCTGGGGAAGGAGAATGCAGAGTTCTGCCTGAAGGAGCATGCTGAGGGATCTGCTCATTTTTTAGAAGACAAAATCACCCAGATTCATCCCCAGTTAGTTGCCAATGTGGTTGCTGGGCTGGTGTAGGCACCTGGGGCAGGTTCTTGCCCAGTTATCTGGGAATGGGTTGACTCTGTTGCTCTCTATGACAGGATCCTAGGGAGCATGAACACAAGCAACTGTGTTTTAGATCCATGCCCCTTCTGGCTTGTGAAAGTTTCCTGGGAGGTGACATGCAGGTGGGTTCTAGCAGTGATTAATGCTTCCTTGCTTGTGCGCCACTTGCATCTTTTTCCTGGACCAACAGTCCCTGCTCACGGTCACTCACGCCCTAGTCACCTCCTGTTTTGACTATTGCAACATTCTCTACATGGAGCTGCCCTTGAAAAGTATACAGAAGCTTCAATTGGTCCAACATTGGTTTTGTGCAGGCTAGATGGGTACATGTGTCACCTCTCCGGCAGGAGCTGCCTTGGCTGCCCATTGGCTTCTGGGGCCAATTCAAGGTGCTGGTTGTCACCTTTAAAGCCCTANCGGGGAGGAAGGGAATGCTATGGGGCCCCTCCCCTAAGGAGGTCCATTGAGGGGACCAAGAAGTAGGGCCTTCCTCCCTATGGAGCATCATCCTCGTGGAGGTTAGACTGGTCCCCACTTTGACGCTCTTTCGGAATGGCCCAGGAGACCTGGTTTTGCCAACAGGCCTGGGGAGCTCAGAGTGGGATGGAGCCCATCAGGTAACTTATCTCATTGATCATTTTGGGGGGGTTATTTATTCACATTTATTTATTGGATTTATATGCCACCCATCTTGGCTGGAGGTGACTTTGCTTTTTTATTGTTTTCACATTGGGTTTTATCTTTGTAAGCTGCCCAGAGACATTGAGAGTGACTTGAACAACAATATCAATTTTTTTAAATAACTAACTTGTTCTGTGTTACTTCCTGGTTTAATGGGAATTTTCGCTTCAGTCAACAGCCACAGTGGGAGGCATCTACACCACAAGACTCAGCAGCGAAGGGAGAGGGGCAACAGGAGCTATTTCTGCTTCAGGATGGCAGAAGAACAATAGAGGCTTCAGCTGAGGGGGGGGCTGTGCTACAAGCATTTGTAACATCTACTTTGTTGCTTCTGTTGCTATTGTAATTCCTTCCCATTTGCCTTGGGGAAATAGGAGAGTCTCTGACTTGCTTCCGTCATGATGAAATGTGAATGTTACATTTTTACTGCTCAGTCCCTCATGACAGAATAATGCCAAGACAGTGGACAAATAAGGCTATCCATTTGCACTAAAGATAGCTTAAAAAATAAACAAAAGCTCACCCAGGAGGAAGTTATTTCAGCACTCTGGACAGCAACTGCAGGCCGCAGCCGCAGGAAGGCTCAATCCCAGAAGGAAAAGGGCCGCTCCAGGCAGAAGCTGGCAGAAATGGAAGGCTCCAAAGTGTCTCAAAATAAAGCACAATAAACAAAATGAAATAAGATGCTTGACTCAGCCTATTGGCCCATCTGGGCTTATTTTAACTTTTGTGAAAGCCAGGGTCACCAGAGAATCAGGCAGCTGATTTGGGAGGGAACATAAAATGAACTATTGCATTCCAGGGTTAATAATCAAAGTATGGGGCTAATGGAAACATGAACTGATTGCAGGTACAATGTTGCTGGGGGGGGTTACTTTTCATCCAGTTTCTCAATGGAGATGAATGAAGAACCCTAATAGAAACTTTTCAAAGCATCCCAATATTACTTTTCTGAAGCTCTTGATATTAAATCTTGATGCTGGAAGAGGCTAGAAAAACTGCACAATCTCAATACCTTTAAACCAAGAGCATAAAACTCTTCACGGCTTTCATGATGGCTCCTTTGCCCTTGGCAGAGGTGGGAATACAAATTGCTCTCAGCAGGATGTGTGGCCAGTCCATGTCCAAGTCTAGCCTTGAGGCCAAAGGAGCAGAAAATCCACCAATTTATCACACACGCTAAAATAAGGCAAATGGGAATTAACATCTTCAAAGCAATTCTCATCTAGGATAACTGAAACCTCTTCAGATGTTGAAGATTTGGAGGCTGGGGGAGCAGGGTGAAATTCTGAGGATCTATAACATACCCTCCCTGCCTGCCTGTGGCTCAGCTCTTTCATTAATACAGCTGATGTCTTGGGTTTTTGAGTGTTGTGCAAACTCAGCCCATTCAGTCACAGCCAGCTGCCCAGTGCAGCCAAGCAGAAGTGCTGAGTCCCAAGAGGAATCAACCAGGGGCCCAGTCTCCAGCAGCCCTTTCTGTTCCCTGGCTTTGCTCACCCAAGGGCCATCCTCTTGGGAATTTAACAGCCTGACTTTATCTGCCTTCCTCTAGGGCCTCTACTAATGGCTGCTCTGTTCTGCCAAATTCCATCCCATCTGCTTGTGGCCTCTTGTATGGGGGAAGCAAGCCCAGTCATGCTTTCCTTCTAGACTGGAAGCACCTGTCCCAGTACACAAGGGCTTTGTTATGAGCACAGGATGGCCTGGACCTGATCCCAAGTTTCCACAGGCTCCCACACATTCAGCAGCAGTCAAGATCTGCCACACTTTGGGGTCACAAAGCATTCTAGTGTCTTGGCGAGGCCAAGGGGGTAGAAAGTGGAAGAGAAAAGCATCCCATGAGAGAGATTTAAAAAAAAAACCATTCAAAGGAAAAAGTCTATCCCTATCTGTCTTCATAGCAATACTTCTTAAAGTTTTTTCCATCTAAGACTGGATTTTCAGCCAGCTTGAATCTGTTTTTTTAATCAATTTTTTATTAATTTATCAGGATGTAAAATGCAAAGGAAAAAGAAAAAAAATGGGAAAATAGGGGAGGAAAAGGGAAGAGGAAAACAAGTAGGAGAAAAGAAAAAGCATTGACTTCTGATGCTTTTTAGTGCAGTAGAATAAGATAATAACATTACAGCCTCAGCGTTTTACTTTTATATACTAATGTATGCTAGCCATTTCTATAACAAACCTATTTAATCAGCAAAACCGAAAGTTTCATATTTTTCAATCACAAACAACATCCAGAAGTGTGCCAATTTGGATCTTAATATTTGGGTAAAGCTGTAATGTTTTTCATGCAATAGAGGAAGAGAAGGCTGCACTTTTTTCAGATTTGCAGTTTGGAGGCAAAGTTAAAAACAGTTCAGGTATATTGTAGTATAGGCTAAATCTACTAATAGTTCTCGGCCATGGAAAAACTTCAGAGGCTGTCTCTGGTTAGGAATGGGGTCCAAGGGAGATTATTGTTCTCAGGCCTCGCAAGGGGGTCATCCCGAGCCACGCCTATTTGCTGCTGCTGCTGCTTGCAACTGAAGAAGGGTCTTTTGCCGACTCTTAAGGATTCCCTGCAGTCCCTCGCAAGAAGCACGCGGCGGAGGGAGGGGCAGGCAGATGAATGAGCGAGTAAACGAAAGTGGCTGGATTTTGAGTCCGGATCAGCGCCGTTTTGACTGGGCGGGCCGAACGACCACCCACATCTCCGTAAAAACGGAGGGCGGCGGAGCCAACGTCTGCCATCCCAGCTGTCTGCTCCCCGCCCTTGCCGGTGCTCCCGGGGCGTTTCACCTCCCACCAAGAAGGCTTGCAAACGGCCCGGGCCTTCCTGTTTCCTCGAGGGCGAAGCCGCTCCAGTCCAACGCGGGCGGGTGACCGGAGGAAAGGACGACGCCCAATTCGAGCCCCTGCTTTCCTCTGGACTGGTCCGGAAGGCCAGGGTGACCTCGGCGGCTCCGCGTCGCTGCTCGAGGAAGGCAGTCCCACGAGAGCCGCAGCGCGGAGTGACAGAGAAAATAGGGTTCCCGCCACCTGGTGGACCTAAAGAACAGCAGTCCCAGGTTGCTGGATCTGTCCCCCATCCCTTCAGACATCTCTTCTTCCGGTTTGAATTGGAGATCTCCTTTTGCCAGACTCCACTGGCCTAGCGTTGCCCTAGGACCCAACATTGACTTCCACACGTGCCAGTTGTCCCACCTGTGTGTGCTGGGTTGTCATGATCGACAGCCTCTTTCACCTGCCCAAGCCCAGAAGGCCAGCAGACTCATTGCAACAAAGGTTTCTGTCCACCCACAGAGGGGCGATGTGGACTGACTCTTCCACATCTGTGGGCACTTTCTGGTATGGAATGGGAACAGGCACACCTGGGAGGATTCCCAAGGGCAGAGAAACAGAAACGGTGTCCTGAAGGGGAAAAGCTGCTCTCCATAGCTGGACTCTTCCTCTCATCAAGGGCAGCCAAAGGCCTCATTGGCCTTGGATTTAAATCTGCAGCCAAGAGGGTCTCCCCACTTTCCCCCCAAGTTTTTGGCCAACTTCTCCATTCTTCTGTACTTGCTAATTTTTTAAATGTAGAAATCTGTAGACTGGTGTTTAGCTGTTATCACCATCAGCTGTTAATGTTTAAAATATAATTAGTTGTGAAATGTACTCTCTCACTTTCACAATTAATTACACATGCATAATAACTGTCTTCTCTAGAATGCCCCAAGACACATCAAGATGTGTCCTCCGGGAGTTTTTCTGCTAAGGCTTCTCCTCCTCCTCCTCCTCTCATTTATCCCTCCTTGGTCCTGGAGGGATAATCAGTCCAACTTGTTTCTGAGGGAGATGCAGGCACAAGTGCCTGGAATATTTTCTCTGATCCCTTGCAGAAAAGCTGCCCTTTGAGAATCAGCCTGTCCTTAAGGGTCATCTTGGGAAAGAGTGCTCCACTGGGATTTGAGAAAACCCTATTCCTCAAAGGCTGGCTCTACTAGCAAAATTCAAATGGCTTTCTGTCTACCCCGCTCTGCTAGAACTTGATAATGATTGCACTTCAGCTTGCTCAGCAAACAGTGCTAGCAGTAGAAGGTTCTTTTGACCAAGCATTCTAACCCCCTTTGCATCCAACCTGCAGTCACATACTGTACAACTTTGGTAGGTTTGTTGGGAATGTCTATTGGAAATCCAAGAAAACAGCAAACCATCACATTTTATGACAAATGGTCCATCTGGATGAGAAGCGAAACATTTTCAAAGGAAAAAATCAAGAAAGTCCAGTTGCTTTTGAAAAGCATCTTTGGGACAGCCATAACCTAGATGATTGAGAATCTCCATACTATTGTCAACAGAAAGAAGAACCATTCAGAGAAGATATCCCTTTGAATTAGCAAACCTCCATATCTACAATCTTAGCCTGTTTGATTCTGCTTCTGGATTCTGTACAACTAAGTTATACATTTGAAAAAAGATGAGCAGCATTAAACAACAAGAACAACTAAACCCTCAGGCACAATGGCTGAATCTCCAGCTCACACAGCAGATGGAATGCCAAGTGAGGCTTGGGTACCTGAAAACTGAATGCCAGGGCTACTGGCTGCCATGGTGCATCAACTGATGCTAAAACTCTCAAGTCAGTGACATTCTGGTGGACTTCAAATGCTTGTTTTAAGCATAAATAATAATAATCTTTGTAGCCTGTCTTGCAGCCACCAACCAGGTTATTGCAATTATCAGATCTGAATCAAGGGATGGGCCCCCTCTTGATTCCTGAAGAACAAAAGTGGATGAAGAACAAAAGTGGATGGCAAGGGTGACATTTTGTTTTACTTCTACTGTAGTTAGCTAATTGGTTAATTATTTTGTTCATTTCAAGATTTCTGTCTTCCTAAAACACCTCGCTGTTTTAGTAACAAAACTGGGTGAGGGGAAAGACTGGAAAATTCACCCTATATCATTTTCTCATACAAGTAGTCCTCATTTTGTGACCACCTCATTTAGTGACCATTCACAATTACAATAGTGATGAAAAAGTAAGTTTGCAATCAAGCATAACATTTACAACCTTTGCTCATCTTTAAAGTAAAGTTGAAGTAAGATAATAAGTGCAGTCATGGTTATACTTTGCAACTCCTTCACTTAATGGTTCGAGTTGTGGTTACGCATAAAGGACTACACACGTCTTCCTGCCTCCAGTCTGACTCCACTAAACACTCCCAGGGCGGGAAGGCCTGTGAGGGAGTCCTGTGAACACCTGGAATCACCCCTGAATGCACATGACAAGGAGCAGAGAAATGGGGATGGAGGAGTGCTGCCTTTCCTTATCCTGGCAACAAATGTTTCCAGTCACAGAGAGTGAAAATAGTGCTGGGCACTCCACCATCTGCCTTGATTAATGGAGGGCTCAATCTGTGCCCAATACTCAATCGTGACCTCTGATCTGTGAGCACTGCAGAACAAGGCAAAAACAAGCTTTCTAGCTAGTTTTTGCTAACGTGAGATTGCAGTCCAACGCCTCATGTGCCACCATTTGACTTCGTGTTTTAGTAGACAGGTCCTTTGCTCAGTTTGTAAATTTTCTGAAAATGACACAATTTTTCCAGAAGTCCCCAGGTTTTGTGCCTATCATGAATGGAAAGGTGACGTCAGTTGAAATCCATCCAGTTGAAATCTGTCCTCCCTTACCATGAATTTACTCTTGGCAGCCCTGTGTCTTTTGGGGGAAAAGACAAATGTATCCCTCCCAGTGAGTTTACTTGATTCTGAAAGGAACAGCTATTCCTATCTATCTATCTATCTATCTATCTATCTATCTATCTATCTATCTATCTATCTATCTATCTATATCTATCTATCTATCTATCTATCTATCTATCTATCTATCTATCTATCTATCTATCTACTGTATCTATCTATCTACTGTATCTATCTACTGTATCTATCTATCTACTGTATCTATCTATCTATCTATCTATCTATCTATCTATCTATCTATCTATCTATCTATCTATCTATCTATCTATCTATCCTATCCAATTTAACAATATTTATAATCCACTCCAATCCAAAGGGCCTCTGGGGAACAAACAAGATAGAAACAATAAAGGACAATAGGACAATAGTATAAACAATAATATCAGCAATAGCCATTCATGATCAATCTGGGCCAAACTCACATCGGGGTAATATGCATGCCATGCCCCTACTTTAATTTCACATTAGGCAGATTTTCCAAGCATCATTATAGCAGCTATAACGTTTTCTTAGCCACAAGGCAACAGCTCCCTGAAGCTTTTTTCCCCTTTCCATTCAATCATGTCCAGTTCTCAGAGACTGCTAGGGAAAGTCCCTAAAATTTTCTTGGCAAGGTGTTTCAGAAGTGGTTTGCCATTGCCTCTTTCCTAAGGCTGAGAGAGAGTGACTGGCCTAAGGTCACTTAGCTGGTTTGTGTCCAAGGTGGACTAGAAGTCGGGGTCCCACAGTTTCTACCTAAATGCCCTTAACCACTATACCAAACTGGCTCTCGTGCTCTGAAGTTAAAGATGTTAAAAGTAGATTGCTGGTAGCGTCTTGCTGCCAAAATGATAATGAGGTCAAATGCTAAATCTACTTTTTGGCCGTCCATCCCAGATTGAGGCATGGCAGTTCAGTTTCACCTTGCATACACAATGAGGGTTGTCTTGACTTTGGGGGGGGGGGGGTGTTGCAAAGGCTTTGAGGTGGGAGGCAAACAGGTCCAGGAGTCCACCGCTACTTTGGAAGTCCTCCAGAGAAAACAGGCCCTGCCTTCTCCCGGCTTCTGTGGAGGTGCTTAGAGTCTGCCCAACGATGCTTGCATGACTCCCATCTCCCTTTCGCCTTCTGCTGCCCTCTCTTCTGCTTTGCTCTTGGCACCTGTCTCCTCCTCCTTTTCTCCCCTGGAGACCCTCTCAGCCATCACATCTTTTCCTCTTTCTTCCTCTTTCCTCCACTTTTCTTCTCTTGCTTCCTCATCCCCATTTTGCCAGTTGCACAAATAGTCTTTGTTTCTGAGTTTCCGTTTTACTTAAAAATAGGCTGTGTTTCTCTTTCCGTCTAATTCAACCAGTGCTTTTCTTGGTCATGTCTTGTTCTCAAGAAAAAATTCCCTTTCCTGGGCCTACTTGTATGATAGCCAGGATCACCAGTTCATCTCTATGATTCAGTTCCCTGGGGACAACTGAACCCTCCTGATGACCTCTGGCCACCCTCTTTGATATTATTATTGTAGGAGGAGCAGCAGCAGCGGCATTCCAAATGATCAAGTCTCATGGAGGCTTACAGTATAAAATCACAATAACATATATCTGCAGTAAGAACATTAAGATGAGGACAATAACATATATGTGGGTAAGAAATCAAACTCCTAATATCATAATTCAATGCAATCCTAACAAACCAGAAACAAAAGTAACAGTTCACACCATAAGGTAACAGTGATAAACAGTGATCTCTTGATGGGCTTCTAGAGAACTTTGAAACTTGCTAACTTGTAAGAACTCCTCCATTTTTAGGGGAGGGGCATTCCAGAGCATTGATGCCTCCTGCCCCAACAAGCATCCTTTCAAGATGGGTGCCTCTCAGGTAGATAATTACACACAAAAAGTCTGATCAGAAAGAGATTTGAACCAACAATCCCTATTTAATTTTTTCTAAACATTCACAATTATATTTACAACCCAATGAGAGGTTTTATGGAAAGAAAAAAATGTTGCATGTCTACTTAGTTTGGGATATTTTGTATAATTGTCTTGAAGGTGGTAAAAAAAATCTCTAAGGCAACATTTGTTTGCATTTAGGAAATCCAGGTTGTAGTGATTAACAGCAGATTCAATAGATAACAAACCCAACAAGAAATTTGAACGAACTAAATAAATAAACTGAAAACAAATTGTTAAGTTGCAAAAGCTAGTGAATCTGAATCTCATTAATATTTGGGAAATAAAACTAGAAAATATACTTCTTAGGAGCTGAAGAATGAAATTGTGACAAGTCATCCCGATTACCTTCCTGGCTTAACTCTTCCCCACTGATAATTAACTTTTCTATGGGTGCAGGTGCCCCAATTCCTCACCCTGCACCCGATGCTCCAGCCCCAGATTCTCCGGGTGAAGAGATCGACTGCCAGGAACAGGAAAAGGCTTTGCAGGTGAGGCAGATGCTCAGCTGAGTTCTGGGGGCTTCTTCTTGCAGCCTGCCCCTGAAGAGGCTTTGGGGAACCAAGCCGGAGAGACAGAAGGGCAAGACAGCAAGTGCTCGATGTGCAATTAAGAGGGCTGAGAGTGAAGGGATGTCTTTAAAAATGGACTTTTAGTTCAGGGTTCAAATGGAAAAAAATCAACATTTGCCTACACAAAACAGAACAATTTAAGCTCAAACTATTGTGACAATAATGGAAAATGAAGAATAGTATATTTTATGCTTATAAGTTCAAAACTTAAATATCAAGCCCCAAGCCTTCTGAAGAAAATCATTCCATGAAAAACAGAGAAAGGCTGACAGATGCCAAAGAATAAGAGACAAGCAGAGAGTTCCCCAGTCGTCAAATGGAGGCTGGACCAAGGAGGAGGCCCTCTTCTGGCCCAAAGCCTGGAAAAGCCATTTGGTCATCCTTTATATTTTCATCCTTCTATTTTGTATTTAGTCTCCTTTTTACTTGTTCATTGGTGATTATTATTTTTAGGCATATCAGAAATTCCACTATTATTTTACCATGTCTTTATTGTTTATTATTTTTAATTTAGTTTTTGTATTGTGTTCTGCCCGATCTTTACCAAATTCACATGTTTTAAAAATTGCAACTACTGTTAAGTGCAGCTCGTTTCTATTTGTACACCTTCTGTCTTCACAAGTAGCCCAGTCACAGCAGCCTCCATAATGCTATCCCCAGTCGTGAACTAGTGCTCATCTTTAAAAATGGAAACTCTGCAATGTGCAGGAGCATTCAGTTGCACACCCTTGTCCTGTTGTGGGGATGGGGGTGGCCCCACAGATATTAAGCAGCTCCCTTTCCCCCCAGCTGCACACAGTAGTTGAATCTGGAATGAACATGAGTTCCCTTTCAAAATATTGAGCAGGAGGCCAGGCCGCAGAAGCCAGCGGGGGTCCGTAGAACAAGTGTACAGGTTTCTCTCCTTTCTGCTTGATCCCTTCCAACTCAAGGCTGGTTTCTCCTGCTTTTCCTGCTGGCTGGAGGGCCAGAAGATGGGACAGTGTCTGCCCTCCTTTCAGTTTATTCTTTAAACTGAAAGGTGGATCCGCCTCTTTCTCTTATTTTCAGAAGGAAGCAGTTCAGGCTTGCAGAGGATTTGCTCATTTTCACAGGAGGAGGAGATGCTTCCAATAAGCCCAGATGCTCCTTGTGTACTTGCAATATTTTAAAAAACTGTAAGTGCACATTTATCACATATGTATATTGATGATGAAATAAAATTGAAATGCATATGTTGATCCATTCATTCCACAAATGCATTCTCAAGAAACCATGGTGCACTATGCTTTAATGTGCACACCTGTCCATGCGCATGGCTTAATAAAAGAAATAAAAAAATAATTTATCTGAAGGAACAGCCAATTAAGCTTATGTAATATTCACAAAATTTCAAAATCCAATTTAGATAACAACAGATAATAAAATCTGCTATATATAGGTACTGCTACTGTATATGACCAGAAACAAATAATTCTGAACCATAGGTCCAGTGAAGAATTCAGAAAAATATCCCATGGAGTACAAAGTCTGTCATGATAAAATTGCAAAGTTCCTGAAATAGACAACTGATCAGTATTGACACCTGCTGTTCCTGTTATATCCTAGCAGTTTTCGTGAGCACATGCAAGTACTGAGTCCAGGACCTGCCCAGACTCTGTGAGTGGCTGTCCTAGATCTGTCTGCTAGCCAAAGTTACCCCTTCTGCTCTCATCACAATTTCTGAATGGCCAAGTTGCTCCAAGGGGACCTAACTTGTTTTCCAAACGAGGGACATCTTTGTCACTGAAACCCCAGGCACTCCAGTGAGAAACCCACCCCCCCCAGCTACCCAGAGGCCTTGGGCATCAGGAGCCCCTCGGCATGTCTCATACAGGATGAGCAAGACAGGAAGCTGGCTCCTGGCAGAATGGAGAGGAGTAGACAAGATTGGGGCAGAGAGACATCAGACTCAAAGATAGACACCCGTTTCCCTGTGCGTCTCCTAGGGACAACCCCTGCCCCAAACAGTAAATTTAATACATCCAATAACATTCTTGATTTTGTTGTTTTTTTTTAAAAATCACAGTTTGGTTCACATAGGAGAGGAAGGAAATCAGCAGAATAATATTAATCATAATAAAAGGTAAAAATGATTATAGTATCAGCAGGGGGACCAAAGCACCCCCCCGGGCTCCTCTGTCCGGAATTGCATGGACATATGGAGGGTGCACAGCTACTTTCAATCCTTGGGGATCATATCCTTGATGGCTGACTCCCGGTTGACATACGTTGCCCAGTACACCATGTTGAAAATGGCAAACAAGACTGGAAAGACAATGCGAGACATTTTGTCTACCTTGCTGACACTGTTGTAGGTCTTCCTATTCTCCAGAGGTTTCTCTTCCAATCGGGGCAACTTGACAGGGGGGACCACCACAGCAGCAGGTGTGGCTGTGGGAGCAGCTGCATTCTTGGCAATGGTTGGGAGGGTAGGCTCCTTGGTGATATTGAGAGCGTATGTGGTCCCCACAATGTTGTAAGTGTTGTTGGTTTTCTTAGCCAATGTGGCTGGCTCTTTCTTCTGAGAAGAGAAGCAAAGAAGATGAGATAATGGCCTGGTGGGATTGATGCAAGTGCATCCAGAGATATTTGCCTCTGGAAGGGTGAGAAAAAGGGCTGCCTCTGCTCTGATTTGGCCCTAACATGGATCTCCATTCTGGAAGAGAAGGGGCCAGCAGGGCACAATCTTTTGAAACAGAGCATCTCCTGGAATCCAGGCCCTTCAGAAATGAACTTCTAATATTTAGAATTGGATACCCTCTCTTGGTGGTGTTTTCTGATGCAAATGTAAGAGCTTTGGTATTTACTGTCCTCTTTAAACTACCATGACAAAAAGAATGGTGGCCAATTGGATCGCAATTGCACCATTCCCTTTTGGGGTTAAGCAAGTTGTAGCTTTTTAAATTGTGGGAACATGGCCAGAATTTCTCTGGGTCACTAAGCCCTGGCTCCTCTGATGCCCTCTGCCCCTCCTTTCTCACCTTCATCTCCTGAGCCTCCAGCACCTTCTTGCCCTCCCAGGCCCAGCTGCGCTTAGTGAAATAATTGACGGCAGCAAATTCAATCAGTGCAGAAAAGACGAAGGCATAACACACTGCCATAAACCAGTCCATAGCTGTTGCGTAAGCCACCTTGGGGAGGGAATTTCGTGCGCTGATGCTCAGGGTGGTCATGGTCAGCACTGTAGTGACGCCTGTGAAAAGGAGAACAGATCAGAGGCAGCTGAAGAAGGCTGGCTTCCACCCTTAGGCTCTCCTCTGTTCGGACTAGTAGGATTTTGTTTTGTCTTGTTTTTTTCCCCCATAAATTGGAAAGTCACACATCAGTCTTTCAAAATACAGCATCAACGAGGTTTGAAAACCTCTATAATGAACAATAAATTCGGGCACTGCTTATCTGCTATATTAATAATGTCTTCTAATAAATGATCCTTACGATTTTGAATATGAATCTAAAATGCTGGTGTTATAGAGTATTTTATTATTTATTTGTTTAATTAATTAATTAGCATACTCATATATAATAGCTGTCCATCTCACAGACACATGATTCAGGGTGGTGTACAACACAATAATAGTTAAAAACCCCATCCAATCTAAAAACAATAAAAACAACCTCCATAAGCAACTTCATGTAAATGCTAAATAGGAGGGAGAGAGTGCTGAACTCTACAGAACCCCACACAATAAGTATCTGATAGTTTTACATACGTCCACATAACAAGGATCTCAGTTTGTACTTCCCAAGGCAGCCTATGCACTTATATAAGGGTCAATTTTGACACTGGCTTTTCCTGGTCTTATAATGCATTTTTCTTGTGATTGTCTTTTCATTCTGAAGAAGAAGGACAAGGAAGATGAGCAGGAGGAGGAGGAGGAGGAGGAGGAGGAGGACAGGCAGAGTGTCCAGGCAAGTAAGACAGAAAGGCCCAGGCTGTGAGTGCCTGCTGGCTCTCTTCTCCCTGCAGCCTGCCCCAGGACACACTCACCAAACACTGTTCGGGCTGGGACACTCTCCCTGTTGAGCCAGAAGGAAACCTGGGACAGAATGACTGTCATGATGCAGGGCAAGTAAGTCTGGATCACAAAGTATCCGATCTTGCGCTTGAGATGGAAGTAAGTAGTCATTACAATGTAGGTCCCTGGAAAGAGAAAGGCCACAATACAGTGATACTAACATCTTGTGGCCAGGCAGCAATGTGTTAGTTCAGCTGCCATCTTTATAAATGTCCAGTAAAACTGCTCACTGGAGTGACCAACTGCAGTTAACGACTGGGGTGCATCTACATCTATATCTTCACGATCTGCCTTTCACATACCACATCTGTAATTGTTTTGTAAAAATTCTGTTTTGGTCACAAATCGTGATGCCATCTCTCTAGGGAAATGAAATAGCTGGCAATGCCCTTCTCAGGGTCTTCTACAGTCTCCTTCCATGAAACCAGGTGGAGTCATCAAGTCTACTCAGTGAATTGGTTCACATGCTTAAACTACTTGAATTATTGCCCTAAGATACTGGTACAAATTTCCTTGCATGGTCCTGCCTTCTTCTGATAGTGACAGGACCAGACAGCCCCTGAGCTTAGATGCACAGGAGTAAAGGCTTTTTTTCTTTTCCTTACCACAAAAAGGACCATGTGTTACAAATATAATCCCTATGGAAATCAAACATGCTGTTCATTGGATTATCCAATAGTAAGTTCCCCAAAACTGCTCCCCCATTTAACCCTCTATAAAAGTGATCTCTATTCCTACAGCCTGCATTAACTCTGCTTCTTGTTGCCTTCAGGCATCCGAATTACCTGTGCTAGATTCAATGGAATCTCTTCCTACATTATGGCCAAGGAGGTCATATTGATTGAGGCGGGAGCCACCTTCAGCCACCTCCACTTTTCCCAGAGTCCAAGTGTAGATGACTTCTGTCGTGGTGTAGGCATCTATGGAGGAAAAATTACAGAACAGCTGGAAGCTATGCCCAGAAGGCCTTTGTCCAGCTTTGGTTGGTGGACTAGTGGCAACCTCATCCCGAGGGGGTTGCACTAAAGAAGATGTCTTTGCCTTGCTGTAATTCACTCTAGATGGGGCTCTACTTGATGATCACCTGCAAACCTTTGGATTGTGGGCCTCCCTGAGTTGGTTATAAGAGTGGTTATATAGATGTTTTAAATAAATAACTTCCAACTGCTGCAAAATGCAGTGGCCTCTATATAGTACTTATTACATTACAACCATTGGAACAGAAATGCTGGGTATGAAAAGCTGCTGCTCATGACCTACAAAGCCCCATACAACTCAGGGTTTCTGCAAGATTGCCTTCCCCATAGAAACTCTGAGCAAAGTAAAGGTGAGGTCCCAAAGCTGCTTTTTCCAAAAGGCAACAGGACTTTCTTGGATTCTTCTTGGAAAAGTTAGGATATTAAATTTGGTAGCTGGAACAGTAAAGTGTGCAATGGGCCAGAACACAGAGTGGTAGCTGATTGGTTGGAGAGTGCTGGCTCCTGCATTAGGCAACCAGCACTGTGATCGGTTGCTGTGGGTGTAAAGGGGGGAAGCGTCTCTTTCTTCCTGCCTTTTTTCTTACAGTATGTGTGCTCTGTATACTGTCTAATGGTTTAGCCCATGATGCTCCTGTGTTCCTGACTATCTTGTCTGCTGTAAATATAAATGTAAAATATTTGTATTTTACATACAAATATTTGTATTTGTATTTATATTTGTATAAATGTAATATATTTATATATTTATATAAAACTACAAGTTTTTGTCAGTGTCTCCAACTTCATGTGGACAGCTGCTGCACAATTCCCTGGCAGAAAACATTTCGCTTCTCACCCAAGAAGCTTCCTCAGTTCTTAAATCAGAAGAAGTAGGAGCGGGCCAGTTTTCAATTTGATTTGTAGATGCAGACTGTGATGCCATCACAACCTACGCAAGTGTAAGTGGGCAAAAGCCTCCCTCCCCTTCAAGCTAGAGAACAACAATGGAGTACTTACAGCTCCCAAACTTCAATGGGCAGGCGTGCACATCCATGGGGAAATCCTCCAAATGCATGGGGCATTCTGCATGAATGGTCAGTCTGCAAGGCAGAGGGGCCGCTTTCAGGTGGGAGACTCCCAGGATTTAGCCCTGAGGCCTATGGCGAGCCCTTTAGCGCTACTCCACTAAGGCGCACGACATTGTGGGATGGAGTGTACCAAAGCCCATTGTCATATTCTGCAAGTGGCATTGAGAGGGAAGCTCCATGGGAAGCAGGGGCTAATCCAGTTCCCCCATCTGACCGCTCAGCAGCCAATCTGAGGTTGCCTCCTGCTGCTTCCAGGGTCACAGCAATGGTGCAGGTAAAGCAGGGGTCTCCCTTCCATCGAGGCCGAAGGGGCTTCTGGCAGGGCACCTCTGTCTCAACCCCAGGGACGCCCAACCCCAGACACCCCAGCTCACCTCATGGTGTAGAGGAGAGTGCCATTATCCACCAATCGAAGCAATTTGTTTGGTGTGGTCATGTTGTGTGCCACCGATTTCTTTCCATTGTGGAAAAAGGTGTCTGGGGTCCAGATCTTACTGGCTAGCAAGTTATTCAAGGGCAAAATCTTCATTGGACCATCAAATTTCAACCGCTCGTCTCTCCAGGATTGCCGGAAGAAGACATCGATGGTGTACTCCTGCCGGTGAAAAAAGGAGCTGAAGATGAGGCTGCCTGAGGAGCAGGCCCTCTCTTGGCCCTGCCCACAATAAAGAAGAATCCTGGATCCAACAGACTTCACAAGGGGAAACCATGGCACACGCCTCCAGGGCCCTCTGTTCAATGTCTGCCTTGGTCTTGGCTGTTCACAGCAGAATTAGCACCTCAGAGCCCCACAGAGTGAAGAACCCAAAGAGATCTTTTGTGCCACCACCCCAGCATCATACATTGCGGTCCACTTGTCCTGCACCCTGAGACCACTCATGATCCTGCCTTCCTGCCCCCCACCCTGGTCACTTCTGCCCTGTCAGCTTTACTGCAGGCAGCTTCTGCCACTGCAACTGTTGTGCTGTCTCAGCGCTGCCCTAACTTGACTGATGTGCCCTGGGGCCGGCGGGATGGCTAAAGGAATCCAAAGTCATTCAGGGGCGCCCTAGTTATGCTCTTGTCCCTAGAAGCAGCTCAAGTGCAGAGAAGGCTGCGGGTGCAGTGCTCACTTTTCAGACTTTCTTGGGAACAAAAATGACTGGCAGGAGCAGTAAAATAGTAAGAGGCCTCAGGAGAGGCCCAGTTGCTGGATTCCTCTCAGAGCACGGAAGGGTCCGTGCAGGATTTTGCCCTAGGTGTGGAAGCAGCTGGAGGAAAAGATCACAGGATCCTGGCAGAACATCAGCTGCTCTTCCCAGAAGCCAGTTTACTTGGGAGGGGGCAATCATCAAGCCTTCTCCTCCTAAACCCTCACTCTGGTCTGGGCTGCAGGGCCATGCAGGCTCAGGAGGATATGCTGCACAGCTTTTCTCTGGGTGTTTCCAAGCCCCCCTCCGTCGTCAGAAGGAGAAAAAGCCCAGCAACAAGTGCAGAAAAACTGACCCCCCTCCCAGCAGTTGCCATGGCAACAATCATGTGGCAAGGAGCACTAATGATAATGGATGCAGAGCGCTGCCAGCCACAGCAGCAGTTGCTCCCTCCCTTTCCCCAGAAAAGCTTAGCTGGCCCCCAGGGTCCACAGCCCCTTGGAAGGGAAAGACTGCTCCCTCGTCAGCCGGTTCCTGCCTCTGGCCGCTCCCCTGAGGGAGGGGAGGACAAAGGGGCCGCCAAAAGAAGATCCATGGATGAGGTGCACTGGCTAAGGAGGAGGATTTGTGCAGAACTGAAGCAAACACTTGCATTCGACTTTACGAGTAAATTTTGTAAGATCACGTAGTAGTAGAAAATGCAATTCATTTTCAACTACTTTGATTTCTCCTTTCTTCACAGTTCATTATACATGCTCCCTTAATCAAATATGCTTAACTTTATAGTAATGACAAGGTACTCCCTGAAGGTGGAATGATTGAATATATTAGGGTTCTTGGCTTAGCATGCAACAATAAGGCAGTTATCATGGAGGAGAGAGAGAGACAGACAGACAGACAGAGACCGAGAGAGACAGAGAGAGAGAACAACAGTCCAAAATGAAACGGAATTCACTTTCTTTGCAAGGGAGGCAGCTGTTCAGACTTTGGAGCTTCCTGATCGGGTGTGAAAGTGAAGCTTTTGCTTTTAAACTGAGGCAACCCTGAATCTACCCTGCACTGAGCCAACTGCCTCTCACCCTGATCCCTCACCAGGATGGTTTGCAGTGCCTGATTTACAAACCTGGGGTGACTTTGGATGCTTTAGCACCCTGATCACCACCCTATAGATCAGGTGCTCTGAGTCACCCATTTGGCAGAGCAGCAGCGGAGATTCCTTCGTTCTTCGTTTTCAAAAAGGAGATCAGCTATAGAAACAGAGCAACTATGCTGGCCTGGAGAAAGCCCGTTAAACCAGGGGCCTACACTGCTGTAGGCCTCAGGCAGACTGAGCAGGGCTGGTGGCTTAGGAGGGACTCAAACGTCTCACCCTACAGGCCCAGACTGAGAGACCCCAGGGAGCCAAAATCCGTTCCCTTGACTCAGGAAGAAGGCAGGCTTGGATCCCAGTAAATACGTGCCAATGAGTCAGCAGTCTCGGCCAAGAGCTTCTCCCTGGGCCAGAGGAAGTGAGGCTTGCAATCCCAAAGAAACCAGAGAATTCCAGTCTTCCAGCAGGTTCAGTCTGTATTAGCTGGAGAATCCCAGGAAGAATCCCCACCATAGTTCCAAAAAGAGCGCATGGAAAACTAGTCCTGTTTTCTTCTCATGAATGGGATTTTATTTCCTGAATGTTCAGATCTCAGCTATCTGATTCCTATTTCCATTCAAGGGATATCCAGTTCTTTCCCTTCCCTTCCCTTCCCTTCTCTTTCCCACCAGAAACTGGAGCCCCACTGACCTCTTTGCTGCCAACCAAAGATGGCACCTCCAGGGGCAACCGTTGCCAATCCGCTCTTCTGGGTCAGAAGTCAAATTGATAGTTTAGCTCCAGGGACCTGGAGGATTCTTCCATTGCCCCTGGGAGGCCATTCCCTCTGGTCCTACCGAGCCCATCAACACCTACCCAACCTTCAGAACAGTCCTTGGAACCTGATGGATCCCTGCTGGGAATCACCCCACTATTGCTCCCCATCCCTCCCTCTAAAATCCAACTGCAGGCAGACCTTTGGGAAAGGAGACGCCATAATATCAAAATATTTTTTAAGGCAATGCTGCTCTGCCAGCTGAGAGCATCCCTATCCCTCAGGAAATGTGGATGTAACAGAGCATCACCTACCATGTCAGTGTCTGAGACAGGGCCAAAACTTGTCACATAAATATTGGTTTTGACTTCAGTTACTGTATCTGAAACAACATAACACATGATAGCTTTTGAAAATGAGTTGTATTTACAGAGCAAACATATCTTGATATAATATTAGCATCTTGTCTTTTGTTTGAAATGTCCATGCTTTGGGGCATCCTTTGATGTCTAAAATAATCCTATGCCTTGAAAGTAAATCAGATATAGAATTTAATTCAAACAGAAAATTGCATTTTTATGCATTTTAATTTTATAGGATTTCTATACACACACACATGATGTGATCCATGGATCTCCTGTCATGCCATCAGCATTCACCCGAGAATAATGTTTCCAAATTCTGTTCAATGGCACAGGCTACATATTGCTTAAAGCAGTTGCTTCACATGGGGCTGCTGCTGAAGACTGCTTTGGAGACTTGATTAATTAATTCAATATTTAAGCCAGGCAATGGGATGGGCTGCAGTCCTGTCCCAGCAAGATAAGGGGCCTGCAGATTTGGACCTGGACTTTCCATACCCCCAAGGCAGGCCACGGGGCTACCCATTAACACCTCCCCATTCAGTACTTCAAGCCAAGGGCTCTTCTACGTGGACCCCCCTTCAGGTGTTTGCCCTCCATCCACATAACCTTCCCACAAGTAAGAAGAGCCATTCCCTTGAAAAGAGGCCAATCACCTTTTCAGTTAAGTATCTCCCTCAACCTGCGGCCTCTGAAGGTTTGGCAACTACTTGCATTTTGACACTATATTCAAGCAGCCATAAAAGACCTGTTATGCCTGGTGAGACCAAAATTTACAGTGAAAGGGGCGGCTTAAGTCTGTGTGTCTTTTTTCTCTCCCATTCCTTTTGAATCCAAGTCATCCCAGTGATACGTATTGGACTTCTTGAAGAGGTACCTTCCCTGTTTTGTGCCACTTTCATAGAGACATTTTTGGCACAGAGAACTTACTTTCATCAAGTCCGTTCTTGCTAGCCTCTCCCCCACCCTTGAAAGCACCACACTTTTTAATTCAAAGCACGGTGGCAACATATTTTGGCTTCCTCTCTCAGTGCTGCCTCTTGGGCAATTGAGGGATTCCTAGACAGACAACCTGGACATGCAGAGGTGCACTTACTCATGTTATTTGCTTCCTTATTTGTAGTCTCTGCCTCTGACATATAGAGCCCCTCTAGCCCATGCTCTGATGACAGCGTCATGCAGGCTCCCTCTTTCTCGCTTGGGGCCATGGAGAGCAAACTCCAACTTTGAGCCTGGTACAAACCAGATGAAGATCAGTTCATTTGGTCTCACCGGTTTGCCAGTTTCTGGCCTTTTCCCCAGGGCAGCCAATGACTCTGGCTCATTCTGGAGCAAAGTAGGCAGCTCAGGTGATCCCCTAGCCCCACAGCTTCTGCTTTGCTCCAGTTCTGCTCTGCCATTCTTCTTTTGCAACCCTCCCACAATGGGTGTGTGTGTGTGTGTGTGTGTGTGTGTGTGTGTGTGTGTGTGTCTGTGTGGGGAACCCGAAGAAGCATCTCCCACCCAGCAGAGGAGTGCTCCAGAAGGGAGGCAAGGGAGGGAGGGTGAGTAGGAAGGAGCTTGAGCTCATGCCTAACTGCCCTCTGTGGTCCTGACCAAACCTGGGAGGGGTGTCTCCTCCTCCTCCTCCTCCTCCTCCTCCTCCTCCTCCTCCTCCACCACCACCACGTCTACTTCCTTTCTAGCACATGGCCTGCAACTTCCAGTCAGGTAACCAGCCTTCCTTTATTTTAGCAACAGCCAAGTGAGCTGCACCATTCCCCAGGTAGAAGGCACCCAAAATTACAGTTCTTCCCTAAACATTCTCTCTGGGTGAGAAAAGAAAGGAGGTTTGCACAAAGGGGAGTCTTGACAAGGATGTGGAGTGAGACTGGAAGCTTGAGGTATGGAGGGTGGACTAGCGAGTACCCTTGCTCAAAGATGCCAAGCCCCTCCTCACTGCCTAGGCAAAGGTTTAGAAAGCTGCAATCAATGTGCTCCCCCTGTGGCTCCACATAAGCCTTTCCCCACATTGTGAGGGTAGGCCAACCTTGTCCATTAATTCTCAGGATCGCTCTCGAGTGAGCAGCTATGTTGCCATGACAGAATTGAGGAAGCCAGACAGACCCCTCTGTTCTCCTAGAGGCAGGAAAATAGAAATTCCCCGAGTGGAGCTCTATTAGTGGCAATGCAGAAAAGGAGAACAAACCTTGCTCATCCCCAGACACGATGCCCAGGGCAAAAAAGGAATGGAAAATCCAGCCTTCCCTTTTGGGGCTGGGGGACAGGGGAGGGGAAGCACTGCCAGGGAGCAGAAAGAGATGGCTATGCTAGATAGACCGTACAGCTTTGGAGTCATGCATGCCTTGGCCAGCAATAGGGGCCCAGCCCATCCATGAGAGAGGTTTAAGTCATCCTTTGTTGCATTGGCATTTAAGCAATGTTTTCCCCTTACTCTGCCACATCCAAGGACAAACTTAAGTTACATAAACTCTGTTAAGCTTTGTCACCTTGGAGGAAAATCAAGCATCATTGGCGGCTGGGAACAAATGCAACTGAGGCAGGAGCGGGATCAGCACTGAGAAGAGCACCTGATCTTCTGGTGGAGAGTTAGGGAAAAGCCCAGATATTTTGGCCATGTTAATCCTTCTCTTTGTAGAGTTGCACCAGCTTGACACTTTCCTCTTGAGTGGGAATAGTGCTCAGTGGTGGCCAAGAGGCTAGCTGCATAACTAATAACATGAGCCAGCTTTACCGTCCCTTCCATGTTGGACTGCACTGTGACAACACATATTTTACAGCTTGATGCAATTTGGATAGTGGGAATATGCTTTAGAAGAAATAACTAACCCGATGCATTACCACCATTCCACTGAATATTGGACAGATTCATGGTAAAATATGACTTATAAAGCCCAAATTGATGTGGAAAAATGCTTTTTGAAAGGCTGATTTTCTAAAATTAAGTCTGCTTAATTTTAAAATTCAAAGAACTTGCAGCCATGCTTCAGTTGGAAAGAAAGAAGGATAGTGTTCTGAATTACAGAAATAGATTGACTATAAAAGAGATGAAGAGCATACATCCCAGACACTACTGGATGAATGTAAATCCCCATCAATTCAAAATTAAGTGCAAACCAGTTTTGTGTAAAAATGACTCGGAGAATCAGAGCTTGGCAATGGTTTTGCTGGTCCTGCCAGTGACTTGGACTGCACCTTGTAGACAAGAAAGAGCAGGTGAGATAACCACAGTGACCCCTGATCTCTCCCAGCTTCACAGAACATCAAGATGGAGGTGCCTTGTTCCTAGTTCTTCAAGGAGGAACTTCTCGCCCATGATCAGAGAGCTCCAGAACACCTGCCCAGACAAGTGCAGGTGCAACTTGAAGTAGAAGAAGAGAGCGGATGCCCTGCACGGCCAGCACTGCACCCACAGGCTGTGTTGCTGAAGGCTTCAGTGCCTCTCCTCCCCCCAGGTAGGAGCAGCTGCTCCATGGGCACAGAACAAAGTAAGCCACCAAGAGCTGGTTGTATCTAAATTCAAATAACAGAAACATCTCATATACAAAGGATGCAAAGAAACTTGAAATAGTTCTTTAGTTTATGGACGTCAAGAAACCACAGAAAACACAGGTAAAATGGATTTACCTCCGAGACCAGGTCTCAGTCGGTTATCATAGCCATCTAACAGACGATCCAGGATGCGTGTGAAGATGGTTATGTTGTCTTTGCTGTCATCATCAATGATATCAGGTCCATGTTTTTGGGCTAGTCTGTCAGGACAACAGAGATGGGAAAAAAATCAAGACACACCTCCATTTATCACATCTTATCTCTTTAGGGGAGTCAGACATATTGGGACAAGTCTCCATCCAACACATCTGAGGAGGACTTGGATGATGATTGACTCTCCCAGACTCTGTCTAAACAGATTTCAGGTAAGTCCCAAAGACCTGCTGGCATAATCTTCTCCATACTTCCACTCCTGCATAAAGTGACAAAGGCAGTTTACTGTAGACAACATCATTAATAACATGGTAAAATCTGGGCTAGGTGAAGCTTCGGTTAGATGGACTTACAATTAGCTGCACCCAAAGAGTGCTTGTTAATGGCATCACTTCAGCTGGCTGGGGAGGCTCAGCTGGAGTGCTGCAGGGCCCTATCCTGGGCCCTAGGCCAGGGGTGTCAAACTTGCAATGTCAGGTGATGTGTGCGATGTATCGTGACTTTTTTGCCATTGCCGGCAATGGGGTGGGCGCGGGTTTTGCTATGATGTATCCGGCCTGCGGGCCAGGATTTGGACACCCCTGCCCTAGGCTGTTCAGCCTCTCTATTAATGATGACCTGGATGAATGGGTTGAAGGGATCAAATTCACAAACTAGGGGGACCGGCTAACAGTTTAGGGAGAAAAATACATTTCAAAAAGTTCTATACATATTTTACACTGGGACCTCCCTCCCTCCCTCCCTCCCTCCCTCCCTCCCAAACAAAACAAACAAAACAAAACTAGAAAAACAGAAAAACAACCAACCCAGAATGAAATTTAGTGGCAGATATATCAAGTCCTGCACTTGTGTATATGAGTGTGTACACAAACACATTTGTGCATGTATTTAGTATGGGGAGATCTGGTTTAGAACATGCAAAAAGTTGTTCTAGTAGAGCACAAGGTGAATGTGCACCAGCTGTGTGAGGCAGGTGCTATTTTGGCCTGTTGTAACTGCATATAGGGAGTAATCGTCCAGCTTCATTCTGCTTTTATAAACTCCAATTTTCATACTCTGCTTAGTATTATGTACTGCGGTCTAAAAGAGATATTGACAAACTGGAGCAAGTTGGGAGGGGGCTACCATGATTCTGGGAGGACTGGAAATCAAATCCTATGAAGAATGGTTAATGGAAAATTTAGTTTGAGAAAGTGGCATCTGATGTGATGGTATGAAGGTAAAAGCTTCCCCTGTTCAGGTGTTTCTGGCTCTAGAGGGTGGTGCTCATCTCTGTTTCTCAGCCAAGAGAGCCAGGGTTGTCCAAAGACATTTCCAAGGTCATGCGGCCAACATGGCTATACGCTGAGGCGCATGGACTGCAGTTACTTTCCCACTGAAGGGGTACCTATTTATCTACTCACATTTGCATGCTTTCAAACTGCGAGGCGAGCAGAAGCTGGGGCAGGAACAGGAGGTCACCCTGTTGTGTGTTGCTCGTATCTCGAACCCCGGTTCTCAGCTTTCTAGCTGACAAGCTCTGCCTCTTTAACTGCGGAGCCATTGTGCCACTTCACATTGCGAAGTGACATCTAATGTGGTAGTATACAGAAGATAATGGACATTGTCTGTTGCCCTGGAGGGCAAAACTTGAAACTGTGGGTGGAACCTTCCAAGACAGAGGACCCCAACCTTTTGGGCACCAGGGACCAGTTATATGGAGAGAGGTTTTTCCGTGGACTGGAGGGGTGGTGGTTTTGTGTGCTGCCTGCATCCTGTGAATGGGGCTTTCCTTGTTTGTGTGGACCGATTGCTGGCATGCCGTGGCCCAGTACTGATCCACAGACCGGGGGTTGGAGACCACTGTTCTAAGAAGTAGGCTATATGTTAAGAAGAATTTCCTGATGTTAAGAGCTGTCAACCAGTGAAAGAGGTTACTTCAGGCTGTGGTATGTTCCCTTTCACAAGAGGTCTTCAAAGAGAGAAAGAAGAGAGCCATCAGTATATTTTAGCAGAATGCTGAAGCGCTGGACCAGATGACCTCTAAGGTTCTCTCCTGCTGTGTCTATGATGAGAAAGTGAATTTGCGGTGTTGCTGGAGGAGACCAAGTTTGGGAATTGTATATGCTAGAGGAGAATGGTACCTTTATGAGATGATTGGTCAAGGGAGTTGATGCCTATCAGCCCTTCAAGATCGTCTGAGCCAGGGGTGTCCAAGTTGCAACGTCATGTGACATGTCGTGACTTTTTTTCTATTGCCAGCAATGGGGTGGGCGCAGTTTCGCCATAACACATCCGGCCCACAGGTCGGCAGTTTGACACCCCTGGTCTAAGCCAAGAAATAAATTCCCCAAGAAGATTAGAACTAAGTTTGATTAAGATAGACTTTATTAATAGACTTTCTCTCAATCCTTCTGATACCCTGTAACTCAGGGAGGAGCCATCCTAAGTTTCTTCCTAATGTTCTCTTCTTTCCCGGGACTAAAGGAATGCTTCTGCTCTTGCTCTTGTTAGGGCGCTTTTGAATATTTCCTTCAAGAAAGTCCCCCTGGCACTCCACTGATACCTGACTCAGTGGACATGGTGGGCACAGGCAGCTGTTCGTGGAGCTGCCCAGGAGCTTGAGGTCTCCTCTGGATAAGAACCTCCCCATATCTCCATTACCTTCGCACACACACTCCCCTGTCCCCTGCTGCAGCTTGGAGGAGGATCAGACAGTTCCGCAGAGGAGCAAAAGCCCTGCTCGCCAGCACACACCTGTTACTCACGCTGCCTTCTGGGTGTGGAGATGGGGCGAGTAGTCTGAGTTTCTATGTTTCATTTTGAAATAGGATTTCTTTAATCAGGTAGTCCTCATTTAGTGATCATAAGTGGAACTAGCAACTTAGCTACTAAGTAAAGCAGTTGCCAAGTGTAACTATAACTATAAATATGCTTAGCATCTGACTTTTCTTTGCTTTACAGATCTGCAAAGGTTGTAAAGGTGAGGATTGGTTGCAAGTTTACTTTTTCATTACTATTGTAATTGCACATGGTCACTAAATGAGACAGATCTTAAACAAGAACTATTGTATCCATTGTAGTATAATGATGCTCTCGTGTCCAAATTCTTGTGGGTGAGGGTGAGGCAAAGCAGGTAGAAACATTCACAGCCAAAAAATGCACCACATGCAAATACCCTTCCCCATATGCCATTGTAAGCTGCCCAGAGTTGGGTAGGGAGCATGTGAAATGAAGAAAGGAAGGAAGGAAGATGCATCAGAGTGACATTGGAGGGAGGGAGAGGTTTAAAACTGTAAGTTCAGCCAAGATTATCTTCGTGGACAAATGCAAGAAGGAAGGCCAAATGACAAACCCTGGAAGCCCTTTCTTCTCCAGCATTCAGAGTGGGAAGAGGCAGTGGGGGAATTCAGCCAGTTGGCACCACTTCGGCAGAACCGGTAGCTAATTTTTTGTTGCCCAGGCCCAGAATGGACTTTCGGAAGCGGCATCCACACAAAGAACCAGTTGTTCACATATCTGAATCCCACCACTGGGAAGAGCCCATGGATCCATAGATCCGTTGCTCTCTTGCTCAGGGCAGAAATCCAGATTAAAGCCTCCCTGGCCTCTGCCTGAAGGTGTCCAGCCAAGAAGAGGCCGCAACCTAACTGCCTGGCCCCCTCTACCCTTGTGGCTGTGAGAAAGACAAGAGGCTGGGCTGTTGGTGGCCTCCCCACCCTAGGCGCTCCACTCTGTGTTGCTCTGCCTGATGGACAGCAAATGGCAAATGATGAAGGGAGGCCCAAGAAAGCTCTCAGCAGAGCTGTCCTATTATTATTATTATTATTATTATTATTATTATTATTATTATTATTATTATTATTATTATTATTATTATTATTATTATTATTATTATTATTATTATTATTATTAGTCTCTGAGAAGCTTTGGGGACTGACCCGGCAGTAAATTCAGCCTGCAACAGACAGCTGAATCACCCCTCCTCTAGTGCAGGAAGGGTAAAAACTGAGCAGAGCAATTTGCCAGCCAGCCTCCAAATAAGCAAATCAGTCCTGTGGGGCCAGTATGTGGGTCCAAATGGAGGCTGATGCTTCCCTCCCAAAAGTCAT
Source organism: Protobothrops mucrosquamatus (assembly GCF_001527695.2). Taxonomy (NCBI): domain Eukaryota; kingdom Metazoa; phylum Chordata; class Lepidosauria; order Squamata; family Viperidae; genus Protobothrops; species Protobothrops mucrosquamatus. The sequence goes on along the minus strand of NW_015386391.1, from coordinate 78,034 downwards.
GGCTGGGTCAGAAGGAATGACTCAGCTGCCCCTGCTAAGACAAGAGACCCCCGTTCTGCCACCTTACCCTTCAGCAGGCAGGGCGTAGACTAGGAGCAGAATTCCAAGGCTAGAGGTGCAGAAGGAGGCCCTTGCCCAGAGGATCCTCAAGGCCATCCCTTTACAGTGCAGCCGTGGTTGCCAGCGGATACTCCACACCTGCCAAAGAGGAAAAGGGGAGAGTCACCAAGGCCAGAAAGATGCTGAGGATGGGAGATGGGGAGACAGAAGGCACACGGGGAAAGGCCAGCTAAAGCCTCTCTGGAGTCTTGGTCTAAAGGACTGAAAGCAGGAGTCATAGGGGCTGATGCACAAAGCCAGGTCCAGCTAGCCACTGTCAATTCCCTATAGTGGTCCTTGTGGCCAATGGTCCCTAAATAATGTTGAGTTTGGACTGTTATTTTTAGACAGCCCAGGAAAATAATACTCCACTCTCTCATGCTGTTCTCCCCATCTTTGGCAATGGTCAATTGGCCGGGAGGGAGGGAGGGAGGGAGGGAGGGAGGGAAGGAAGGAAGGAAGGAAGGAAGGAAGGAAGGAAGGAAGGAAGGAAGGAAGGAAGGAAGGAAGGAAGGAAAGAGGATTACAGTGGTGAGCAGTAGCAAGTTCAGGCTGGTGAGAGAATTATTGGTTTTAGGTTAGTTTTGTATGTTAGTGAGTAGTTTCAAAGAACTTTTAGAAGGTTCTTTTAGAAGTAATGCTTTTTCATATTTCCATTAGCCTCAACCTTCATTTCTCCTGATTCTACAGGTTTTCCTCAATCTTATTTTTACCCTTTTCTTACCTAAAACTTTGCAATTAGGAGAGATAAATCAAAGGAGGGGTAAAATGTAGTGAACATTAAAGGGTTACATTTCTCATGTTTTAATTAATCTTATCTCAAGAAAATGGTTGGCAAGAACTTACTTGTCAGCTCTATCATGCAAACTATTAGATTGGAATTCATTTTAAACAGACTAGACTGTGTTTTTCTCATCACTTTTTAGCTCTTTTGAGCAAAGAGATCTGATGGAAAGCTTTATCTGGTTTGGTTATGGAGAAGGTGGCAGACAGCCAGGACTGGAAAATAGCTCTGGAAAATACATATTAGCCAACAAGTTCCATTACCTGGAACCTCCAAGAGAAATAGCTCAGGACAAATGTTTGGGAAGCAGCTTACAAGTAAGCCTGAAGTAATGGAAATGTGTACACCAACGTATTTCTGGGATAAAAACAAACATAAGGCTAAAGCAGCAAAATGGGCACCTCAGTAAGGGAAGAGTGACAGACCTGGAAAAGCTGCCCCATCTCAAGAAAGGGAGAATGCTGGAGCTTCTCGATCCCTTGTTTGAACAGAAATGTTTCCCCTTGGAAGGCTCAGCCTAACATCAGGCAAGAACAAGGGATGGGGAAGCAGATCAGCCCTGAGCCGGCCAGGCTTTCTGCCCCAAGACAATAAAGGACACTGTTTCTGCAGCAACTCCTGAGTAGGTTGTCTGTTCAGTTAGCTTTTGTGAAAGAAATGACAGAAACGGGTCTTTCATGGCCACCCCTGCTTTTGAACATTCCCCATAGGCACTCACGTAAAAGGTGTTCGTGGGCAGCTGTGTGACATGCAACCATGCATCTGCTGATGCCCACAAAATGAGCTTTGCAGCAGTAGCAGCAGCAGCAACAGCCGTGCTAGTAGAAAAGGGGGCGTATTAAATGGCTGCCTTATTTACTACAACGTCTCCCTCTGTGTGCCTAATTATGTCAGCTCCGTCTGTATGTTCAACACCATGGGTTAGACACAGCAGAACTGAGATGGAGGAGAAATGTAAGAACAAAGCCTGAGTCACTTGTGGGGGGAAATGGAAATGAACTTGGTGATATGGTAGGCATTGGCATGCTTAACTAAAGGAGGATCAAGAACAAGAAATTACAAGAAGAGAAGTGGCAAAGAAAGAGGAAACACATACAGAGCGTGCGTGCGTAGGGCAGGGCATCTCCAGCTGTGGCTGGCTGGGAACCCATGTGGCTTGGTTCTTTGTTGAGACTGGGGGGGAGGGGAGGAATGAGGCGCTCCCTCTCTGTCACCAGCCAGCCAGGCTCCTTTTAGAGGTGGGGCTATGGCTGTTCCAAAGGACCTCTAGACCCGCATTCAGAAATAAGGCTGCTGAAAGCTGGCAGGTATCAAGCCCCTCTGTGCCTCAGCCTGTCAGGCAACTCAGCAGGTGGCTTTTGAACTACCACACTCGGCACATGGGAAAGGAAGCCAGTGGTGGTCATTGACCCCACTCCAGGCAGCGCATCTTGCGCTATTGGTAGCCTTGTCCGTAGGTGGCTGCCAGGCTGCACCTGGTGGCTTCGAGAAAGCTCCCTCGCAAAGGGCAGCCACCAGTGTCGGGGAGAGAAATTGGGGGTAAAGCGCCTCTCCTGTCGCCCTGTGGCGCTGGCAAAAGCTCCCTAGACACAAAACGGAGGGAGGGGCCCATCCGTATTGCTTTGGCACTCACTGTCCCTCCAGCCAAGCCATGGGGACACAGCTGTGACCTTCTGCTCCAGGCCAGGCCTGGAGAGAGAGGGACTCTCAGGGGGCCTGCCTCCCCAGGTCGCCTCTGCGATTGTGCAGCAGGGACTCTGGGAAGCGGGTGCCGGGGACGTTTCCCTTTCAACCTTCGGTGGGAGGAGGTCTGAAAACCAGTCGGAGCTCTGGAGCAGAGAAAAACCGCCGCGGACACAGTGAGAGCACACTGCCAGCTGCCCATTCCCGGAGCCTGCAATAAGCCTGGAGCCCAGCAATAAGCCCCTTTGGCCTGCCCGCCACAAGTCCCCAGCGGGCACGGGAGGCTTGACCATTCCTCTCTTGCCGCGCCCTCCCGGGTTCTCGTTCGCGCGCCTCTCTCCGGTGCAAAGAATGCACACCGCACCCGGCCGCGTCCGTCCGTTTAGATGGCGAGACGGGCAGCAGTGAGAAGTGCAGGTCAGCGTCGCTATAAGCGCTTGGTTCCGATCCTGGAGCAGCGCGCAGCTGGTTAAGTCCCCACAAGCACGGAGGCCGAGGGCTTGGTCGCCCGCCTCCCCCCACCCGCCGCCAGTCCTTTGCTGCAGCCCATTAATCAGAGGAGTCTAGCACTGCCGGCTAGAGAGGCAAGAGCCCCACAGAGGCAAGGGGGTTGGGGAGGCCGGGAGCCTGCCCGCGCAGCTCCCTCTCTGATGAAGCAGCCCAGCAGAGGGGAGTTCCGCTAGCCTTTGCTGTCTCGGTTTTTCCGCCCGTCTCCTTGGGCAGCCCGCCGCAAGACCCTCCGCTGTGCGCATTCAGGGGCGCCTGGCTGGCTGGCAGCGTCTCAGCCGGAGGGAAACGCGCCCACTGCCGCGCAGCCCTTTGTCCTTCTCTGGAACTCGGGCGCGCGACTGCCCCAGCTGCCGGTAGCCCGGAAAAAGAGGACCGAGGGGCCTTGGTCTCCCCCTCCCTCGCTGCTTCCCTCGCGGCTTGCTGCTGGCGCTGCGCAACTTGGGCGGGGGCGGGTGTGTGTTAGGAAGATGTGGGCTGCAGGCGCCGATCTTCGAGGTCGCGCAACGGGAATAGCAAGCCGCCGGCCGCCGTGGCCGCCGGTTTCCGCGTCTATCGCCCGGCTTTGAAAAGGGGCCGCGCACAGACAACATTTGCCCTCCCCTCCGACGCCGCCCAGCGCTTCTGTTTTGACCCAAAGTGCGGCGACGATCAACAGCACCTGCCTGTCCTGGCGATCCGAGACGCCCCTTTGGGCAGAGGAAGCGAGGAGCCGAGGCTCAGTTCCGTCGTCGGAGCTGCCGAAGCCGGAATGCTGTCGGAGCGGCTCTATGGGCGCCTGCTCGCCGCCGCCGCCGCCGCCGCCGCTCGGTCTTGCTACCGGCAAGCCTCTGGCGCTGCTCTGTCCTCGCGGGTGGCTGGAGAGGGAAGAGGGGCGGGCGGGGCGGCCTGACGAATGGCTAAGGAGCGGAGCGCCTTTGAACCTGCGTTCCTCGGCTGCTGCGAGTACCGTAATTCGCGCGCTCTCGGGAGCTCGGCGGCTGCAGGGACGGCAGCCGCGGCCGTCTTCCTCCGACACCGGCGAGGGTTAGGGCGGCGAGGCGCGGCCGACAGATTTCTCCTCCTCGCGCCTCTCCTCCCCCTCCCTTTCCAGGAGGAGGGCTTGGCGATCTTATGAGCGCCAGCAGGGAAAGTGCCTTCTCTGACCCGGATCAGAGAAGCAGTTGGTCAGACGGAGGCAGAACGCCACCCGCAGTGAGAGCCCAGCAAGTTGTCCCATCGGAATTCGCCTCCCTGGGAAAATAAGGTGGCTCGTTGGCCAAAGCAGGCCCGCTGCCAGGCGGGACTCTTCCGTTCTGCACTGCTGGAGGGCCTGGGGCAGGAGGCGCCTTGCCGAGATCAAGCCAAAGAGTCCCGACTGGAAGAGGCGCCGCCGCTTCTGACAATGGTGTCAGGCAGTTCGAGAAAAGGGAGGTGTTGGGAAGGGAAGGTGCTGGTGCATGGAGGTGGGGGCGCTGATCTTCGTTTGTGAAATCTGAGCCTGTGCAGTCAGAAGACGACAAGGCTTGGGCTGGCAGCTTCAGGGGTGGGTGGGTGGGTGGGAGTGGGGAGCTTAGGGACCAATGGCCAGAGCCCGGGTGGTCTTATCCTTCTGGTACCCAGGCATCCCTTTTTTGGCTGGGAGAGTTGCTCCCTCCTTTCTTCTTCCATGGGATGGTAGTCACTGAGGAACTCCCTGGTCTCCTGGGTGGGCTTTGGCTTTCTTTGGCCCCAATAACAGGAGGGTGAGTTGATTCAGAAGCCAGTAGCAGGTAGGCCGGTATTTGTGGAACAACCAGCCCAGGGCATGTTGCTGTGGCCGAGGGGCTTCCTTGGAGTTCACTTGATCCAAGCTCTTTGACCTCTTCCTTCTCTTCCTCCACCTGCTGATAAGAAACAGAGAGGATGTTGAGGGCAGTGAGACGGGTCTCATCTCCCTCTGTTTCTGGGCCCGGAACTCTCTCTAGTCCAGTTCTGGGTCTCTTGACATTTTTCTTTTCCATTCAGACTTTCAGGGACACTGCGAGCCTCCACTTGTGGGTAGGCTCTGCCGAGATGACCCTGTGAAGTGCCCAGGTCTCAGGGTTTGCTGTGGAAAGCTCCCACAAGAGATGCTTTGTCCAGCTCCCCATCTGCAGAGCAGGGTTTTCAGGGCGGCATCTCAACAGTAACAAAGCAGAATCAAACTGGTAATAGGAAAGCTGCATGACAGGAAAAGCACACTCGGGACAGTTGCAACTGCCTCCTTTTCATCCCTGACCACTTTTGAGACAAAAGGTGCCAACTAGGAAATTGTTTCACTGTCAGCCCCTCCCCCTCCCTGCCTTAATTAAGCAGGATTCAGAAATTAATTAACAGGTTTCTTAAAAATAACTTTCAGAACATTCACACTTAAGCATTGGAGATTTGGGTCAAGAACTTGTATTGTCACAGGAGTAATCACTTTCACTTTGTGAGGAAGAACATATTGCATGGACTTGAACTTCTCAGGGGCTTTTTCTGTTTGCTTAGGACAGTCTGTGCTCTTTGTCCTTCATGCTTTGATCTGAATGGGCTGATATACCCTGAAAGCTTCGTGACCTCTCCTACCCTCAGTCAAGTTGTTTGTTGGGCTCAGCACCAGTGAGCTGAAGGCCTTCCCTGAATGCTAAATTATGTGAGACTCACCATATGTTGTGGGGGAACTCACCAGATGTGTTGTGGGGGCAAAGCCCAGTAGAGATGATGCCCCAAGATGACAATGGCCGATGGCCAATTTTCAGTATCACAAGTGAGAAACCCATCCAAACAGAAGCGGAGCCGATGGCTTTCCTCCTCCTGGCGCTTCATAAGAACCCTGAGGCACAGCCGAACCCCAGCAGCAGAGCACGAGGAGGCAGTCAGCGATGCCAGGCTAATATGGGACCTTAGCCTGTTCCAAAAGCAGGCCTTTTTCCCTCTGGAAAGCCTGCTCATCAGAGAAAGAGGATGTTGTGGAGTTGGAAAGAGTGAAAGAAACAGGAAGTTGTGGAGGAGTTTGAGCCTGGGAAGATGTTGCTTCCTGGGTGGGTAGATGTGCTCCTTCTGCATCCTATCTTGGAAACCCCATCTAGACCTTCCCGTTGCTTTCATGTTGCCCAATCAGAGTGGGACCCTGCAAGACCCTTGACAGACTTCTGAACCACTGAGTGTGTCCCCTCCCCTATTAAGAAGATAGCACAACTTGGAACTTGCTTCTTTCACTGCCTCCCCCCCATGTACATACATCTCTGAGTTGCTTTTTTTTCTTTTAGCTGCGTTATCAAAGCTCATCAATGCCAAGGATTTCATTAGTCAATCTCCATAGCAACCCATCCACTGCTTCACTCAGATGGATCCCACCTCACCATGGTGGTCTGGAAGACAGATCTGCACTTCAGTTTTCACGTTTCATAGAGTCCAACTCCATTTTTGCCCCCATTACCTGGAGGATGGTCTGTCACCTCTGAGAAGATTAGCCTCAGCATGGAGCAGGCAATTTTTGCACTGGCTTGGAAGGAGTATTTTAAAATGCAGCGGAAATGTTTACTACAGAATTAGTTTAGTTTTTATTGCAGACATTTGCAACAATTCTCGGCTGCAGTTACCAACATACTCCATCTGCATTGGAAGTTGTGAGGGGGGGGCTCCATTGCTGTTCCCCAACAGGCATTAGGCTTGCTATCCTGGGACTTTCAAGAGTCCATAAGGAGAAAGGGGAAAAACAGAACCCTGAGCCCATCTTCTCCTTCCCCAATCATCTCATGAAGCTTCCTGGCACACTTGCCTGCCCCTGTCAATGTGATCCAAGCTGATTAGGTACTTCATTCCTTTTTAAAAAAAAAAACCTAACTGAACTTTAAATATTTGCTGTAGCTGTTCATATTGATATCAACAATTACTTTAAAGTGAAGTACTCAGGTTGTAGTCTTACAGAATGCAGAATAAAGTATCTCTGAACTGGCAGAGCAGCAGTAAGAGAGGCTCCTCTCTCCACATACTGAAGATTATGGGCAAGAAATGGGGTGTGAAGGAGGCCTGAGACTACACCCGGAGGCAGCTGCCTTCCTGGCTCCACTAATTTTCATATGTTTTGCTGCAACCAGGTGTGTTCTATACAAATGACCAACACAGTTACTTAGTCCATCATCTGAGTGATAATAGTCTGGCAAGATCGTCTTTGGGCTTAAAGCTTCTTACAGTTTGCTCTACAGCCGTCCCAGCTATCCAAACCAAACTGGTACCCAATTTGTTGAACACCCACCCCTTTTCTTTTAATATAACATAGGGAGGCGTGAAGGTGGCTTTCGGGGAAATATTCAAAAGCCTTTAAAAAAAACAAAAAGGGCAGAAGCATTCCTTAAACTCCAAGAAAAAGATGGTGTTAGGAAGAGGCTCAGGTTGACTCGTCACTCACTCAGTGGTAGACAAAAAAAGGGGGGGGGGACAACATAAGCAGCCTAGAGACAATCTCCATAAAACAGAGTTGCACTCTTCCTGTGGGGTGGGGGTTCCTTCTGCTATCTTCCAAGCACCTCACCCACTCACCAGCATTTCTCAAAGATACCACCAGCTCATTCCTTTGGATGCTGTTCCTCTAGCTCTGAAGATTTGAACTCAGTGCAGGAAAGCAGTGTAATTCTCTGTGGTAAGCTGGTTGTCCCAATCCCTAATTGTGTTTTTATCCATCTCAAGCTTCACCCAGTTCTTCCAATTTCTTGAAAGAATGCTGGTCTCTTCCAAACTCCATCTAAGATCTGTCCTCCTTCTCTTCCTCCCGTCAGCTGCAGACCGGGGAAGGGGGAAGAAGAGACTCCTTACCTCCTTCTATTGAATCAAACTTCAGAGGAAGGCAGCTTTGGTATGGTAGTTGAGATTCTGCTGCCCTCTAGTCGCCAAGATATATTCTGTAAAACCACAATAAAGCACAGCCCAAAAAGAAAAACAACCATTATTTGAAGAAACATAGTTCTCCAAGAGACTGCAGACACGTATTTAGCAGTCCTTTTACTGCTATAGTCTGAGCTGTGTCGTGCATGTAGAAAATGAACTGAGCACTGGTAGAATCACAAGGTAAGGAAGAGAAGGGCATTCTGAAAACCTCACGCTAGAGTGGCTGTACCAACCAACAGCTGAAGACAGAAAAGCAGCCATTGTGTCAAGCCATTGTCTCCTTCACAGTGCAGTTTCCTATTCCTCTGGCTCATAAGAATGAGAAGAAAGGAGTATCAGTTGGACTTTAGAAATATTTTAATCCTAGCATGATAGAAAGTGTAACATTGTAGGAGGCTAATGAGCGAGTGATGTGTGTAGATCACAAAGCAGATTGCAGGAAGAAACAGAAAATTTGAACTGATTTGAAAAGTATAATTGAAATGCTAGGAATGGCAGGAGACCTCGCATTTCTATTGTAAATGGTCAGGAATCCACAGGAATGTGGTGGAATAAAATTAGTACCGTACATACAAATTGCAGTTTTAGTCCTTGAATATCAGTGAAATTATGATTAAAGGTTGCAGTTAAATGATGAGAGATGGAGACTGTTCTCTGCCTTCTCTCTTTGTAACTGGTGAGTTTCAGACTTACTCATTCAGATTCTCTTAAGAACAATACATTTAATAATCTAACTGAAAAGGTATTCAGAAGTGCCTTTTGTTTCTTCTGCATCAGTGACGGTCTCCTTTGTTTGGAAATCAGAAGAGAGATTCTTCTCCTCTAACATGAGTTTAGCTCATCCTGGCTAAAGGTTTTAAAAAGAAAGCTGTAGAAGGAAGCCTGAAAAACAATAATAGACCCAAATCTCTTAGACTGTTTTCCTCAGATGGTAAAGTTTATTCCCTTCAGGCAGCACATTTGGGGGGGGGGGGGTTTGCAAATCATGTGAGCTAATCTGCTAATGGGGCCACATTACTCTGATGTAGCAGGGATGGTGTTAAAGGGTCAACCTTCCAAGTTTAATGTGGATAAATGTTAGTGCACCAAAGAGGAACAAACTTCAGATTCAGCAGGTTGTCTCTTGCACCAAAGGGATATATTATACTGGTTTCCATGTGTAGTTGTGTATAGGTGTGTATGCACACTTACATTCAAGAAAAATGTCACAGCCTAAGGCCTCATTAAGCATTTGTGCTGGTTCAGTTTTCATGGTGGGTCTTTTAAACCAGAGGGCTAGTTGTCCAAACACTGAATGGGCCCAAGGATTGGGAGAAGGCTAAGAGATGATGGATCCAACCTACAGAACACATATGCACGTAGCTACCCAGAGACAGATATGGAAGCCCCTGTCTCTCTATCCAAATCCTGCTCCAGAGCAATTGTGGCTCTTCCCAAGGGTGCCCTCCTATTCAGCCATCAGCCTAACCTTTGTCACAGGTAGAGCAATGGAATCTGATATCAGTAAGTACCTACAGAATAGAAAGACATAGAACTTTCTGCCAAGAACCCTCCAAACCACAGTCACATAATGACATTAATATATATATATATATTTCAAAATGTGATACTTCTAGCACTCTGATTTAGACCTCAAAATGTAGTGAAATCAAAGATTCTGTCTAATTTATTACTGAATGTTATCAGAAATTATTAAAAAGTAGCCCAGCCAATGCCCAGAGATATTATTGATTGGGACAGTTGCAAATATTGTTCCCGTTTTGGGATACTGCAGCATGTATCCAATTGCATCTAGCCTAGCGGCATCAGACTAGAATTACAATGTTAGGAACCTGGAGTCGGAAGGAGGCATTAAAGCTCCCAGAATTGGACAGAAGATTCCAGATGGGAAATGCAAACCCTGAGCACAGAAGCACTATTTCCATGTACCAAGCATGGCCACAGACATATAGGCAGGAAAATGGAATTCCTCCATGGGCTGGTATTTGAACCAACAGTTTTGAATCTGTGTATAACAAATTGGAGTTATGGCTGAGCAGTGAGACTGTCATGTTTGCTGAAGATGCTCAGTGGTTCAGAATATAAAGTGAAAAAGGACATTGAAGAGTTCCAAAAGAATATCCCTAAATTAGATGAATGGGTTTAAAAGGGTAAATGGTTCAAGATAAACTAGTGTAAAATGATGTATGATGGCACCCTCAGACACAAAACTCCCAAACTTCCCATATACTTTAATAGGATTTGAGCTGGCAGCGCTAATCATGAAAGGAATCTTGCAATCATAGTATATATATTTGGATAAAAATGCTAATTCAGCAAGTGGCTCCTATGGAAAAGGGCATGAAAATAGACCTGCTTGTCCTTGTCCCGATCTGTGGTGAGGCTGTGGTTGGAGTGGAGTGTGGAGTGTAGAACTAGGAAGGGTATTGGGGGCTCCTTTATGGAGAGTTTGCTTTTGAATGAATGCAATGGAATCCATCACAACCTGCATGGCACAGAGAACAGGGTGACAGAGGTGTTTCTCTCCCTCTCTCACCATGTTAGAATTTGAGGTTATCCCTGGAAATAAAATGGAAGGAAGCCTAACTTTGTGGAATTCACTGCCAGCATCCCGGGGTGATTTTTGAGGCGTAGAGGACTGGTTCAGAAGGATCAGGCAGTGGGGGCTGTTTATTGTTTCCTTAATTGCAAAACATGAGGAGAGGCAAAGGGGATGCCTTGGGATTTGGGGGCGTTTTGCCCCATGCCTTCCACAAATCTGGCTGCACAACCCAAACTGTCCTGGAAGAGCAACATCAAAAGAAATAGGGAGCACACAAAGGAGAACCAGCTGCTGCCCCTGGAGGGCAAGGCAAGAGCAGCCAAGCTCTGGCAGGCCTGCTTCTTTTTCTAGCTGGGGTGGCCCCTGGCTGCCTGTTACCTTCCACTCCCTCCCACTTCTGGCATGGGGTCTCGGTGGGTGGTGTCTGAACTTTTGCCCAGGGGTGGGTGGGTGCACTAACATGGGTCCCAGACGCTCTACTCATGCCCTGGCTACTTCCTCTGGAGTGATACGCAGCATGCCCTAAATGCTAGTTATGGGGAAGGGTTGATTGTGTTTAGGTCTGGGAGCTTCCCCAATGTGGTCCTGTGGCCACTGGGTGATTTGGGAGGCCGGAACCTGTCAGTTCTCCTGCAGAGGTTCTCATATAAATTGAACACATATATACCTGCAGGATCTTCTAGTGGGGAATGTACTTTAGAAAATGCGATGCCTCAAAAGACACAAAGGCCTGGAAAGAGCTATTGCTTTATTGGAAACAAAACCTGGAAAGTAGAGATGTGTATTAAGGGACGGTGTTCCAGAGCAGGGAATTAGAATCAGTCATAAAGACATAAGAAATGCAGAAAAGGCAGTGATGCAGCATGATCTGACAAAGCCTGTATGTATTCCTGGGGGCGTCTGAGGAGACACCCTCACTCCCCGTTTACAGGTAGACGGGTGCATGGCTACTTCTGGAAAGGAAGGAACACAATTGTAGACATCGAGGCCAGGCCAGAAAAGAGAAGTTTTCTGAGGATAAAATTAAAGCACTTCCAGCTTGAAAGAGGGAAGATGGGGAAGGACTCTCCCTGCCCACCTGCTAATGTACATTCCTCCCATTCCTGAACGAGCAGAGAAGGCCCAAGGGCGCGATTTGCCCAGCCCTGAGGGTCCCAAGTTGGCTTCGGAACAGGAGAAGGAAAGAGATGGGCCCTCCTCCCCCATCCTCTCTCCAGGTCAGTAAGGCAGGACAGTGCTGATAATGGTGACCTCCCTACACATATGGAGGGGAACTGCATTCACCACCAAACCTATGAGATGCCCCCCCTCCCCCACATTTGTGAAATGCTCAGTGTCCTTGTAAGAAAATGTTTACATCAAGATGAATTGGTCCTGAGTGGCAACAGGGAGGAATTAAACAGGAACCAGTGGCCCAGTAAACCAAATTGTTTATGTATATTCATTGACCACACCTCAAAGACGGTACAGCTGACAGAAATGAGATGCAGGCTTCAAGACTTTTCACAGACGTTAGTGAGAAGTTACATATATAATTTGAATTAGTGCAAAAGTATCCTGATGTCGCTTTGGAAGAAAGGAAAGAGAAATTTAGGCTAGGCTAGGCTAGGCTACTTTATTTGGCCAAGCGTGGTTGCAGAATAAATAGAAAATGGAAATAAAAAAGGAGACTGGAGAGAAATGATTAGTTGAGCAGCAATCAGGGAGGGTATTCTCTGAACAGCAAAATCCTCAATCCTGGGATTCTTCCTGAGTTAAGGAAAGAACATGGAGATTCTCTTGCCAAGAAGCACCACCTCTTCATCTGAACAAAGGGGCTTTCCCCGGATAATTAAATAAATTCAAGAACAGAGGCTTCCAATATCACTATGTCAGGCAGATAGTTTTCTTCTGCCCTACGTTTTCCTCCTGAAAAAAGGCCAACCAAAGAAGCCTGCCCCAGCTCTGTGTTCTAACACTATGCCATTTATACAGTGATATTTCTAAGACAAGAGCCACTGATGAAGAGGACTGTTGTAAATGGAATTCTCCATCTCATCCTGAAAGTGCCATGTTCCCTGGCCTGTAGGAACATGCACTTGTACATACACACGTGTGCCTATGCATGTGTGTATGCGTGCGTGCACACGTGCGCACACACATGGTGACTGTTCAGCTACCTCTCCTTTCTGTATCCGGTCCATCTTTTCTTATGGATTCCCTCTCCATGGATCTGAAGGGCTCTCAGGGTGGGAGGGTGGCCTGGAGTAACCCAGCTGGTGGGCTTCCTGCAGAATGGGTCCCCCTCTGGGCAGGAGCTCCCATCCCCCCCTCCTACTTATGGGTCTGTGTTTAGAAAGGGAGCGTTGTGGTGTCAGCTTGCCAGTCTTGCCTCAGAGGGAGGAGAAAGTCAGAGTTGGTCTGTTTATTTTAGAACGGAAACAGGAAAAAAATTAGAAAACCTCTTCAGGCATCAACTGAAATGAAAATGCACCCAATTTATATTTAATAGTGAAGGTCGTTGGTGCAGACGCCAAGTACCTCCCGGACCGTGTGGTTCTTCTGAGATTCCTGCAGGGAGCAGGGCAATGCCCAACAAGACCCGAGGAAGGCGACCTGTCGAAGTAGAAACTCTACCGGCAAGAAAGCGGACGGCTTCGCGGGGAAGAACGAGCCCAGCCGCTGCTCTCCCTAGAAACGGGGGCTCTTCTGGGCTCAGCACGCCGGGCCTCGCCCCTGGAGCCAAGCGGGAGGAGGGCGGCGGCACCGCAACCTTTCCCCGGCTCCCTGTTCTCGCGGAAGGGCGTGAGCCGAGAAGAGCGTGCGGGTCCCCTGGCCCTCGCAGGTGGCCAGCGGGAGGGAGAGGAGTACTTACACCGGCGCGGAAGGGCTTCTCCCCTTCCCGGATCCTGAGTCTAACTCAGCTCTCGATACTATCGGTCTGGCATCTTGATGGGTTGCTAGCGGGGTGTTCTCCTGGCTGCCTAACCGCAGCGACTGTCGTCACTGTGGCGGTGGGGAAATACTGCTGAGGATGCCCGATTGGCTGAGGGTTGTGAGTGGCCAACGGTCCCGCATTTCTTGATTTGCTCGCTGAGATACAAGCACATCTCCCAGGAATCTGCCAATGCCCGATTCGGAAGGGTGCTCACGTGAGCGCCTTCCCTCAAAAGTGGGGAATAGGGAGGTTGGGATGGTGGGGAAGAAAGGGAAACGAACCACACGCGGTGGCGCTAGGTCGATTTAAGCAGGAAATGCTAGTGCCGCCGCCGCCGCCGCCGGATAAGCCCGAGAGGGTTTAGCCTGGGCTAGATCGAGGGAAAACAGGTAGCGGCCACTCGACTGAGGAATGGTCCCTTGGACGCCCAAGTGCGGGCGGCGTTCTCAAAGCTGCCGGGGCGGCGAGCTACGAAGGACCTCAGTCCGAGAAGAGCCGCGTCGGGCTCAGCGGTCGGGGAGCGAGCGAAGGAAGGAAGGAGTTGAGCTCCCTCTCTCTTTGCCCCTGGCTCCTCTTGCCCCTCCTCCCCCTCGTGACGGAGTTGGCGCGGGTCGGGGAAAATCCGCGGAACCATCTTCTGTTCATCCGCATGCGGGGGCGGCGTTTCCTCCTCTCCCTGGAAACACCCCCGCCTCCCTTCCCTTTCGGCTGGCTTCTTGCCGCCCCTCCCGTTATAGTCCATCCGTGCCAATCGCTTTCCGCACCTCCTGCTCTGCACGGGCCACCCGGTGGGAAGGAGCCGAGTGCGCAGGCAGCCCCTTTCTAAAAATAGGGACGGGGACCCACGCAGGGGCGGGAGGGGGCTGCCGAGAGCCCCAACGGCGCGTGGCTCGCCGCTCTTCCCTCGCCGCTGCCCGACTGCTCGCGTAGACCTCGCCTCTTCTTGGTCCGCCGCCCCGATCCCAAAGGAGGCGAGCGGGCAGGAACAAACCTCTGCGCGGCCGGATGGCGACGTAGCGGCAGGGCTGGGGGCAGCAGCGGCGCTCAGTAGGCAGCGCGGTCGCTCGTCTGAAGGCTCTTTTCCGCGGTCCCCCGCCCACTCTCCCTCCCTCCCTCCCTCCCTCCCACCTTCCCGTTCTCAGCCCTCGCCGCCGCCGCCCGCGAGAACCGAGTCGACGTTTCACTGAGGCCGTTCGCGAGCGTTTGTCCCTGCTCGCTCCCGAGGGGCCTGCTCCGTCGCCCGAGGAGAGCTCGCTCGCGCCGCCGAGGATGCTGCTGTTGCCGCAACTGCCGCTGCTGGGGGCCAGGAGAAGCGGAGTATCGGGCCGGCGCTGAGGGACCCTCCCGTGCGCCCCTCCCCTCCCGCTTCCTCCCTCCCTCCCTCCCTCCCTCCCCCCCAAGGTTTAAATGCTTCATGTGATTAAAAAGCAGCCGCCGCCGCAGCACCCCGACGTCGGGCACCTAGGATATCGGTCGCGGGCATCGGCCCTTCCTGCGCGCAGAGGAGGGCGACGAGCGCGGCTCCCTTCCGCCCCTTCCGCCCTCCCCCTTCCCTCCCTTCCGTGGTCCTGGAGGTGGAAATGTGGAGATTTCGGGCACGCAGGCTGAGTGGATTCGTCTCTGCTTTGGCAGCTCTTTGTCTCGCCTGCTGCGCCCAAAGGTAAGAAGCGACGTCGGATCGGGGAGGCGAGGTCGGGCTGCAGAGACCCCCTCCCGCATTGCTTTCTTGCGCCACCCTCGAGTCGCCGGGAAGGGGACCCGCTCAGTCTCGCGGGGAGAGCTGCAGGCCGGCCGACGGAGCGGGCAAAAAAGGCCGACTTCGAAGGCGGCCTCTGGTGGGGAGGGCCCAGTGGGAAGCAATTGCTGCTGACCGTTTGCCCCCGGAGCAAATCGCCGCTGTTGTTGCGCCTCCGGACCCCGAGGGAGCTGCTGACGCCGCGGCGAGATGGGGATGGGGATCGGCGGCGATGCAGAAGCGGCGCCAGCACACCGCTGCCCTGCCAGGTTGGCTCTCGTCTGCACGCGATCCAACGCCGGACTCCGATTGCCGGCGTGTCGTTTGCTCTTCCCCGGAGAGCCAGAGGAATCCGGACCGAGAGGCCGCATTTCTATCCAGGGTTCAAATCCCTTAAAGAGACAGACCTGTCCGGCCGTTGGCCCTGCTGGCATCTGGTGGGGAATTGGAATCGGCTATAAATGGGGATTTGGTGTGTGTGTGTGTGTGTATGTTATGTTATGTGTATTGGGTTTAGATAGAGATCACTGCCGAAGGAAATGCCTCTCCCCCCATTCTGGAAAGGTTATGAAGGCTCTTCTGCAGAACTGGCCAGGAGCAGAAGCTGCTTTGGAAGCTGCTGAAGGACTTTTGCTAGTTAAGGGGGAGTCCATCCCCTCCCCCCAAGCCCTCTTCTGACCAGAGATAAGACAATGGGGCAAGCCTTAAATTCAAACCCCTTTGCCCTTCTCTCATATCAGGCTCTCTTTGGATATAATATAAAGCATTCATCTAAGCAGTCAAAAACTGAAAATTTGAACTGGAAAGCGGAGTTGTCTGTGTGCCAAACCATAAGCAGTTAGGGAAGAACTGATAGTCTAGTAAGCCACCTATCTGAATAAGATCTCTGTGTAATTCAGAAGCTTGCATCATCACAGCAGGCCCACTCCGGTGCATCGTCTTCTGAGCCATTCCTATGATACTCAGGTTAGGGTTAAGGGGAAAAACTCCTTGTAAAGAGCAATCTTTAGCCCATCATCAGATTTTTCTCTCGTAAGGTTGCATGGAAGGGGGAAAAGAAGGACCCTGACAGATGATGTCAGAAGGAGCTGGAAGCTGATTCCATATAGCATATCTTAGGAGAGCTTTGCGGGATTGGGCCTTTGGTTCCCATTGGAAGACCAAGGGCACTTGATCTGTAGAATTATCAGATCAAATCACACCACACCTTTATTACTGTCATGGTCTTCAGAATTAGGCAGTGTTTGTGCCTAGTAAGGAAGTGTGGTGCCACCAGGACTTGAGTATTTCCCCTCCATAACTTCTCCAATCTTCTTTTTTGCTCACCATAAGAGCTGGCCAGCACTGCCATGACTATGCCTTCCAGTAACAAATCCCACGGATTTCATGCTTGAAGATAAACATCCCTCTAGTCAGTTTCAAATCTCCTACCACATTCCAGCATCGTGAGATGATTTCCAGGTCTATTCTTTTAGGGGGAGAGAAAATGCTTTCCCTGATTTGATTGATCCACATTAGATATAAGTTTAGATCCTTTACATACTGCAAAACACCAATCTCCTGATCATTTGGATCATCCTTTTCTGTTTTATTTCACTTATTCAAGATACCTCTTAAGATGAGAAGACCAGAAATTGTGCAGAGCATTCTAAAAGTGACCACCCATGAATCTTTAGAAAGGATGCATCAGGACACTGCCCAGCTCTATCAGCACGCCTAGTTGTCACCTCCTGGCCAAGAAGCACTGATTTGCCTTTGCCCAAAGGCCAGGGGCAAACCAACCACCCAAAGACTTCTTCTAGTCTGACTCATTAAGCAGCCAAGGAGGCGCCTTAACCCACTAACATTAGCACTAGCAGCAACCATGGTGGAAAAGAAAGGCTTCCTCAGCTTGGCTAAAGACACACAAACATTCAGAGAGGCCACAGGCTGCTTCTATCTGCTGATTGTGTCTGAATCACATGCGGGGTGGTGGGCAGGAGGGGGAGCTCTGAAGGGTACTCCTGATCCACCTTGGCTGGCTGAGAGTCCTGCTGCAGCTTCTGTTCACCTTCAATCTATGACAAAGGAAACGGTGCCTTTGCCTTGGGAAAGAGTAGTGAGAAGGGTGACTATATGAACCAGCCTGCAGGAGAACAAGGCCCTTGGGGATGGTTGTAGTGCAATGGTTGCAGGAGTGCGGAGCAGCTGCTGGGTTATGGGTTCTTGGCCTCAGGGCTACAGGGTTTTGCTTCCTTTAGTGTCTCAACCTGCTTCCTTCTTCCTACCCCACCCCAATATTCTTTTCTGTCCCCTTTGGAGGGACAGAAAAGAGTATTGCTGGCCTCAGTCTGTAAAAGAAAACAAGAGGTTTAGGAAGGAGGTCATCACACCAAGACACTGAGGCCAAGATGGAGCCTCTCACTGGCTGCAGAAAGGCAGTTGCTCTTTAGAGCATTTTCAGGGGCTCAGGAGTCTCCTGCCTGTCTGGCAGTGGGTGGAGCAGGGACAGCAGGAATGACAGCCATGTTCAGGGACCCCCAGGAGAATTAAGGGAGCAGAGCAGCCTCAGCATCTTTTGTGTAAAGGCCGTGGCCTTGTGAGCTGATTTTAGCACATCTAATGGAAGGTCAAGCACAGGAGGTGTTATGGGGCAGAAGCTGTGAGGCTGTTAGGGCCCTGTCAAGAGGAATTAGGACACCATGAAAATGTGTGCAGATCCCCCCTGGTATTCCCAGAAGGCTGGGGGAAGGGAAGGAAATGGCATAGCAGCTTCTGGGCAGAACCCTCTGGGCTCAAGACAGGTGGCAGGCAGTGGGTGCAACCTGACAGGAGATGCTGGTGTGGGAATTACCCAACCTGCTGCAGTTGCACTGGCCAATCTCCCCCAATGTTTCTCCGGCCAGAGCAACTGTTTCTCCTTTAGGTCTTCTTGGTCACTACAGTCCAGGATCTTGTGGGATTCTGGGTGTGGATATGGGTGTGGGGCACTGATAGTGACCAGATCATGTTACCCTTTCTGTCTTCCAGCCCAGCTACTGGGAATATATCCGTAGTTAAAGATATTGTGGACAAATTGCTGAAAGGCTATGATGTCCGTCTCCGGCCTGACTTTGGAGGTATGTAGATCCTTCTATTCCTTTTCCTTTGTCTGGGGGCTTGGTTCAAAACAGACAGAGGCCCCCCAAGGCTACTTGGGCTCCTTTTGTCAAAGCTACTGTTGCTCTATAGTTTTTATGATGACCTTTGCAATTTCCCTCCATTTCCTTCATCTTCACCTGTTTCTTGACTGGGCCAGGCAAACCATGCCTGATTAGAGTCAATCTCCTCCAGAATCTGCTCTCAGTATTGAGAATGACAGAGGCAGGGGGAATGAAAATTGGCCTTATCTGGTGGTGCCCTTTCTGCAGTGGTTGCTGCTACGGGCTTCCCGACACTTCCCGACTGCAAAGATCAAGATGTTGCTCCTTGCCCCAGCATCCTGTAATGTCACAGTGGTAGGTCGGTTACTCTGGCAAGACCACTCCCATCTGTGCCTTCCCAGGCTGAGGGATGCATACACACAAATATATTGCTATGCAATTATTTGGGGTTCTTCCAATATGGCATGAAAAAGGCATGCGAAGGAAATCAGTTGTTTGCTTAGAAGTGTGCATATTGGTCATCCCAAAGAGGAGGAGTCCAGGGGCACCCCAAAAAATCTGCAGTCAGGGAAACACTTCCGGGGCTGATCCTGTTAAATCATGCATTTTTGGCTGACAGATGTTAGGACTGGAGCTTTTGTTACTTTGTTGCAGTGTACAGTTCTTCATTGTGTATTGGACATTGTCATGGTTCATGGTTGCTGTTGACTTTTTTTTCTTTGGAAATGTTTTGGGTCACCTTTATATTCATTTTGCTAAGATCCTGCAATATTAGTACTATTACTAATAACAAGGCTAAGACTATTGAAAGTGTTCTGTGCATATTTCATAGTTTAAACATAGCTTGAGTGACTTTGTACTGAGTAACTGGTAGGATGAGGGCAACAGAGTGTTGCTTGCAAAGAACTCTGTAGATCAGAGATCCTAGTTTACAGAGAATAACATGCTTGGAGTAAAACTAGACTCTGGATGTGCTTGTGGTATCTTAGCATAAAATGTACCAAAACAGATGGTCACTCTCCTTAACATAATCAGAGAAAGCTTTATGTGGTTAAGACTGGTAACATCACCCATATATTCTCTTATCTTCTAAAAAGCAACATATAAAAAACTAGATTGATCAAACCATAAAGGATAGTAGAAGCTATCATATCATATGACATAATATCATATGTAAGATAATGACTTAGAATGTATTAGAGGAATTACTGTAAAGAGCATGAATTAACAAATGAAATTTAAAAAATAGGAGGAAAGATGTAAATGAAAGTGGTCTGATTCTGTGGAGTGGCATTGATAAATATATGCAATTTTTCAGAGATGTGTGAGATGGTGATAATGGGGATTTCATTTCCCATCTGCTGGGAATCTAATTCTATCAAGAATCAGAGGCCCAGTAAATTCTTGCTCTCTTGCTGATAAATTCATTTGCCAGAAGGTAGAAGAAAGAACAAAGGGTCTATTATCCCAGACCAAATTCATACTAAAGGGATAAGTTGAAGAAGTCATGGTGAAGGAAAATGATTGTGTTATCCTTGAATTCATAATATCCAGGGGAGAAGGAACTAAGAAGAATCAGATCTGCATGCTGGACTTCAGAAGAACATATTTGTTGAACTCTGAAGAAAGGTAGGCTAGATCCTATGACTTGAAATTTCAAAGGAGAAATATGTCTAGGAACCATGGGAAATGAACACAGTTGCAAAGAATTCCAATAAGAAGAAAAATGGAAGGAATCTGATGGCCGAGAAGGTATCTGCATCATATTGATGTGTTTTTAAAGAATTCTTGACTAGGCAACTACAGGTTCAAGATATAATTATTTGTAAGACTCTTGAGGAACAGGAAGAAGAACTACAACCAAGACAACGGTCAGATAAAAGAAAGTTAAGTCCAAGACAGAAATATAATTTGAGAAAAACTTTCAGACTTGATGCTCCCTAGGTCTCTTGAAGATAGAGGGAGGGGGGCGAACCACATTCAGACTTTTAAGATTGTCTTATAGTAACCTTATTATAAAAGCAGTATCAGCACTCGTGATTTCAGACTAGTCAGGACTACCTTGAAAGGCTGACAAAGTTGAGAGATATGACAGTAACCCTTAACTTACAATACAGAGAGTATAAGAAAAGAAGATATTGCTTGGAACCCAAAGAAGAAAATTAAGCTACAAAGTGCTCAGATTTGGACGGGTGGAGCTTTGCTATTAGGAAGGATGAAAAAACACTCGATGGAACGATAACACGAAAGAGGCTGTGGATGAGAGAAAATGCATATAAGGAAACAATGGCTGAAAACAATGAGCATTAGAGAAATATATTGCAGAGAGGAAAAGGTTAGTTGCTAGTCATGTGATGAAAAATAAATATTAAGATTAAAGGTGGCCAAGAAAGAGCAATACAAGTTTGATAGAATTTTTTTTTAATACAAGTTTGATAGAATTTTTTTTTAAAAAAAAACCTCTTCAGGTTGTGGGGAAAAGAGGTCTAAACAAGTAGTCTCCAGAAGACTGAATGGAATTAAGAATAAAAGGGATAAAATTTCAGGGATGAAACTGAAATGAGAGAATGCTGGAAGAAGTCTTTTAGAGATTTTTATGGGTTTGGAATGGATGATATAAATGCTAATATTTCTAATGCTATAAATGAGAAGAAAGTCTCACATCCTTGTCAAATATTGAAAAATGATAAGTTGGTATAGGTGGTACTAAAAAATAAATGTGGCTTCCGTAAGGAGTAGCTTATGAACTGTTTCGCTTGCATGAGGGTGGCCTCTATGCCATGACTAGGAAGGCTGCGATTGTTTCCCTGCATACAGGAGAAAGCATCAAAGAGTCAGTGAAGTTAGTTTGGGCCTGGGAAGATAGAAAAGAATAACAAGAATAACCATGAACAACGGTTGGGAGGTGCCATGCAGCGTCATGCCGGGCAGGGGGATACGGAGACCCTTGTTTTGCCCTTCAGCAGGTCATTGAAAAAGATATGCATGCAAGGAACAAGTGTTACTGCATTTTGGATTATTTAGAGAAAGTATATGATAAAAATAGGGCTGAATTACTATGGGCTTAATCGATAAAGAACTTGAAAAAAGTGGAACTTTGATGTTATATCTGCTGGCAGCAGCAACAATACTTTATGAACAAAAATGGAAGGATACTTTGATTTCCACAATGGACGATTGGCTGCAGAAGTTGATGGAATTAGCAGAGATGGCTAAATTGACTGCTCTGATTAAAGAAAGCAATACTTGGAAACTACTTTTGGACTTAGTGCTTGAAATGGAAAAAGTGAAACTTTGATTTAGGGTTTTGCTGATTAGATAGGTTTGACTTTGGGTTTTGTTGATTAGATAGATTGCTACTACCACAATGGCTAATATATATTATGAAGTAAAAGCAAAAAGTTGAAATTGTATGCTATTACCTTATTCTATTGTGCCAAAAAAAAGTAGGAAGTCAATGCCTTTCTCTTTCTTTTCCATTTTACCCTACACTTTCTCCTCTTCTACTTCTGTATTTTCCCTTTATTTTCTTTTTTCTTTGTATTTTTGTATTTTATACTTTGATAAACTACTAAAAAATTGAAATCAAAAGCAAAAATAGAATTATAGAATATTTTGCATGAAAATGAAGTTAAAGTTACATTACTGAATGTGCTATAAACGATCCATGATAGAAATATAACATGGTGAGAATAAATACAAGGGCTACAAAGTAATGCCTCCACCATTATAATTCACCACCAGATGCTAGTGCCGGCTTCTAAGAAACTCTTCTCTCTCTCTCTCTCTCTCTCTCTCTCTCTCTCTCTCTCTCTCTCTCTCTCTCTCTCTCTCTCTCTCTCTCTCTCTCTCTGTGTGTGTGTGTGTGTGTGTGTGTGTTAGCATTTGTTCTTTCACTTCAGTTGGTGGGAAATTACTGTGAAGAAAAATTGTGTTGCTGTTATTTGTGAAATGAAAGCCTAGAGTGAGTACTCATCAATGTACCTGACATTTTTGACTGTTGAAGGAGTCTCTTCAATTGAGATTCACTGCTGAATGCTGCTTGTTTATAGTGATGTTGTGTGTGGATGTGAGTACTGTGCGTTGCTTGGCTAAAAAAAAATTATTAAGAACTATAGATAGTGAACTGGGAGGAGCCAATTTGTGTGGTCAGAAATGAAGTGCTGTAGATGACCTACAGCAGCAACCTCTGAGTTCCACATGAGAGTCAGATGAATCAATTAGGAACAACCAACAGATTATCAATGGGAAATTGCTGTCAAACATAGCCTTTCACAGGAACGTGTAGATCATATTATGGATCTTCTTCAATATCAGAAGGTTTGTTCCCAGTGGATTCCTTGAATCCTATAGCATCAGTGAAAGCTTCAAGACTAAATTTGCCAGCAGTTATTGCCACACAGTAAGAATGAATTTAAGGAATTTCTTCATAGCATTGTGACAGCCAACAAAACATAGGCTCATCATTATTACCCAGAAATTGTTCCAGGCTTCAAAAACCAGCTCGAACTGGGCCAGGAATTAGGCCAAGAAACGAACGGGCACCCAGCGCCATTAGAAGAATCTTGACGTGACACAGTTCCAAGGGATAGCTATGTGAATAGAATAGAGCTGGAAGGGACCTTGGAGGTCTTCTAGTCCAGCCCCCTGCTCAAGCAGGAGAACCTATACCAGCTATAGCCTCCCAGCTCTGTTCCAGGCTAACTGAAGTGGGTGAACTGTTGTCAGGGGGAGTCACACCCTGCAGCGTTCCGGCTGAGAGATTCTCTGGTCTCTGGCAAGAAAGCTCTAGGTCAGACATGTCAAACTCACGACGTCATGTGACGTTGCGCAATGTATTGGGATGGTTTTGCCATTGCCAGCAATGGGGTGGGCATGGCTTCTGGATGATGCATCCGGCCCGTAGGCTGGCAGTTTGACACCCCTGCTCTAGGTAGAAGATAATAAAAGTTTTCCTCACCATCAAGACCACCTGAGACAGGCTGAACACTATTCAGATGAATATTTGGGCCTTCTACCAACTATTTCTGTCTTGTGTGGATTTTGTTTCAATTTTCCCAGTATCAACCAATTAATTACTGTGCTCAGGCACCAGCTCAAGACATAAATGCTCTTAACTCCCTTTTTATGATCCTGTAATCCCTTTATTCAGGGTAGAGTCAAGGTGACTGGATGGAGAGGAAAAGCTGGATACAGTGAAGACAGTTCAGTCATGATCCCTGTAAGGTCTCCCACAACCTGTTGAATCTCAGCCTGAAAAATTTCATGCCATGGAGAGATAACTGTTAATTGCTCAGCATCATCTTCTGGAAACAACCAGTAAAACAAGAGGAAAATTAACTCCTTCCCTAATTCCAATGATCTGGAGAAACTCCATAATTAAAGTCATCCAAGGCACTAAGTGTTAATAGAATAAAAGAGTAGCAGATTGGAAAGGACATTGAACGTCTTCTAGTCCAAGCCCCCTGCCCAGGCAAGACCCTATATGATTTTGGATAAACAGCTGTCCAATCTCTTCCTAAGAGCCTCCAGTGTTAGAGCACTCCCCAGTTCTGAAATTGTTCCAAAAGAATAAGCAAGGGGTCCTGTAGAATCAACAAAGACATGTATTGTGGGAGCTGCTAACCAAGATTCTGGTTCCTCAACTCTTGTGGTTGTTTAAATTCTTTCTCACCTAACCCTAACCTTTGATCAAGGATCACCACTTGTCACCTTCCTGGCGTTCATAGTGTTTTGCTTTAATTTTCTTTCACCAGGCCTTTCAGATTGGCTGGATGTTGTCATCCCCAACTGCAGAGGGAGGTGCTGAAGGTAAAAGAGCTCCTGAGAAAGTGAATGGTCTGGCCAGAGGTCCCACCAAGCAGTTGCTTGTGCAGAGGGGACATTCAGAGCAATTTAGCATCATATCTTCCAGTGTTCTTTTAAGTGAAATGCCATTGCTCTTTATTTTTTTCATGAATGTACTCTGATTACAGGAGACCAATTAATGGGGCAAAGGGCAGCATCCTCTTTTCTTCTGTGATTTAGAAAGAAAAGCAATTTCATGTTCTTTCAGAGGGGCCTTTGATAGGGCCTTTTATTCTGGAGCTTTATATTTTTCATAATATTTATGCATATGTGTCTTGGGGATGCTTGGGAAAATCAGTCAAAACTGAAACAATTAGCCTCACTGTTGCTTGTAATCATGGCTTCTCTTCTACCTGGAGGGGGGAATTAAATCTTTTTTAGTCAACTGTTGGTTCTCATAAAAGAGGCTTCCTTCTCCTGTATCCTGACATGAGGTTTACCAAGGCTTCAGTGGCATTTGGCAGAGACTAGACACAAACACTTTACTGTCAGTTTCAAAACTTGTCCATATCAGAGATATATGTAGCTCAGAAGCGAACTGCTGGATTCTTGATGCTAGGCTTAGGTTTGCAGTGCTTTTGTTGCCTGGCCTGGTGATGGAATGTCTGCAAGAAAATAATCAAACCCAAAGACCATCAAGAACCCAATTCACTTTATCCATTTTATGAGAGCTTGAAGTTTTATTCCATAAAGAAAAATCAGGGTTGATTGTCCATGACAGATCTAAATTAGTTCAATTTGCATGGGGACTAATCCTACCTCCTTGTGCTTCAGGTAACCCTGTTACTGTCGGAATGAGCATCCACATTTCGAGCATTGATCAGATTTCTGAAGTGAATATGGTGAGTATGATGAGAATAACAAAATCATCCTTTTGGGGAATTCCATATCATGCAACCAATTGAGCAGACCCAATTTGAATTGAACAGAGAGGCATTAATGTTCTCACTGTCCTCATTTGCAAATGGTGTCTAGATAGAATTGAGGTATACCAGAGCATGGGGAATGCATGAGCACACATTCAAACATGTGATATTCTATACAGTATGATATTGTATATATATACAATATAAATATATTATTTAATGTCATGCTTTTGCCCTGAGAATTATTTGCAGCAAATTCTATTTTATTCTGATGCCAAATATCAGACAAGAAAAGACTTTTGAAATACGATAGAAAAATCTGTCTTCAGTTAATAAATGATCTTGTATTGTATTGACAACCAATGGAGTACCACCTGCAGCTACTTGCAGCCTCCCTCTTCACCCCACTGTTTTTTGCTCTTTTGAAAAGGTTCTGCACTGAGTTCAGTGACAAGACTTGTTAGAATCTACCATCCTCGGGGGGATGGGGGACTAGAATAGATGCGAAAACTCCACCCCGTAAAGTTGGTGGAAAGCTTCGCATACTTCTCTAAATGGTTCTAGGCTGGATCTCTCCCTCTATCGATTACTTCTTGTCCTGCCCTCAAGTGCTTTGGAGAATAGGTTCACCCCTTCTTCTCTGTGATAGCCCTTCAAATATTGGAAGACCGCTATCATGTCACCCCCCTAGTCCTTCTCTTCATTAGCCTAGACATACATAGTTCCTGCAATCGTTCCTTGTATGATTTAGCTTCCAGCCCCCTAATCATGAATATAGCTCTTCTCTATACTCCTTCTAGAGTCTCAGCATCTTTTTGTATAGCGGTGACCAGGGTTTTTTTTGTCATAGAACGCCCAGAACGGAGTTCCGGCACCTTTTTTGGATGTAACCTTGTAGGGTAGGCAAGGCAGGTTGTATGACGTGTGTGAGTTCCGGAACCTTTTTTTTTTTTTTTTTTACAAAAAAAGCACTGGCGGTGACTAAAACTAGATGCAGCCTTCCAAGCAGGGTGTGACTAAAGCAGCATAAAGCGGTACTAGCCCTCTGTTGATGCAGCCTAGGACTATGTTGGCTTTTTTGACACAAATGTGTGTTGTGATATAAACACTATCTTGACTTAGCTGTGTGTGATGTCTTGATGCAAATACAAAAGGATGGAGTTGCGATGTCACAATATAGCCTCCTCAGTGGAAAAGTTGTAATATTAGCCTAAAATGAGCATATGCTAGTTCTTAAAATCCTCCTTCCAAATTTAGCAGGAAGCTAAATTACATTTGCTTTGTAAGGGGACCTTTCCATGTGGAGACACCCTACAGAAGATTCAGGAGAGGTTAACCCCTGTTCTCGGCATTCTGGGCTTGGCTTTTGCCTTAGATGCCAGGTAGCCTCAAACTGGGGTCCTAAGAAGGCGTCTCAAGGAGAGGAGCTCATAAGAATATCTTCTCTAAGAACACTTTTGCTTCCCTTCTATAATATTTCATGCTGATCGTCTCTGTCATTTCCTATGGCAACAAAATCAATAGTCTAAATATACCTTGAGAAAGTGGCTTCCTTGGATATGTTACATATCATGGGTGTCCAACTTCTGGCTTGAGTGAAGAGGAATCGCCTCGAGCTACGTATAAAATATACAATATAGTTAATATATATTAAACTTATACAATCCTAGCACCTCAGTAAAAAGCTATGTCAAATTGTTTCAGGATGTGGTTATTGCTGAGTGATGGATGGGGGGCCACCAGGTGCAGTAGTGCACTATGAGGCTGGGGCTTTATGGAGCCTCCTCACAGGGTGACAGTCAGGCTGAGTTGCTATGGAGATAGGCTAGCTTGGATCACTGCATGCTTCCGATCATATGATTAATTAATCTCCAAGTATTGCTTCAGCAGAGTTTTCTTGCAGTAGAGGGTCAAAAAAGAAGAAAATTCAGATTAATTTTGCCAAAGAATCTATTCATCTCCTGGTTGAATTCCTGGCCCATAATATTTCTATACAGTAGTCCTCAACTTACAACAGTTCAT
The DNA here is from genome assembly GCF_001527695.2 of Protobothrops mucrosquamatus. Taxonomy (NCBI): domain Eukaryota; kingdom Metazoa; phylum Chordata; class Lepidosauria; order Squamata; family Viperidae; genus Protobothrops; species Protobothrops mucrosquamatus. The sequence continues at coordinate 51,041 of NW_015386391.1, read as the reverse complement.
TTAGTGACCGTTGAAAGTTACAACAGGACTGAAAAAAGTGACTTATGGCTGTTTTTCACACATGTCCATTGCAGCATCCCCATGGTCACGTGATCAAAATTCAAGCACTTAGCCACTGGCTCATATTTATGACGGTCGCAGAGTCCCGGAGTCACATGATCCCCTTTTGCGACCTTCTGACAAGCAACGTCAACGGGGAAGCCAGATTCACTTAACAACCGTGTGACTAACTCACCAGCTGCAGTGATTCACTTAACACTCTGGCAATTCACTGTGGCAAGAAAAGTCACAAAATGGGGGCAAAATTCACTTAACAATTGTCTCACTTAGCAATGGAAATTTTGGGCTCAACTGTAAGTCGGGGACTACTTGTGTTAGATTTCTACCCTGCGGCCTACCCTCAGGAACAAAAGCCAAGGGACCCGCCATGGCTTCCCCCTACATCCCCACAGCCTCCGCTGCCGCCCGGTGAGGCCGATTGGACTGAGCAGGAGTGATTGGCACCAAGGTACCCTGTGAGTTTTGGTGGCCAGAACTTTCGCCGGTCCATCCCCAACCCCAACCCCAAGGCTGCCATCCAGGGTCGAGAGGAGGAGGGGGTGTCCAGGGAGCCTCAGCCTCAACACCATTCAGCCGAACCCCTCTTCCCCTCTCTGATCAAGAAGCTGCAAACTCATTTTGAAACAACACATCTAGACAGCTAACTTGCTGGTCATGTATGCTCTTTGTGTCTCATAGTGTTTTCAATATATCTGGGCTGCAAAACTCCTAGTGCCCGTTACACGTGTCACCGAGCCCAGCTACTCAAGGCGCTGCCTGTGCCCTGCAGTACTTGCTCAGGATGATCTTTGGAGACAGAGAGCCTGTTCTTGGGCACGAATGAGATGAGGAGGTAGGAATAGACCATGGTGTGTCCATTGGGTTAGGTAGAACCCCCTGCTTATTTTTAAAGTCAGATTTATTTCCCACCTTTTCTCCAAGGGCTCCCCTTATATCCCCAAGAGCCCTTCTGCGAGGCAGGATGGGAGGGAGGACCGGTCCAAAGTCCCCCAGGGAGTTTCAGTGGCCGAGGGGAACTTGGACCTGGCTCTCCCTGGCTCTAGTCCAGCACCCTCCTCATTCTACTGTGCTTGGCAAGGTGAAGGTCCCATTGAGACTTAGTAGCAGAGGGTTGTTAAAATTCCTTACTGACCCCCCTTAAGTATTTTTTCTTACATAAGCCAGGGGTACATGCATGCTGCTGCTGTACTGCTTTCCCAGGGACATTTGTTGTGCTGAAGAGCATGACTGAAAGACAGAGAGGTCTTCAGAAAGGTGTGTGTGTGTGTGTGTGTGTGTGTGTGTGTGTGTGTGTGTGTGTGTGTGTGTGTGTGTGTGTGTGTGTGTGTGTGTGCAGGATGCTGGTCTCACTCTGAGAGGAGCCCGGAGGCAGCCAGGGAGCCCTGCTGGAATAAGACACTCTAGATGCATTTCTGATTTCCTTCTTCCTCTTCTTTTGTTCTTGCCTGCCAAGTGTGAGGAAGGGGAGGCTTGGTGAGGGGAGGGGAGCACTTGGGATTCCAAGGCAATGAACTGTTGCTAGGTAACAGGACAAAGGGATCTAATGAGATTGTGCAGCCCCTTCTTGCTAGTAGGTGGCCCCAGGACAGGCTTAGGCACCTTCATTCTTGGAGCACTGCTTCCTTCCATGCAGAAGGCTTGGCCCTCACGGAGGGGGGGGGCTGCAGATGGGCTGGGTCTCCCCCTCAGCAACTGCCAGGCAGGCATTTTTCTGGGCTGCACTCCAGTTCTTTCCAGCATTCACCGTTCTGCCTTCCTATCTCTATAACTTCTTTCTTATCATCGTTCAGACAGAATTGTTTTTTCATACCTCTGATTAGCATAATTTCAGAAATAATTAAGTTTTAATAGTGCTGCATTTTTGGAAATTATTCACTCTAAGCAGGTCTTAAAGCAAAAGCTTTGTAAACCAAAAGAGCAGTGAGGTGGTTAAACATGAAGGCAATTCCGTTGTCTCCTCCTCCTCTTCCTCCTCCCCTCCTCCTCCTCCTCCTCCTCCTTCTTCTCCTCCTCCTCCTCTGACTGAAATGTGGAATGAAGATCATCCCAAGAAATGGGACGTATTTCTGTCAAGGAAGGGAATTGAGCCTTTGGGCAGGCCAGAATCTGGGTGCCCCCCCTCCCCCCCAAGGGACTGAAGCGCAAGCAGTGCAAAGGGAAGGCAGACACGGACAGGGAGGCAGAACAGCGAAAAAGAATGGCTGTATTCATACAAGTTGCTTAATCAGGGCAATAAATAATCCCACAGCTGCTTTTGCTCAGATAAGAGATCAAACTTACTGTTTGTTTTTTTTTAATGGCAGTTTTGCCCGCTTATGTTCCATCAAGTTGGTGTCACCTCTTGGCAACCACATAGATTTTTTTTTAGTATGATCAGTCCCCAATCTGGCCCTTCAGTTTTTCAAATATGCACCCATTGGCTCTATAGTCCATCCCCATGCCACTGGCTGTGTTGTTTATTTCTGCTTTTTCCAGAATTACAGACTTCTCAAGGAAATTAAATCTTTGAATAGGCCCAAAATATGTTGGTTTTGTTTGGAAAAAATAATCAAGCAGTGCATTTGTGAGCATTTAGAAACGAGCAAAACAATTACTAGAAACCAGCCTAGGTTTATCAAAAAACAAGTCATGCCAGACAAACCTTATTTCCTTATTTGACAAAGTGACCAAATTAATGGATCAGGGAAATGCTGTAGACATAGTTTACCTAGATTCCAATAAGGCATTGGATAAAATAGCCTACTTCTTGGCAAAATAAAAGAATGTGGGATAGGCAGCATCACCACCAGATGGATTTGTAACTGGCTGGCCAACTGCACTCAATGGGTAGTCTTCAATAGAATTACATCTACCTGGAGAAAAGCATGCAGTAGCTCAAGGTTCTGTCTTGGGCCCACTACTCTTCAATTTCTTCATAAATAATCTAGATGAAGGGATAGAAGGGGAACTCATCAAATTTGCAGATGACACCAAGATAACATTTTAGAAGAATAGCTAACACTTTGGAAGATATTTTTCAAGAGGCAACTGGACTTTCTTGTTTTTCTTTGAAGACGTTTCGCTTCTTATCCAAGAAGCTTCTTCAGCACTTTAGAAGATAGACTCAAGATTAAAAGGGCCTTGACAATTCAAACACCCGGCCCTATCCAACAAAATGCAATTCAGTGGTGAGAAAAGTAAGGTCCTATACAGAGGCAAGAGAAACCAAAAGCACAGGTGACTCAACAGTAGCAACTGTGAGATGGTTCTAGATGTCCTAGTGGACAACCACTTAACTATGAGTCAGCAGTATGTTACAGCAGCCACCAAAAAAGCCAATGTAGTCCTAGGTTGCATCAATAGAGGTATAGTTTCAAGATCTTGTGAAGTGACAGTATCAGTTTATACTGCAACGGTGAGATCACATTTGGAATACGGCATCCAGTTCTGGCCACTAAGATACAAAAACAATGTTGAGGCCCTAGAAAGAGCACAGAGAAGAGCAGCAAAGATGATCGGGGTCTGGAGGCTAAACCATATAATGAACAAGTGAGAAAACCAGGTATGTCTAATCTAATGAAGAGAAGGACTAGGGGTGATATGATAGCAGTCTTCCAATACTTGAGGAGCTGAACTGAGAAGAAGGGGTCAACCTATTTTTCAAAGCACCTGAGGGCAGGACAAGAAGCAATGGGTGGCAGATCAACAAAGAGACACCCAACCTAGAATTAAGGAGAATTTTCTTGACAGTAAAACAATCAGTGGGATAGTTTACCTCCAGAAGTTGTGGGCACTCCATCACTGGAGGCTTTCAAGAAGAGGCCAGACAACCATTTGTCCAGAATGGTATAGGGTCTCCTGCTTAAGCAAGGGGTTGGACTGGAAGACCTGCAAGTTCCCTTCCAATCCTACAGTATTATTTTATGTTCTATGTCCTTCTCAGAGAATTCAGTTGCCATCAGATGCCCTGACATTCTCTGTGCTGCTGCCTAGAAAAGACAGGTGGCCATTCTTCTGACATTTAGCCCATGGCTTCTCCACTTGTGTTCCCAGGACTACACCATCACCATGTATTTCCAGCAAAGTTGGAGAGATAAGCGTCTAGCATACAGTGATCTAGCCCTAAACCTCACTCTGGATAATCGGGTGGCTGACCAGCTGTGGCTCCCTGACACCTATTTCCTAAATGACAAGAAGTCTTTCCTGCATGGGGTAACAGTCAAGAACCGGATGATCCGGCTTCACCCAGATGGGACTGTTCTTTACGGCTTGAGGTGAGTTCAAAACAAAGCATTCAGTCTGGATTCTACCCTTTATGTTCTAGTAAAATGAGGAGAAAGCTGGCTTTTCTGTAGTGTGTTTGTATTGCAATTGTACTTAATAATATCAATATATTTTCCCAGTAATTTAGAAAAATGATCTGGGTTTGAATTATTTGTATGGGTTCCAAAGTTACCCTCAGTAGCATTTCAAAAAGGCTTCTAATCTTAAGTCAAAATCTAGAAATAAGAAATTGTGGTTTTCTCATAATCAATGTATTTGTGGCAATGCTATAATAGTTTGTGGCCAAAATGCGTGAGTTACACATTGACCTCTAAATGGTTATTTCAGTTTGCACAGGACAATTGCAGTTCAATTGCCCTGGACAAAGTTTTGGCTTAGACCAAGCTAAGAGATTCCTTTCCATTTCCCCTTCCTGGCTTAGAAGAATGTGTGGTCTCCACACAAGGAGGTTAATTGAGTGCAGTTGTAATGGTGTGTGGCTAACAATCCATAAGAAGTATTCAATTCGGATTGAATTCCTTTGTAGCATAGAACTCTTTAGAAGCTATGCTATGGTCACCAGAGGCATAGGAGAGGGGTAGAGTCCACCTGATCCAAAGCTAGAGGAAGATATTTGTTAGAGTGGCTAAGTCACTATGGATAATAGTGGTGGATAGTTATCAATGAGCCTGGACTGTACTAAAATCTGAGACAATATGATCATGCAAAGTTGAAAATTAAAAAAAAGGCGGTTATCTGACCCAACCACGAAGGAAACAAGTGGTATAGTACAGCACTCAAAATCACAAAAATACAAGGGTAACTAAGAAAAGGCAGAAGTAATCAACTACTTCCACTTGGGTTTCATATTTCTTGAGGAGGGGATATGCATCCCAGCAGGATGTTAGGAAGAAGACTTGAGGGCATATATGGCTATGCCAGGATAAAAGTATGCATGGAAAGTATCAAAGAGCGAGAGTGGATCACAAACTTCGTATGAATCAGCAACAAGTGACGAGGCTGCTAAAATGTCAAATTCTCTACCATTTGGGGCTGATATACAACTGTATATCTCCGTTCTGGGTGAAGTGAGTGATGCAGTGGATGCCCTTTGGCGGTGCCTGGAGGCTGTGGGGGGGAGGTCTGCATGGGGAACGACAGACTTCAACTGAACCCTAGTAAGATGGAGTGGCTGTGGGTGGGCCCTTCTGTGTCCCGGGGTTTATCATCTTTGATCCTGGATGGGGTCACACTATCCCAGACAGATCTGGTATGTAACTGAGGAGGTCCTTGCTCAAAGTTCAGGTGGCAGCCATGGCCAGGAGGACCTTTGCTCTTTGTGTGCCAGTTATGCCCCTTCCTGGACAGGGAGGGCATCTGCTCGATACGTATGACCTAGTCATCTCCCGACTGGACTACTGCAACGTGCTCTACATGGGGCTACCCTTGAAAAGAAGCTTGAACTGGGTGCAGAATGCAGCTGTGTGAGCCATACTTGGTGCCCAAAGAAGGGCATGTACAACACCTGCTCCGCGAACTGCACTGGATGCCAGTTTGCTTCTGGGTCCAATTCAAGGTATTGATTATTACCTATAAAGCTCTACATGGCATTGAGTCAGGCTGCCTGTGGAACCGGCTTCACCCCAGCACATTAGCCCGCCCCACTAGTTCAGGCAGGGAAAGCAGGCTACAGACCCCATCGATCAAAGAATTTACACTTCTGCCACCACCTGTGTATTGTGGAACATCTTACGCCCCAGAGGTGAGGAAAGCCCCCACTCTCTTGGCCTTCCACAAAGGATGCAGGGCCCACACAGCCAGGGGACTGGTTGGCCCTATGGAAAACACCTCCCCCCCCCCTGCAGCCTATATTAACAACAACTCCTACCCTCCCCATCTTGGTACTCTCCATCTTTTGTAATTTTATAATATTTTATATTTTTTAATTTTTAAATCTTAAATTATTTTGTTTTAATGCTTAATTTTATTAATTAAATTGTACATCTCCCAGAACCCCTCTCTGAGGGAGATGGCCGTTAAGAAATGTGAAATATAAATAAACAAACAAACTATAGCTTCCCATATCAGGCAAGATTGTAGTTCTGCTACATTCTGCACTTGTCAGTTCCTACCTCAAATACTCTGTGTCCAATTTTTGGCATCATACTTTTAAGAAAGAGGAAGAAAAACTGAAATGAATGGGATTACCTGGGAACCAGGAACTATATTTAGAGAAAAGAAAGTGGCCCCACAAGAGTGTCCCCCAAGGGACCAGCAATAGCTGTCTTTGCAGGCCTGAAAGGATATCACACAGTAGGAGGTCAAGGCTTAATTCCCATGGTACCCGAATTCAGGGCAGGGAGAGTTTGCGTGCAGCAGCAGTTTGGAAACGGGGTTTTTTTCTGGCAATGTTCACATGGAGACTTTGCTTTACTTTCCAAAAGATGTGCATTTAAATAGGGAAACATTTAATGGTTTAATGGTGTTATCTTCTTTTGAGTAGTTATGTTTGTTATCCCTCCTGCTTGAGTACTTTTTATAATATTGTATACATTTTTAAGCCATTTCCTCTTAACCTGAATTCAGGACAAAAACAAGAATCTTCCTATTGTTTGCTGCTTGTTTGGCCTTGGCTGGCCCAGAGGACGAGGACTTGAACTGTAATTTGGAGGATTGTGTGATCCCAGACTGAACACATTTAATACCCTGTTTCAGGTGAAAACCCTCTGAATCCATCTTAGCAAGAGTAATCTCACCAACCATAAAAAAATTAGAAATGGGTGGTTCTCTAAATGTTGCTCCTCGATCGCTCTCAGAGACCCAGGAGCTGCTCTCTTGAATTCCAAGGAAGACACACAGGTTCTGTTCCTCTCTCTCCACATAGAGCACCAACCAATTTGTGACTCTTGTGAAGAAGGGCTGGTCCTCCCTGGAAGAGATGCTCTAAGAAGTCCAGCTGCTGCCTCAGGGAGTTGCCAACTGGCCGCTGGCAGCCAGCCCATTCCTGGGAGCTGCAGTTAGCCTTTCCTTAGCCCCTCCCAGGAGAAAATGCTCCCAGCTACTAGACAGCCATATGCTGAACAGACACCCCCCCCCCAGTCTTTGGTAGAATGGTCCCGATCTACCTGAGGGTATGCTTTTCCTAAGTTCCCCATCCCTTTGCACCTATTTATAGGGCATGAGACAGCAGCAGAGGCATCCTCAAGGCTTCCCACTACAGACAGATCAAATTATTAGGTCACTGTTGGTTATCTCCCTCCCTCCGTCTTCCTGATTTTCCCTTTGCATCCTCATGGTCTACATTCCCCTGCTGGTTACAGTCACCTCATTGTCTTCTTTCTCGATCCATGTTCCTGGAAAAGTAAGCGCTCCCTTTAAATAGAGGACATGTGTTGAGGAGTGCCTTAAACTCAGCCTCTGAACTGTGCCCATTCAGAGACATTTGCCGGGGGCTGCTGAGAATCCTGCTTTAGGGTCAGACATAGCACACAGATCTCACACAGGGCTTTAACTTAATGCAACAGAAGGATTACTCTGAACCATCATCATTTGTCATCCATTTTTAACAGCACCAGCTTTGTTTTGTCCGGATTTAGCTTGAACAACTCTGATTCTACCTAGGTGACATCAGTTCAGGTTGGAGGCAGGTGCTCCAATGCTTTGTTGGATAACATGAATTAAAGTGCCCATTAAAGCCACACAAAGCTATGCATGATCTCAGCTGGCAGCAATTTATAGAAATTTAAAACTGCCCTGGCAATGATAATAATACCGAAGAACCCACTGCACAGCTCTCAAGATCACATTATTTCACCACAGATCTGTTCAATGAACACATGCACCCTTGTGCACTCACCTGATAATTTGTGGGAATTTTCTCTATGAAGTATGTGCCAGGTGTTTTTAAACTCTGGGGCAGAAACAACATGGTCCAAGGTTTCGTGACAGGCCCAGCTATATCAGCAAGAAGGAATTCTTCTGATCAATTTTCAAAGGAACATCATTCAGCCAGGTAAACAAGCCACCACCATCTCTTAGTCACTACAAGAATCAGGTTGGAAAGGATGAAGGCAAAAAATAAAAGGGAGGGAGGACATTTTTTCTAAAAGAAAACCAGTAATGGTTTCTTTAGCACCATACCAAAGTACCAGTTCTGTCTCCATTGCCACAATGAAGCAGGTGAGACCAAATTGCTCAGACTTCCCAGAGTAGTCAGTTCTCAGCATTGTGGCACAGCTCTTGCAGACAGGAGAAGAATAACTAAGAAGGTGGTGCCAACCAAAAACCTCCTCACCTCACAGCACAACCTGAGGGCAGCCCTGAGAAGAGACTTGCACCAAAGTAACCCCAAGGCACCATCCTCCATCAGCTGATGACTTCAACTTCTACCTCCTCCATGATGGTCTTTCCCAGTTCTGCTGCCCTGCTAAAACTCACTCCAGGCACAAGGACAAAGGCCTGCCTAGCTTCCCCAAACTGGCCAGCCAATCAGATTTCTGGGATTTCTTGCTTTGTATCAAAATTTTTGCTTTTCCATTGTTCAGGGTCCCTGTTCTCCTGAGATTGTGTTCCTTCTTTAGACTGAATTCATGACACAACCACATCCCATCCTCTTGGCAGCTTTGCAGGGCACAATAGGTATCACAAGGGTGTCTCATACTGACTCCAGGTTGCCCTACAAAGCTCTGGAAAGGATGACTTTTATGGTCTGAAATTGGTGTTCTTGAACTGGTTATTGATATTTATGGATCTGCAGCTGACATTTTGTAGTAGTCAAATGCAATTGTATAATTTGTTTATGTAATTTGGGGGTGGATGATTTGAGGGATTTAGCACTGAGGTTGGATTGCAGTACATTTACAGAAATCATGTTTGGGCAATCAAAATGCTTGATTAGATTTGGTTTCCATATTCCATTTGCAACTTAGTTTTGCTTCAGACCAACTGATCCTTTATGAAGAGTTCAGATGTAGGCGTTTGCATTTTAAAAAACAACTTATACCTAGAATTATTCCTGAGCTTTGCCTGCATTGTAACAAACATGAGTGTCTCTTGTTCACTTACTGATTTTCTTCTTACATTTTCTTTCTGACCCTCCTAGCTTGTTTTGGTAGAGCTGCCG
>NW_015386391.1:14988-41517 GCF_001527695.2 Protobothrops mucrosquamatus | reverse complement strand
TTTTCCTTCCCCCCCCCCCCCCCCCCAGAATCACTACCACGGCTGCTTGCATGATGGACTTAAGGAGATACCCCCTTGACCAGCAAAATTGCACTTTGGAAATTGAGAGCTGTGAGTACCAGCCTGTTTGGCCTGGAACGGGCTCCCCCAGTGAGTTTGAAGAGGAACATGGGGTGAGGTTGGGTGGGTGAGTGGGAGAGGGAGGGAGGGAGAGCATGGACCCTCCTTTGCCTGCCAGCCTTTGACACTTACTCTGCCACTGAGGAAATCTCCTCCTCCTTTGCTTGCAGAATGCTATTTTGTCTCTTTTCCCGCTGAGTAGGACTAAGTGGGGTTCTGCTGTGGACATCTGTCAATGATGTTGCACAACCACATTTTTTAAACGGGTTTCCCCCACGGATTCAAAACCAACCATCTTTGAGTGTGTATGGGGAGGTGTTATTGCAAAACTGAGGCTCTGGGTGGTCTTCAGAGTGTAGGTAGTGCACACTTGCCTGGTGGCACAGAATATCCTCCCCCTCATCTTAATAACCTCCTTTAATTGGGTGGGAGGCTTCCGCTGCTTGTCGGAGAACAAAAGGCGCGAGGGGACCATGGTGGCCGGCTGCCATCTGGGCAAAGGGGGCCGGTTATGGCTGTCCGGACCGGTCCCACCCTCAACCTCCCGGGAACTGCCTGAAGCTTCGGCGGAGCGGGGGTGCGCGAGGCTCCTGCGCATCCCGGGGCCCCAGAGTCTTTGCCCCCGAGGAACTCGCCCTTCGCCACGCTCCTCTCCGGCGGCCGCAGCCAACAGCGGCCTCCAGCCGGAAAAGGAGCCCCTCTCCCCGCGGGGCTCAGGAGGGCGATGCTGAGGGCTTCCCCCTTCAGCCCCCTCGTCCCGAGAGAGCCACATTCTTACGCTGTGTCCGCCGAGTGAGGCTGCATCGGAAGTCGCGGGAACCTGATGGCGCGCCTTAAAGCGAGGCTCGCTGCCTTCGTTGAAAATGCGCTTGACGGCCGCACCCCACCGGGCGATCCAGTATCGGGCAGGAGGGCACGGCCGGTCTGGAAGCCGGGACGACCCTGACTCGCGCGCTTCAGCCCGCGTTTCGATACAGGCAAGGCCGGCCAAGAGGCCAGGTGAGAAGGGAGCCAGACTTCTTTGGACTCTGGAGATTAAAGCCAGGGCGGCTCTGTCTGAGATGAGCGACCCTCCCGGTTAGGGTGTGAGCGCGCATTCTGGGAAGGCACAGGAGGCAGCCCCTTGCACGCTCACAGACTCCCGTGTGCAGGAGTGGGAAGGAACTCTTGTGCTTGGATGTTCCTTTTTCATTCATCAGAGTTTCCAAACCTTTCTCATCTTCGGAGACATTTGAGTTGGAAAACCCCTGGTTTCCCCCCCCCCGCCCCTCTCTTCATTTAGGAAGCGGAAGGTGCAATTCCTAGGGCTGGAGAAAGTTTAGCGGACTGAGTTTGCCCTCTGCGTTTGTTTTTGTTTTTTTGTGTGGAGGTGACTTGGAAAGACAGCTTCCCAAGACAAGTAAGGCTAAGATTTCCCAGATGTCATCCCTGGAAAGTATGACAGCTGGCTGCAACAGCTTCTACAGGAGGAGAGAAAAATGCTTTCTTTTCGCAGAGGAATTAGGATTTATGTTTACATTTGTGACAGTTAGTAAATCCTAATAGCACTAATATAAATCACGGTAGGCAAGTATGATGCTAACTCGTGGCCTGTGAGCCTGTGGCTCCTGCATCCTCTGGCTATTCTCTGAAATACTCTGCAGACTTTGCTGACTTTCTCTGCTCTGCTTTTCTCCAGATGGCTACACAGTTGATGACATCGTGTTCTTTTGGCAAGGAAATAATTCAGCTGTGACAGGGATGGAGGTCCTCGAGCTGCCCCAGTTCACCATCATTGAGCAAAGGCTTGTCACCAGAGAAGTGATCTTTACCACAGGTGAGTTCTTCTGTCCTTGCCATATGACAACTCGGGGCATCAAGGCCTCGATGTAAACACCAAGAGAATTAGTTAAGCACATGGTGCAAAGACCTAGCTCCCTAGAGAAAAGCTGAGAAAACAAAGAGAAGAAGGTGACCAGTGGCAAGGGGAACAAACTCAGTTACAGTGGCATTGGGTGCACCCTTGGAAGTCCTGAAGACCAAGGGAGGGGCAGATCAGCAGAGAGAACATTATGTAATATGTAGGAGCAGAACATGACTTGATGGCACATTATCCACTGGTCTTGGCCAGATGTTTTCCATTGGAGTGGAAGGGAGCAGGTACTATGGTGCCTAACTCTTCTCCCCATCTCTGATTGCATGTACTTCTCTTTCTGTTGGTCCTACTTCATAATATACATTCTTGTCTTGGATTTTGTCTGCTGTATTCCCTGAAAGCAGATATTTAGCAGTCAACCACAGCTACTATTCACTTTCTCCTCCCCCAAAGCTGTGTGAAAATCTTCTAGCCTGGAGGTCTCCTTTGAGCCCTCTCTAGCTTCTCCACATCATTTAAAAATGTGCTCCCTTAACACAATATGGGTCTTCAAGAGTAATTTAACCAACACAGGGCACAGTGCTACGATCTTGGGATCTGGGACTTGAGGAAAGCATTGAGAGAAAAAAGGTGGAAAAATGAAAAAAGGGGAGAAAGCTCAGGTAGGCATGTTGGGGGAGGGAAAATAGTCACAGAAAAGAAGAAACTATGGAAAGGGAATACTGAAAAGGAACTGGTGAGTTTTGTATCCAATTTATCATTCATGCTTTTATTTGTTCAGTCTCCAGGTCTACCTGAGTAACAATTTACATATATGTCCTAATAGGTAGGCTTTATTCTGCATAAGCATTTCAAATTTTGTTATTTTTCTTAGAAGCCCTTGTTTGCATTTGTCATCACTTTTTATTGTTCCAGCAATTTGTGGATACATCAAATATGGCATGTTCCAGACTTCTCCAAGTAGTTCTTCCTCTTTCTACAATCTGCTCGTGGTGTCTTAGATAGCATTTTATTGAAGTATCATTTGGGGGCATATTTCTATTCTGAACTATCAAGATTTATAATTTTTTTCAGAAGTATATGCAGCACTGTGAGGGTTCTTTGTTTTCCAAAAACTGGACACACCACAATATAGAATAGATGAATTCTGTAGAAAATAATTCATTATAACACACGCCTTTCCTGTTCCTCTTGGTTAACTTTACCTTGCTAGGCTTTGCAAGTTGGTGTAGCCGGATTTGATGATTACAAGAAATCAAGGTCATACAATTTGTAGGGTGGCATACAACCTTTGTCTCCTCCCACAGGTCCTTGGGACTAGCTGCTGCCTGAGTCCTGTTGCTCCTTTTGGGCAAACTCTAAGCCAAGCACCAGGCAGGAACCCCACCACAACAGGTGGCAGAGTCATAGCTGGGAATCCTGACAGATAGCTCTCTTGCTTGCCTGTAATAATGGTACATTGCAGGTGTCCCACTTCGTCGTCTGCTCATTGTCTTCTTTGTTTCCTCTCCTACACAATCACATTTTCGTAGGTTAAGAGCCCAGGTGGGGGGTGAGACTCCCTGTGGATATCTGCAAGTTCCAAAAAGCATCAGGATGTAGCTCAATTAGCCCACCAAGTGTGGATGCTTATGAGTAAACTGTGAGGTGGGAGGAGGGATGAATCAATGAATGAGCCCACCTCCTCTCAAGTTTCTGATGGTGCAGTGCTTAGAATGCAGCACTGCAGGCTAACTCACTGCTCATTCCAGGAGTTGTTAGATTCTGAACATCTCAGGGTTAACTCAGCCTTCCATCCTTCCGAGGTCGGTAAAATGAGGACCCAGGTTGTTGGAGGCAATATGCAGACTCTGTAAACCGCTTAGAGAGGGTTGTAAAAGCACTATGAAGCGGTATATAAGTCTAAGTGCTATTGCTATTGCTGTTAACTTTTGCTGCTGTTTCGGAGAAGCTGAGGCTGTCCTTGGAGCGGTGGGATGAGCTGCCTTTCTGTCCAGCTGCAGCTGCCTTTCCCAAATGCAAACAGTAACCCCAGCTTCATTCCATCACAGGCCTTGGCTAGATAAGCATTGAGGCCCCTTTAGGTTGGAATATACTACAATTATCTGAAGCATTTTTTCATAACCTTTATATTTCACAGAGCCTCCTTCTCTCCCTCCCTCCCCCCCCCAAAGTGTGTCTCTTTTTGCCATGTTAGTTTCATTATTATTCATTACTACTGTTCCTATGTTGCCCACTTACAGTACTGTAATATTGCAATAAATGTCATTCACAACCAATACCACCAATTAAAATCCATACTGTAAATAATAATCAAAGCACATAGACAAAAATAAAAATTAAACAACTAAGGTTTATTGTTTCATTGCAATGACTATACTTGAAAAGGGTTAAGTTACAATAAATACAAATGCAACTCCTTTTCTCTCAAAACAGATGGTGGTTATAGGGAGTAATGAAAAATGATGAGAGATATTTAGAAATGAGCAGATAAAAAGAGTTTTAACTGTCATTTGCTCTTCTGATGCTTAGTAGCCCTGTTTTCTAAAGAGGGATTCCCCAGGTGACCCGTCCATGTGGGGAGCCATGAAACCTCTTTGGCTCAGGTTGCAGCTCACCCTCTTTTGTCTGAGCATCACAGGATTTTATAATTTACATGGCTGTGAAATAGATGGTTGCCGCTATTTACACAACCGGGTTACTTCATTGCTAGAAAGGGCTGGAAGGACATAGGAAGAATAATCTTTGCTCCTTCAAGCAGAACAGAAAACAGACAGTTGGGTTACAACTGTTACTTTATATTGTGGCTATTTGTCATTCAGATTTACTTACCATCTATTGAAAAGTATATAATAATTACTTTGATGTTAAGTTTTGTGCTGTGAAAAACTAGAAATTTCCACTGAGATGATTCCAAGATCTCCTTCTCATTATACTGTTTTTTTTCCCCTCGTCTATCTGGTAGGTTCCTATCTTCGCTTGTCGCTCAGCTTCCGAATCAAACGAAACATCGGTTACTTCATCCTGCAAACATACATGCCTTCCATTCTCATCACAATTCTTTCCTGGGTCTCTTTCTGGATCAATTATGATGCCTCTGCAGCCCGGGTTGCCCTAGGTAGGTCTACAGATTGACATCGACTTGAGACTGAGTTGGCTACAACAACAGAAGAATGTTTATCATGAATGTTTCAAAAAATTGGGAAAGTTTTCTAAAGGTTTGTAGTAGTAAACTGTAGATGGGAAGGCTTACAAAGGGGGAATTTCTGTTTTCTTTTTCAAGAAACAAAATTGTTTCTTGGGATATAAGTATATCAATAATGCTCTTTTCTCAGAAGTTCTGCAACTTCTGTTTATCTTGGCTGTGTAAATTGAGAGACTAACCCAAATAAGAAAATGTTGTTCAACTTTGAAGTCAGGGCCTTAGCTATCATTAATAAACCATCTGCCTCTGCAGGAGTCAGGCATCCAATTAATTTAAATAAAAAATGATAAACAGTATTTCTCCCTACCCCCAACTAATTATGGGAAACAATATGATCTTACTGACTTTGTTAATTCTATCTAGTATATCTGCTGAATTCCATTGTAAGTCAAATACCAATTAGTGATTCTTCAAGGTTATTTTGTTATCTGCACAGTCACGCAGTTTTGTGATAAGTAAAACCTGGGGCAAATCTGATTCGGGTAAGGATAAGGGCTAGGTCTACAGTTGGTCAAAATATTACTGGTTCAAGAATTAAAAGAATCTGGATAAAATAAATGTTTTTTTAAAAAATAAAAGTGAAATATCAGTTGCATTAATATTTTTGATTTTGCTTTTAAAAGAATGAATCCTGGAAATTAAACCTGAACTTTTAAAAGATCTGATTATCACCAGTTTAGATTATTAATCATGTTTTAGTTCTTCACACTATCAGCCAGATGTTCGCACTGGATTTGACATTATTGTCTATCGAGCTGAGATAGGCAGATGTGGATGTTTGATAGTCCTAAAGGTCTCAGGATGGAAGCTCTTCTGAGCAAAGCTGCCTTTTGCAATTGACTGATGGTGATTTTGTCAATGCTGATGGTGTTTCAAGTGGTGCTCCACTTGATTGCACCCAAGGCACCTATTACTATTGTATACTGTCTTTCTTTTTCTTTTGCCATTTCTATTTGCAAGTATTTGTATTTTATTATTCTTATTTTGATTAGTATTCTGTCCAGTTCCCAGAAATTCTGGACAGTTTACAAATGTTTTAAGTCATAAAAAAACACAAAAAACAACAAAAGCAAGGATAAAGATAGCAGGATGACAAACCAGGTGGGAGCAAATGAAAACAACCTCATTTAAGAGGAGGTTTCAATTCATCCTCATCAAAGGCTTAGGCAAAGAGCCAGATCTTCAGGGGCATGCCATAAAAATGTCAAACGCAGTCTAAACATCTGGCTAATTTCCCCACCAACCATAATAACATGCCATTCAACTCCTAGCACCCTTGTATCAAAGTATACCCAAACTCACAAGGCTTGTATTGCGGATCTTGTACAATGTTGTCAAGAAGATGACAGAGCAACCTGAGATTTTGTTACAGTGATTACGTAATCCAGAATTAGACCATAAAACAGGCAGGCTGTGTGGCCCCCTAAGGAGAGGCCCTCCAGCCAGGAATCAGCTTTCTTTTGCAGAATTAGTGCAGGCTTTTCACACAATCATCCCTCCCCGGTGCCCTGTGTTTTTTATTGTCTCCAAAAGCATTTTAAAAAGGTGCTGTGCGGCCTCCCTTGCTTCACTGAAAATCTTTTCCTGACAACCATCAGTTTGAAAGCACTAAATGTGTGTCTGAACTGTCCCTCCACAGGGGTCACCACAGTCCTCACCATGACGACCATCAACACGCACCTTCGGGAAACTCTGCCCAAAATCCCCTACGTCAAAGCCATCGACGTCTATCTCATGGGCTGCTTTGTTTTTGTGTTCCTGGCGCTCTTGGAATATGCCTTCGTTAACTACATTTTCTTTGGCCGGGGCCCCCGGCAGCAGAAGAAACAGAGCGAGCGTCTCAACAAGACAACCAATGAGGAGAAGCACCGATATGAGGAGAAGCGGGTGAGAGAGCAGGTTGGTAGCTTTCCTCATTGCAGAATTATGAGCAAAATACAGGTTGTGTCTTGTGAGTGTTAAGTGTAGAGAGCAAGGAAGAAGATCTTGAAGGTTATGTGAGCTACATTACCAAAATGCCAAGGGGAAAAACATATCTTAACTCCACAACAGACAAAAAAATAAGTGGAAGAGGCTCCCTCATTTGCATAAGAAATGGGGGGAGAGTAACTAACTTGAGGGACACCTGGAAGCCCACTAGTAACCAATGCAGCTGGCATAGCAGTGATGACACAGGAGCATAATGGAAGGTGCCTGGCTGTAGCTTTCAGTTTAGAATGTAGAATTCTGCAACAGATTCTCCCAGCACCCTACGTAAGCCAATCCCCCAGCTGTTTCTGTATCCGCTGCCCTTTTAGTGGAGAACAACAAGGACAGCCTTCCAACTGTTAGGTCATATGAAAGTCTTCATATACGTGAAGAAAGACAAAAAGGACAAGTACAAAAAATGGAAAGAGGGACACATAACTAAGGCAGAGTATCAGCAGATAGTCTGAATCTGCAAAGATGAAGTCTGGAAAAACAAAGGCTCAGAATGAACAAAGACTTGCAACAAGAGTCAAAGATAATAAATAATTTTTTTTCAACATATAAATAATAAGAAAAGAGTCAAGGAAACAGTAGATCTGCTTAAGAGGAAAGATGTCAAGGAAGTAACAGGCAATAGAGAGAAACCAGAGCTCCTTAACTCATTCTTTGCATCAGTCTTCACGCAAAAAGAAACTATAATAGCCCAACCTATCAAAAACCTAACTGTAAAAGACAGACTAGAAATAAGAATTAAAATAAGCAAGAAAATGGTTAGAGAATACCTATCTGATCTTAACAAATGTAAACCACTGGGAACTGATGGATTTCATCCTAGAGTTTTGAAAAAGCTGGCGGATGTCATCTCAGAACCATTGTACCATATCTTTCAAAAATCCTGGAACACCGGGGAACTACCAGAGGATTAGAAAAGAGCTGATGTGGTTCCCATCTAAAAAAAACAGACCCAGGAAAGTACAGACCAGTCAGCCTAACATCAATACCTGGGAAGCTACTGGAAAAGCTAATAAAAAAACAGATCTGCGAACATCTAGAAACAAATGAAGTTATAACTAAAAGCCAGCATGGGTTTGTTAAAAGCAGATTATGCCAAACCAATCTTATTTCATTCTTTGACAAAGTGACTAAATTAGTAGACCAGCGAAATGCTGTGTCTAGAAAAAGTTGGAATAGATAGCATCACCACCAGATGGATTTGTAACTGGCTGAGAAACTGTACTCACATGAGTTGTCCTTAATGGTACTATATCTACATGGAGGGAAATAAGTAGTGGGGTACCACAAGGTTCCGTCTTAGGCCCAGTACTCTTCAATATCTTCATAAATGATTTAGATGAGGGAATAGAAGGGGAACTCATAAAATTTGCAGATGACAGGAATAGCCAACACCTCAGAAGACAAGCTGAGGATCCAAAAAGATGTTCAGACTTGAACAATGGGCCCTATCCTACAATATGAAATTTAATGTGGAGAAAAGCAAGGTTTTACGCTTAGGCAGGAAAAACCTATGGTACAAGTACAGATTAGGCGAAACCTGCTCAAAAACAGTAACTGTGAGAGGGACCTTGGCGTCCTATTGGATGATCACTTTAATATGAGCCAGCAGTGTGTGGCAGTAGTCAGAAAAGCTAATATAATCCTTGATTGTATAAACAGAGGCATAGAATCAAAATCACATGAAGTATTAGTACCACTTTATAAAGCCTTAGTAAGGTCACACCTGGAATACCTCATCCAGTTTTGGTCACCACATTACAAAAAAGATGTTGAGACTTTGGGGAAAAGTGCAGAGAAGAGCAATTAGGATGAATAAAGGCCTGGAGACTATAACGTATGAAGAATGATTGCAGGATTTGGGTTTCGCTAGTCTAGAGAAAAGAAGGACTAGGAGGGACATGATAGCAGTATCCAAGTATTTGAGAGGTTGTCACAAAGAGAAGGGAGTGAACTTATTCTCCAAAGCACCAGAGGATGGAAACTAATCAAGGAGAGAAGCAACCTGGAAAAAGTTCCTAAGAGTGAGGACAAACAGCGGAACAGCTTGCAATCAGAAGTTGTGTGTGCTTCATCACTGGAAGTTTGTAAGAGACTGGACAGTCACTTTTCTGAAATGGTATAGGGTCTTCCTGCTTGACCAGCAGGCTGGACTAGAAGACCTCCAAGGTCCGTTCCAGCTCTATTCTGATGGATTTAAACATTGCAGATCTAGTCATAAAGGCACTACATCCAAATGTTGAAATGTTAATATCTACAACAGCATCATTACCGTTTTCAAATTTTCATAGTGTTTATTATAACTGGACAGCCATTTGTCCGAAATGGTATAGGGTTTCCTGCCTGAGCAGGGGGTTGGACTAGATGACCTCCAAGGTCCCTTCCAACTTTTATTATTATTGTTGTTGTTGTTGTTGTTGTTTTGTTGTTGTTATTATTATTATTATTATTATTATATCCTCTTCATCTGTTTTCCTTTGACAAACTTTTATACAATTTACTATTAATTCCAATCTTCAAGTAACCATTATCTTTATATATATAAAATGTACATATACAAATTTCTTAAATACTCTTTGTAGCATTCCCTCAATTTAGTTTCATCCCAAAGCTTTTACCATTTTTATTCTTCATTCTGTTTCTAAGTGCTCTTTCGGGTTTTCTTTATTACCTTCTGTGAAACTATTTTTCTCTATATGAAGATTATATCTTCCTCACTTTTTGTAGCAATCCTTTTCTTAAATGCAGGTTTTCTAATCCAGAGTCTCTTTCACTTTGTCCTTCCACCAAGCGTCCTTCTTCATAGTTCCTCCTGGTATAACACCACCTGTTTCCTTGCCTCTGTCACATAATTCTTCTCACTCTTTTCCAAGCAGCTCCCTTTCCTTATCTCTATTTTTCATTTACTCTATTGGAAGAGTGATCTGTTTTCTAATACTTATTCATACATAATATTTGCTTTCTCTTCCTGCATAACCTTTACAGGTAGTTCTCAGATTGCGACCATTCATTTAGCGACTGTTCAGAGATGACAGTGCTGAACAAACAGTACTCACAGACATGGTGAGATGGCATCACTTAGCAATGGAAAATTTGGTCTCAATTGCCATTGTAACCTGAGGACTACCTGTATTTTTGCACCTGATTCTTTCCCTACAAATTTGTGAAAAAGCTGCTCAAACAAATGTATCATTTATGACATCAACACCTGTGCTTAGGTATCATCCATTGTACAGATAAAATGTTAATACTGTACAATATCTTTGGCCCTTTTTTTCAGGTGGATCCTTATGGCAACATTCTTCTCAGCTCTTTGGAAATGAACAATGAATTATTAGCTTCTGACATGATGACCACAGCAGGAGAATCACGAAACTCTCTCAGGTCCTTTGAAGGATCAGGAATCCAGTTCCGCAAGCAGCTGGCCCCTCGAGATGGTTTTGGACACCACCCACCAGTTGAACGCCACGTCCCACTGACCCACCATGCTGCAGCCCGTACTCGTGCCAACTGCCGACTCCGCCGACGATCGTCCAAGCTGAAGCTCAAAATTCCTGACCTGGCAGATGTCAGCACCATTGACAAATGGTCAAGAATCATTTTCCCCATCACTTTTGGATTCTTCAACCTGGTTTACTGGTTGTACTATGTAAATTGATGCCTGCAGACCAGAGAAAGAATAGGGGAAGACACTCAAACTATGACAACAACACAGGAGTGTGGCGATCTTTGGGGTTTGGTTATTCTCTTAATTATGACCAATTTTTCACTCCATCCCCACCTTTGATTTAATTTCTGCAAATCGTTATTCCTCTTTTCAGCACATGATGCGCACACAGAGTTTGTGTGGTGGGCTATGTGGGTTTGTTGAAGGAGGAGGGAATGGTTTTCAGGGATTTTCCTACCTTCCCTCCCTCCCTCCCCCTCTGTTATGCTTGAAATGCTTCACCCCCAGGGGTGGGTAGGGGGGAGATAGTCTCCATCTCTTTTAATTCATTGTTGCAGCTAGTTTAGTTCTTACAGTAGTCTTGCAAAAGTTAGCTCTAGAGTGTGTCGGCAAATGCCTGGCCATCCGCTCCATTGGCTCACAGATTGTGCAGTTCCTCACCTGTGAGGTTATTCTGAGAGTTTTTCTTTCTTCGTGGATTCTTTTGAAAGATGGAGCTACATTCTCCTACGGCATGAGTTTCCTTTATTTTGTCTCACCTTCTATCTTATAGGTGCATAAGGGTTTGTTTAAAACAATAGAACCCATATTTTGCAACTGTTTGGGCAGAAACGGGAAATTACGGGCGGGGGGGGCGGCATCTGCTGTGAGTGTGTTGAGGACAAAGGAATGTTTGTAAGCTGCATTTACAACTTTTAGAAGTTTGGGAGTGTTTGCTTTCCTGGGGTGAATGTATACTTTCTGAGGTGAGGGAGGGATTTGTATTGTCCATTGGTTAAATAGGACTGAGAGTTGTAGGTGTGAAAAAGGTAGAAGACTCATGCTGAATTGACTTGCCAATAAGTGTCCTAAAGGAAGGCTGCTGCTGCTCTGTTTCCTTCCTTCAAGTTGACTTTGCCCTGCTTGAGTGGGTCCCTTTTGGGCTGCCACAGCTTTACCTACCACTGCCCTTATTTCTTGATGCCAGAAGTGGACCCGAAAGCATCTCAAGTGGCAGTAAAATTTAGATGGATCCTTTATACAGTTCTTTTTCTAATCTCTTTTGATTGGACGTAATATGACCTCAGAGCAGAGTCCATGAAGTTATAGTTATTTGCAAATGCCAATGAGCAAAATTGTGGCCCATTATCTGTTGTTTATTTATTTATTATTTTATTTTGGCTTCTATTTTATTTATAGAATAATAGAATAACAGAGTTGAAAGAGACCTTGTTGTCCAACCCTCTGCTCAGGCAGGAAACCCTATGTCAAATGGCTGTCCAATCTCTTCTTATAAACTTCCAGTGATGGAGCACCCGCAACCTCTGGAGACAGGTTGTTCCACTGGTTAATTGTTCTCGTTGTCAGGAAATTTTTCCTTAATTCTAGATTGCTTCTCTCCTTGATGAGTTTCCATCCGTTGACCCAATAACTTGACCCCCGCCTTCTTTGTGGGAGCCCCTCAAATATTGGAAGACTGCTATCATGTCCCCCCTCGTCCTTCTCTTCATTAAACCAGACATACCCAATTCCTGTAACCATTCTTTATATGTTTCAGCCCCTAATCACTTTTGTTGCTCTTCTCTGCATTCTTTCTAGATTCTCAACATCTTTTTTACATTGTGGCGACACAATGTAAAATTTATACAAAATGTATAATGTACAAAATTATACAATGTAATTGTACAATATAAAATTCATTTAATTTATAAGCTGCCCCACTTCCAAGCACCTCTGAGTGGCTGACAATTAAAAACCAACTTATTAAAAGAATAGAAGAGCAAAATCCAAAAACATCAAGACAAATAAAACAGTAAAAGTAAAACAGTCTCTTCAGAGATTCCACACTTTATGAAGAGACAATGCAAAATTATTATTTGACTAAACAAAAATTCTAAATTTCATGAAATTTAGAAAAACAATTAGTACAAAATGTTTCTAAAATTCAAATATAGTCATTCCCAACTTCTGCTAAGCTCTCATAGACTAGTATCCATGCATTTCAGTTCATACTTTATATTTCTGAAAACCTGATCTGCCTTGTACATTATCTTTGGAATATTCACACCTAGCCAAAAGAAAACCTTTTTAGCCTCTCTCTTACACAAAGGCCTTTGATGTATTAATTTGAAATTCTCACTGCTAGCCGTTCAAGTATGATCACTGTATCATTCTTGAAAAGTAAATGCTTAACTTCTTTCTTTAATTCTAGTATTGTTTTACATCCTCTGGAATATCTTTCCTTTTTGGGATATGTTCATTTTCATTTTCATTTCGTTTTCCTGAATAATTGTAATGTTCTGTCATTTAATGTAGCATTTTTAAATTCTTGCATTTTTCTATCATAAAGAAGGCATCCTGCACATTGTAGTATCTTTATTTTGTAAAAGCCCTCTAGACAAGCAGACCACATGCAATTACCGGCTATTTCCAGACTTAAAACCTTTCTTGTGATTGCTACATCAATAACCATCTTTGGATTCCTATACGTGAACAGTATAACAGTTCCTTAAAAATAGCTTGCAAAGATTTATGATTAAAGTTCTATTGAAAGTTGTTTTCTGGAAATAAAGACAATTCTTGTACATCCTGGTAGCAATACTGCATCTAAATCAGATGCACCAGAATTTACAGTTTTTCACCTTATATAGTAAGATGGGTGCCTTTGCTAACAACCTTCTTAATTTATTACATTTATCTTCATCAATTGGCATCCACCATAATTACATATCCTGCAGCACCAATTTGCTTAATGCAGTTCTGCCAGTGTCCATTTCTGGAAGATGTTTTGCTAATAATTGGCCAAACTTAAATATTGCTCGGTACATTAACAATAGCGTCAATCTTCATTTTGTCAGGTTTCACAGCACTGCAGTTAACATATGTTCCAAAAACTTTACCTCATTTAATCTAAGCATACATCTTCATTTCTTTAATTTAAATTTTTTCTCCACCTTTTTGAAAACTTGTTAATTCTTGTATTCTTGTTTATCCTTAACCTATGTCAGAATATCTTCATTAACTGTCACAAAGCACAAGACTGCTTCTAAATCATCTAGAATCTGCTGCATTTTATAGACTTCTGGGGCAAAACCCCAAACAAACTTTCAAAGTTGTACTTATCAAAAGATGTACTAAAAATTCATCTCTCCAAGCTCCTGTAATCTAACTGCATTTTTAAAAAAAACTACTTGCATTTAAAATGATAAACAATTGTGTTCCCTCTAATTCTTCTTCTGCAGTTAGTAATAATAGTGTTTCCTTAAAATAGCTTTATTTAAATTTCTGGAACTGAAACATATGTTTGTTTCCATCCTGTTTTCTCCATAATTAGTATTGGGTTTACTCATTCAGCAGTCATCTACTTTTGTTATAACTCCTGCGTTCCACTCTATTCCATTCTTGTTCAATTTTTATTATTACCGGACAATTTTTTGGTGCACAGGAAGTACTTGTTAATTCAATTTGATTCATTTCATTTCATTTAAATTTAATTCAATAATGTCCTGTTAGGTATCCTAACCTAAAAATCAATTTTTAAAATTCATATGCTGTACTACACATGAATTTAAAATTCTACTTCTTGCAAAAACTCTCAATACAAGATTTAAATGAATTATTGCACTTAACCTAAAGAAGAACCTAAAATCCACAACTAGAACTTTAATATCAAACTCATAGGTTTATGCCTGCAATTTATTTTACATTTTTTTCTGCAACTATTCAGTAAAACCCAGTATTTGCTTGGGTCGTTGTAAATCTTAAAATTTCAGTGTTGTAACAATTCATAATTAAATGAACAACTTGTTCATCTTTTATTCCCTCTATTTTAAAAACTCTGGCCAAAGTTCTTCTTCATTCAGAGCACATAACATGTTTGTCATTAGTTCTATACAGTTTTGCAAAATGACTAAGCTTCCCTCTCCTTCATTCTGCCCCAACAACTTAGCAGGCTGTTTCAGGAATATAAACTCTAGGTAGGTATTTCCAGTCTCCGCCCTTTGGCATCCCAACTGATTGCTAAGATATGTAGCTTTTGTTGAGTTTAACATTTTACTAGTCAGATTCTTCCAACATTAATCATCTTTCTGTAACTCTTTTCATTCAATACACGATACAATCTTTAAAAGGTTTCCCCAAAATTTGCTGCAAATTTTAACTCTGTTATATAGGGGATAATATCTTCTTTTTGTGTCTTTGTAGGCCTTTCATAATGTAATATTCTTGGTCAGTACAAAGTAATTTTCACATTTCTCAAACAACGCTTATCAGACTCTTGGTCAATCTTTAATAAAGACTTTGGTTACCTCATCTCCAGCAACATGCAGAAACAGGCTGACTGTAATTTCTCATTCTTGGCATTAAGTCCACTACCCATCCAATGCAGCTCAAGTTTTTGCTTATTTTCTCCAGTTTTCAGCACATGTCCTGTAAAACCTAACCTATCTGGGACTGCAGCTGATCTGTACTAGAAATTCCAAATTTTCTTGGTTTTCTTTTGATATCGTGCTATATTTGTTCCACTGTGGCAAACAGAAATAACCAAAACCCATATAAAATACTCTTGTACATTTTACTGCTGCCAGTTTACATTAGATATAAAAAACTGCTTGTCAGCACCCAGAGGTAACTATTTTGATCTACTCATCTATCCCAATTATAATTTTCCTTCCAAGAGGTACCACCCCAACTCTCCTAGTGGCCACACTGATGCCCAAATCTGGAAGGAGGGCCTCCGCAGTTGGAAGCCAGCTGCAGTTAGAACAACCACAACCGGAAGTTGACATTGCTCCACCTTTCCTCTGGATGTGAAAATCTGTACCGGAAACCAAATAATTCTATGGTCTCTAGGAAGTAATTGTCAGTAGCGATGACCCCACAAGAATGTGTGTGCCCATAGAATACTAACTGATGAAGGAATCATTTATTTTCTTATTTTCTCATTCTTGCAAATACACAGATTCTCTTCACTTGTTCACTTAAAATATCTGGCCAGTGACAATGGAAAAGAGAGAAAAGCTGTGTTGCTGTGACTTGTCACTATTTGGACAAAGGTTTCGCCTACCTAAGCCAGTCGTGTCTGTCCACTTCTACTGTCTCTACATCCGACCCCATAATTAACATCCTTTTAACAACTGCAGCCAGTTCTCATATGTCTACCAACTCTATCAAAATGGCTCAATTTCAGTTCATTAGTATATCAGTCACAAAACCACCAGGCCATCCTCCTGAGAGCTATGGAGCAGCCAGGACTTCCTGAAGACCCTGAACCGGCATCCCTCTTTCTAGCTTGATTCTTGTGCTTGTTTTCTAAATCACTCTTGATCAGCATTTCAAAAACATTTTTGTTCAATCTTCTTTGACATGCAAACAGTTAAGATTTAATCTGCTTCTCTAATGCTGGAGAAGCAACACAGAAGAGAATAGGAGCAAAAAAGATCTTGATGAAATGCTTGATGAGTCTGATGATCATCCTGGACTAGTCAAAATTCAGGATGAAGTATTACCATCACAATTCCTTTTTGGGGAGGGAGGAGGAGAAAGAAGAAGAAACAATAAATATTGTCAGAACTCTCAGGATAGCACAAACTGTAGGCATGCTTTATTTTCTTCTGCTGGCACAAAATAGGGCCACCACCACTCAGGGACTTTTGTGAATCGTGGGTGCCATCCAGTCAATCGCTCCATATTTCAATACCCCACTCCTTCCTCAGGGAAAAAAAAGACAAGTATATGGATTAAACAGTAGATGAGAGAAAAGAAATGTGGACTGGAGTCAGCACGGTGTTTTGGAAGCCAAGCTTCACCTACCAATTTGCCTAATCGTTACGTGGCCGATGCTCCCCACGAGTGAATCAGTTCTATTGGAGGCAGTGAGGGCTTTATGAGCCTGGGGTCTTGAAATTACCAGGTGCTTCAGACAACATGGAAGCAGTGTTTTGAGCCAGGGGTGGCGATGATCTCAGCTCAGCAATTATTCAAAGTAAATGTGATACAAGGACTTGCAGGAAGCTAAGCATTGTACAGGAATGGCTAAAGTGCATGGAGAGTCCTAATAGAATAATTCAGAGTTTTTGAGATTGGCACTCGTTTACAAGAGAATGAATGAGGAAGGAAAACTAGTAATTAACAGTGTTAAATAATTAACGACATGTCAGAGTGCCAAGGCTACAGAGAAAGGAAGCTTAGCCGCAGTGGGGTAATACCTTCCACCTCAGGTGGGTCAGTGGAAAAGTCCCTGATTTGAATGCTGCCGCTCAGTGCAGGCCAAATTGGCCTGCCTGGTTAGCCCTGTGATTCAACACAAGGCTGATTTCTTGTGAGACTCTCCTTGAGACAGTAATGGGAGGAAAAGGTTTGTCAGAGAGGCCGCCGGCTCTGTGTGCGTGTGCATGATTTTTGTTTTACAATTTTGTTGTTTCATTCTCTAGGCAAGCAAATCAGATGGAACAAGCAGGGCGGCAGGAGAAGTGTAATTTTTCAGAAAGAGCCTTAATTCAGAAACATGAACAAGGAATGTTGCCCCTGCCGCTGGCATTCTTGTGTTTGCTTGCATTAAGCAACAGGAAGTGGGCAAAGATGGAGTTTACCCACACGCCACAAGCTTGATTTGACACCAGTTTCTCTTCTTGTGTCCTCCCCATATGAAAAAAGTGTGGGGGAGGGGGATGTTGGGTCTGGAAAATAAAGAAAACACTACGGTTATTTTTGCCCTTTGGCAAATAATAAGCAGTGGAAATCCAAGGATTTCTCTGCCCAGGAAAAACACTATTTTCTGTTCTTTCCTCATATTTCAGAAAAAAGAATTGGAGCTCCGATCCCAGTGCAGAGTAATGAGCAATATCAGTATGTGGGAATCCTCAGAATCAGGCCAAATCTATTACCAATAAATTCCAGAGGGGATTGGAAAACAAAGTTCCCTACTCCAGTTTTTGAGCAGTGCTGTGTTCCTACCTACTGCTCCCTTTTAGCTAGCACAGTAGCTCTGATCAACCTATCAGCGTATGAAGCATACAGTAGAGAACAATTGTATACTAAGCAAGGCCTTATTGTCTTCAACCTGAGAAAAACAATCCCACATGCTGTCAGGTTGTTCTCTCCCTGCCAACCTTGTGCACCATGTTGATTGTTATATTCTGGATGTAGGACTATCCCAGGAGGAAGAGAAGTCTTTCCATGGCTGCACAACTAGCGCCATTACTCATTGTGTTCCCTCCTTTTCCCTTACTAAAGTTTCATACTGTCTGTCATTGGTGAACATTTTAACAATAGTTCTGCCCCCCCTAAGAGGAACACATGGACTCACCTGATAGTCTATATAAATCTCATTTTATACAGAAAAATAAGGTGACAATGATTTAAATATAGAGGGAACCTTGGATAGAAATGGTAAGGTGAACAAGTTGTGTAGTTGAAAGAGTACAAATTTAATAATAATAATAACATCTGCCTATCCTAGATCCTTGGAAATGACTCAATAGGTGGATCGAAATGCCAAATCCAATCTAAACATCTGGCTGTCTGTGTAATGAATCATCATAATAATAACATAGATGAGATAGTGGCACATAAATCTAATAAATAAAATAAGTATGACAGCATTGTAGGTTCTTGGGGGGGGGAATGGATACATATGAAGAACAACACCAGCTAAAGAATCAGCAGCTGTGTTTTCATATGTTGTGTATACTGCATAATAGTACTAATTGCAGCTATAAATGATGGACAAGGGCTGGAAAAGAACAGTAAGATAACCAGGACTAAAACAGGAACAGATAGGCTAACTGAACGACGTTCATAAGATGCTACGAACAAGGAAGGAATTTCTAAATGAAATACTATTTGTTAAATTAAGTAGGTAACTGTCTCAGACACTAAGTAATTTAGATCTGAAATGCTAATATGCTACTGATTTTTTCTTGCTATGTTCACACGTAGGCAATCACCACCTTCCCGGGTGGTGCTCGATCAGGCCGCAGGGCTCTCGGAGAGGAGCTCAACAGTGAATTGGATGGTTCACTTGCAGTGTTAGATGTTGAAATGTGGCACTAAATAAGTAGATTCAGTTCCAATATAGCCATGGTGCAGAAAGTGTTCGTCTTCCTCACCAGGGCTGGTGCTGGCTTATACTGCTTCCATGCCTACATTTGAGGACAGAAAAAGCTGCTGCTTAGCCAGGCTGGGGATGATGGTGGGAAATTGCAGGAAGGAAGCCAAATGGGCAGAGTCCATGGCAAGATTGCCACCCGAAGCCATTGAGAGACATCAAAGGTGGTGTCTAATTCCCAAATTTGCCTACATAATTATTATCTTTGTTTCTAAAAATTCTCCTATTTGTGTCCTGGGACAAGTGACATATTACATATGAACAGACTTCCCAAGTGCCATATAATTTATAATGACAGAATATGTGTTTGTGCCAAGTGGGAATTCTAAATTGTGCTGGATAGAAATGAAAGGAAGTAACTGCCGGGAGATCAGGCAGCAGTTATAGGGTGTTTCTGTAGCCTTTCAGTGAAAAGGTTCCGAAAGAGTCCCTGGCAGGGAAAGGCTGCCTTGGTCTTGCCTGCAATAGCTGGCAATTTATACTGTAGCGAACTTCTACTCAAACTGGAAAATGGTGTCAAGGAGAAAGGAGACCTACACTTCATCGGTACTTCCTACCTTCCCCATTTTGATGGAAAAAGGAAACTCAGTGAGTTTAGCAGGATTTGACTTCACTCTTCTTAGCATCCAGTTTCTCTCAGGCTTTGTAAGGTTATGTTCCAAACTTCAGGAACATGCGGCTTTCCAAACAAAGTCTTTTTAGGAGCAAGTAGAACACTGTCAAATATCACCTCTTTGCTGAACTAGGTCAGTCATAAGGCATCTGAATCTGGACAGGAGACTGAAAATGTACAACTCATCAGTCTATCACGTAAGCTTGTGATGTATGAAGCCTTTTATACTCTTATTAGAACTTGTTATCCTCTCTATGCTGCCAATACTTAAGCTCTGGATCTGGCATGGGAATGCCACTGTTCCAGTTGAGAATGCTGAGAGTCCACCGTGGCCACAAAAGCCTTTCTCCAGCCAAAGTCTGCCAGGAGAAGGAGAGCCACAGTGGCCTTTGCAGGGGATACAGTCCAAAAAGGAGGCAGTCAGTGACCCAAAGAAAAAAGAAGACAGGGGCCTGGTTAAAATTTGAATATTACCTGAGTCAATTCAACTGAAAGTAGTAGTTAATATATAAACACCAATGCATTTAACCAAGTAATTCCCCTGTCATGTTAAAATTAATTGGAACTGCAATTCACTGGCAAGTTTTGCAATTGCTCTGGAGGTTCATAGTCCACACTTCAGAGAAGTACTTGCTCAGGATATTTTCAGGGCTGTAATTATGTTAGGTGCTTTGGGCATCGGTATTACTTTATGCTTAAGCAACAGGAATTTCTGCTCAATAATTTAATTTTGAAACAAGTTTTAGACGTGTACTATGGCCATTTATCCAAAACGGGCATTGTTTCACACAGTAAATAACACGGCAGTTGACCAGGAGGTGTAATTTAGACCTGTGGTGCAAATGGCCATCTCGAGACAGAAGACTTTAGCCAAGTTGGAATGTTCAACAGAAGCCACGAGATACACCTCTTCTGTCTTCTAAGAGACCATCTGACCAACTTCAGCTAAAGCCAGGAAAAGGCAGAAAATTCCATTATCGTGATCTGGGAGCAGATGTTGCAGTAGAAATTGTTCTGTCCAACCTATTTAATCTTTCCTAAACAGGCTACTTTGCACCCAGGTTACTTTGCATCCTAAGAAAGAAAAGAAAAGAAAAGAAAAGAAAAGAAGAAAAGAAAATCTGCTTTTTAATTCTATTTGATTTGCATTTTGTGCATGAAATGTTGTTTTTTATATTTTTTTCCTCATGAAAGCAAATTCTGCTTTACAAGTGTACAAAGCAGGAAAGGAAATAATCTTTCTAGCAAAGTGATTTAGCTGTAGATTTTTGTATTAAAAGGCAAGAAAACAAACAAAACAAAAAAGAAAGAAAATAAAATAACTTAAAGAGCCATCTTTGTCTACTCTAAGATGTGAAAATGTGATTGGTGAGCAAATACTTCCTTTTCACAAGTCGAGAGTTATCCAGAACTCCTGCTCTGCAGAGGAGAGAAAGCGACTGGAAGTGCAGATTCACCAATTGCTTCATTAATAAAGTGCTTTCAAAAACTGTCTCTTTTACTACATAGGCCGGTTTTCCTTTTTGATTCTGTTACTTTAACAGTGACAGTTTTTGAAAGATGTCAAGAAACTAACCTTTAAAAAAGAAACTTGAACATAGTTTACAGTTTTGTATAAAATACGATCAATATTAACTGTTTTTTTAACAATCATAAGAGTGCCAAACAATGTAAACTGTGTACATTCATGTTTTGTTTTGAAAAGTATTGAAACTCACAGACACACGCACGCACACATACCGACACACATACATCCCTAACTCTAACCCTTTTTAAAGAAAAATCAAATGGCAATGTATGTGGTCTAAAATGTATTTTAAAATTGTTAAATAACAATTGATCAGGAGTCTTTTTTGTTTTGTTTTTTAACCCAGAAAAGAAAGAACACTTTCAAAATACAGGTTGATAGAAGATATGTTTATTTCTTTCCTCAGTTTGAAGTAGAAATGTTTTGCTTCATTTTGGTTTGGGGAACACACCATCCCAGAATAAAGGAAGAGAAGCGAATGTCTCTCGGCAGTAACTGGGGGTTAGAATATACGTTTTCAACCTTGGAGTATTGGATGGGAATATATTTAGTAGAGAAACTTGCTCTGAATTGTAAGAGAAAGGGATTGGGGGGGGTGAGGAAGACCCACACAACGGCCACCAAGCCGACTCTGCTGCTTTAAAAGTAACTGCCATGCATTGGTTGAGTGCCACTTGACAGTCACAAAGGCTAAGACCAAAATGTCCGTATGTGCATGCACAAGAGGGAACATGCATGTAGGCTCCTGCAGGCATCCCAATGTGACCGTGATCACCAACTAAGCAATAGGCTACAAGTTCTGAACACTTAGAGCTGTCCGGCAGTCCTGACCATTTCGGCTCACAGCTGCACCAGAACTGAACTTGAGGATTAGCTATAGGGTTGGAATTAAATATCTTCTTCTTGAGAAACAGAGCAGAAGTGGCTGCCTTGACATGGCACTCCCTTTGTTGTGGAAAAGTCCTCCTATTCTGACGGGATGCAACCCAGGACATCTCCCCCAGCCTTTTCCAGAGCCCTGGTGTGAAAGATGAAGAAAGGTATGTTCTTTATTATTTAAACCTTATTAATATTAATAGGGCATCATAGTCCTCCTTAACTTGGATTAAAGCTTTTGAAGCAGGATTTCTTCTGTGCCTGTGTTGCAGCAAACAGACCCCCTGTTGCCATGTTAATATTAATAAGGTGTTAATAAAGATACAGAACAGTAACCTTAAAATGCCATTAACAAGATTTATTTCTTTTGATGGCTGCAATATTCGATTTGGCCAGCGGATGGCAGAGTTTCTGTCCCCATAGGATTAGCATTGAGGCCACTATAGCCCTTTTTAATGGCCTCGATGCTATCGCTAAGGGGCGGAAAACCGTGCCCTCCTGTTGTCCAAGCAAGTACAGCAGCCACCAAAAGAAATAAATATTTTAAATGGCATTTTAAGATTATTATTCTTTATTAATAAAAAACTTATTAATATTAGGCCATTTAATTCTGCGCCTGTGTCGCAGCAAAATGGCCATCTGTCACCCTATTAATATTAATAAGGCGTTAATAATAAAGATAGAGAATAATCTTAAAATGCCATTAAAAAGTATTTATTTCGGCGGCAGCAATACCCAATTTGACCACAGGAGGGCACGGTTTCCCGTCCCATAGCATTAACATCGACGCCATCGTAGGCCTTTTGCCCAGGATCGGGACACCGAGAAGCTAAGCCTCAAAGCGCAGAGCGTCAGCCAAAGCGTCGCCACTCTATGCTCCTCCGAAAGGGACGGGCCGCTTCGCTCGGCCTTCTGCGCATGTCCACCGGCTCGTTCCATCTCCCAGAGGCTTTCTCGGCATGGCGGACTTCCTCTCTGATCAATGAGTTAGGCCGTATACTTAAAACCCCATTAAAAAGGCTTATTTCTCTTCGCGGCCGCAATACCTGTTTTTGACCACAGTAGGACACAGTTTTCCATCCCATAGCATTAGCATCGAGGCCGTAGTGGGCCTTTTCGACGGCCTCAATGCCGCTATCGTTAAGGGACACTGAAAACAGTGCCCTCCCGTGGTCCAAGCCGGTTATAGCAGCCACCAAAAAAATTTTTTTTTAAAAAAGGCGGTTTAAGTTTATTATTCTTTATTAATAACGCCTTACTAACATTAGGTTATCTTATTCTGCCCCTGCGTCGCAGCGAAAGGGCCTCCCGTCGCCCTATTAATATTAATAAGGTGTTAATAATAAAGATAGGGGAAAAATAAACAACCTTAAAATCCCATTTAAAAGGTTTCTTTCTTTCGGCGGCTGCAATACCCGTTTTGGACCACAGGAGGGCACAGTTTTCCGTCCCATAGCATTAGCACCGAGACCTTCTCGACATGCCGGTCTTCCCGTCCGACCAAATTGGCCATCCCCCAGTGCATTGGGAATCGACCTTCCTATTACGGCCGCCTTCTTGTCCGCCCTTCTTAGTCGTCCCTACCAACTTCCTTTCACAGCGACCTTCTCGCCATGGAGGACTTCCTGTCCGTTCGCTTCGGTCGTCCCGCTGTGCCTTTGACGATGACCTTCCCAGTGCGGCCGACTTCCTGTCCATCCGTCGAGACCGTCCCCACCTTCCTGTCCGTTCGCAGCACGGTTCCCTGCTTTTTCCCGTCGTCTTTTCTGCACTACGCTGACGGAGCGCCATTAAAAAGGTTGATTTCTTTTGGTGGCCGAAATACCCCTTTTTCCGTCCCATAGCTTTAGCTTTGGAGTCCATCATAGGCCTTTTTAGTGGCCTCCCTCCTATAGCTAAGGCAGGGGTAGGGAACCTTGGCTCTTTTGTGACTCGTGGACTTCAACTCCCAGAATTCCTGAGCCAGCCACGCTAAGGGACGGAAAACTGGTCAAATCAGATACTGCAGCCACAAAAATAAATAAACCTCTTTAATGGTGTTTTAAGATGATTATTATTTATTATTAAAACCTTATTAATGTTAATAAGCCACGATAGGCCTTAACTAGTTTAAGACTCGAACCAGGATTTCTTCTGCGCCCGTGTCGCACC
Organism: Protobothrops mucrosquamatus; assembly: GCF_001527695.2. Classification (NCBI taxonomy): domain Eukaryota; kingdom Metazoa; phylum Chordata; class Lepidosauria; order Squamata; family Viperidae; genus Protobothrops; species Protobothrops mucrosquamatus. The sequence continues at coordinate 17,436 of NW_015386391.1, read as the reverse complement.
GACCGGGCCTCCCGTCGCCACGTTAATATTAATAATAAGGCGTTAAGAATAAAAACAGAGAAGAATAACCTTAAAATGCCATTAAAAAGTATATATTTCTTTCGGCGGCAGCAATACCCGTTTTTGACCACAGGGGGGCAGGATTTCCCGTCCCATAGCATTAACATCGAGGCGGTCGTAGGCCTTTTGCCCAGGATCGGGACACCGAGAAGCTAAGCCCCAAAGCGCAGAGCGTCAGCCAAAGCGTCCCCCCTCTATGCTCCTCCGAAAGGGACGGGCCGCTTCCCTGGGCCTTCTGCGCATGTCCGCCGGCTGGTTCTTCAGGAGTAATCTCCGAGAGGCCTTCTCGGCAAGGCGGACTTCCTGTCCCTCGATATCGGCCGTCCCCCAGGTCCTGTGGCAAAAGGACCTTTCCATCATGGCCGACTTCCGGTCCTACGTCATTAATCGTTCCCCCAACTTCCTTTCACAGATGACCTTCCTGGCATGGCGGACTTCCTGTCCGCTTAAATTCGCCGTCCGCCCGGGCCTTTGAAAAACGACCTTCTCATCATGGCCGGCTTCCGGTCCGTTCTTCTTAGTCATCCTGCAACTTCCTTTTGCGGACACCTTCTTGGCACGGCGGACTCCACGTCCGATCAACGAGGTAGGCCGTAAACTTAAAACACCATTCAAAAGGCTTATTTCTCATGACGGCCGCAATACCCGTCCTACAGCATTACCATCGAGGCCACGGTAGGCCTTTTCGACGGCCTCAATGCCGCTCTCGCTAAGGGAGGGAAAACAGTGCTGCCCTCCCGTGGCCCAAGCCGGGTATAGCAGCCCCCAAAAGAAATAAACCTTTAAAATGGACAAAGGGCCTCCCGTCGCCCTATTAATATTAATAAAGAGTTAATCATAAAGACGGGGGAGAAAATAAATAGACTTAAAATCCCATTTAAAAGGTTTATTCGTTTCGGCGACCGCAATACCCGTTTTTGACCACAGGAGGGCACAGTTTTCCGTCCCGTAGCCTTACCACCGATGACGACCTTCCCAGTACGGCCGACTTCCTGTACATCCGTCGAAGCCGTCCCCAACTTCCTGTCCTTTCGCCGTACGGTTTTCCGCTTTTTCCCGTCCTCTCTTCTGCACCCCGCTCACCCCCTTCAAGCAAACCAATATGTTTTTATTCAAGAATAGTTTTGTTTGCCCTGCCCTGCTATTTCTTTAAGGAGATCGTACGTATGTCGGTTTGTATTTAGGTTTGATGCTTCTAAACTATATTTCTTAGAGATACCTATGTATTAATATAGGTGGAATATCAACTATCTATTTGAAATAGTGTACATTTTTATTAAGAAACGATAAATGTAAAAATAAATATAGTTTATTTTGAAAATGTATATAACCTATCGATCCCTTATAGGTTTATTATTTAAAGGATGGATAAAACGGATGAGACGTGAGAAGTTACAACTAATGGAATTTATTAATTTGTTCGCCGTCCATCTAACTTTGTAGACCTTCGTCCAAAGCAAGTCAGGGTTAGGAAGGGCAGAGGTAAGAGAAAGGAAAAGACTTAAGTCCTCCGAAAGGGACGGGCCAATTCTCTCGGCCGTCTGCGCATGTCCACAGTACTGCATGTACAGCACCGTACATAGGGCTCCGTACGTACGGCTCTTTACTGTACATACAGTTCTGTACGTGCGGTACCGTACGCGTGGCACCGTATGTGCGGTACCGTACGTACGATGGGGGGGGCTTTCCAAGCCACGGCAACCAGAGGTGGGCCCTAAAGACACTTCACTGCACCTCTCCCGGAGCGTGGCCACTGCTGTTGAAGGTGGCTTTGCCAGCCCCCAGAGGACACCCTGGTCGATTCTTGGTCCTCACACCCTATTCGGTAGCTACTCCGTAAGTCCAGAGCAGGTCTTCCAGGAGGAATCCGAGTCCCTTCTGCTCGTTCTCCAGGTCATTTGGGTGCCACCGGGCAGTCTCTCTACTCAGCAACGAATCCAACCGTCACCCTGAAACATCTTTGTTGTAATAGCATTTTGTTAAAAGGAGATTCTGCCCGAGTCCCAGCAAAGTTTGTGGTGTCATTTCAGGGAGGCAAAATCGGGGAGGAAGAAGCCCCGATGACCCAAACCACCCCCACCCCCCGTTGAGCATCGTCCAACGTCCAACTAGCCCTCAGTTGGGGCAACGGGAGGGCGCGTGCAGTGCAGAGACCCCCAAAGCCGCTTCCCATCGCACAGCACACCCCGATGCAGGGAAACAAACCAGTTACACACAAAGGGCCAGGAGTTGCGCGTGCAATCTTGTGGGAAAAGGCAGAAGAGGAAATGCAATTGTATTTGTAGCCTGGGCCGATCCTGCCGAAGGCTTCTTTTTAGCTCCTCTTTAGATCCGGGGCCTGCGGGGCACGCTCAAGGCTTTTGGCGTCCGTGTCGGGAAGGGGGTTCC
>NW_015386391.1:3091-11594 GCF_001527695.2 Protobothrops mucrosquamatus | reverse complement strand
GACCTAGGGTGAATTTTAAATAGGGATAATTTTTAATGATTTTAATAATGTCACAGACTATAAATATTTGGTTTTAATTGGCTTTTATAGGGGAAATGTTGTGTTGTGTTGTTTGTGTTGTGTTATTTTAAAATGCTGTGAGCCGCCCTGAGTCCCGTGGGGAGAAGGGCGGCATATAAATTATGAAAAATAAATAAAATAAATAAATAAATAAATTAAAAGTGCATCCCACTCACCCCCTTCAAGCAAACCAAGATGTTTTTATTCAAGAATAGTTTTGTTTGGCCTGCCCTGCTATTTCTTTAAGGAGTTTGTACGTATGTCGGTTTGTATTTAGGTTTGATGTTTCTAAACTATATTTCTTAGAGATACCTATGTATTAATATAGGTGGAATATCAACTATCTATTTGAAATAGTGTACATTTTTATTAAGAAACGATAAATGTAAAAATAAATATAGTTTATTTTGAAAATGTATATAACCTATCGATCCCTTATAGGTTTATCATTTAAAGGATGGATAAAACGGATGAGACGTGAGAAGTTACAACTAATGGAATTTATTAATTTGTTCGCCGTCCATCTAACTTTGTAGACCTTCGTCCAAAGCAAGTTAGGGTTAGGAAGGGCAGGAGATTCCTTCCTTTTCTCTCCAGGTTGCCGTAAACAGCCCACCCACCGCCCAGAGGTAAGAGAAAGGAAAAGACTTAAGTCCTCCGAAAGGGACGGGCCAATTCTCTCAGCCATCTGCGCATGTCCACAGTACTGCATGTACAGCACCGTACATAGGGCTCCGTACGTACGGCTCTGTACTGTACGTACAGTACTGTACGTACAGTTCTGTACGTGCGGTACCGTACGCGTGGCACCCTATGTGCGGTACCGTACGTAAGGTGCTGTACGTACAGCACCGTACGCATAGCACCGTACAGTACCGTACGTACAGCATCGTACGAACCGCGCAGTACTGTGCATAAGGTACTGTACGTGCGTTGCTGTACGGTGCTGTACGTGCGGTACCGTACGTGTGGCACCGTACGTGCGGTACCATACGTGTAGTACTGTACCGTACGTACCGCATGTACAGTACCGTACATACAGGACCGTACATACAGTACCATACGTACAGTGCTCTGCGTACGGTGCTGTACGTGCGGTACCATATGTGCGGCACCATACATGCAGTACCGTACGTACAGTACTGCACGTACAGTACAGTGCAGTACATATGGTATTGTACGTATGGTACTGCATGTACGGTGCCGCGCATACGGTACTGCACGTACAGCCCCGAATCAGGCCCACTGGATTTTTTTTTTAAAATGAAATCGCACAGTCTAGTTACAGCAGAGATCAGACTTTGCACAGTAAGCGATCCCATTTGTAAGTTGAGGCATCAAGGGAGAAGAATAGTATTTTACAACCACAGGATTTCCACCCACCTAAAGAAGGGGAACGAGGTACAGCATCTTTGTTCTAATAGGCACACAAGACATCCACACCATTCCCGCCAGAGCTTCAACAGTCACAGTGCGGCAGAAAAGCCTTTCAGAGTATTCCAGAGCAGTTTTCCCATTCCAGGTGACGGTCGCGATTGATTTGTGAAAGAATGCTGGATGTCGTTTTTCACACAAACTTTCCGTCCCAGCTCTTCTCCAAGCAACCCAACACATCCTCCTTCGCTGGCGATATAGGAGGGGAGGCCACCTGTTTCGATAAGCGGTCCTAGAGCGTGATAGTCCAAGTCCTGCCGTCAAAGAAGGAACAGTAGGCACAAAAGGAAATCAAACCTTTTAATGTGATTTTAAGATTATTCCGCATCTACGGAAACTCTCATTAACCCGGTTTAAGACTTTTGAAGCAGGATTCCTCCTCCCTCGTCCGTTCCAGGGGCCGGAAAATAGCAGCCACCCAAAGAAATCCACCTTTTTAATGGCACGTTAAGGTTATTTTTCTTTCTCCCTAAAACCTTATTAATATTAGGCCATCCTAGTCTTTCTTAACTAGGTTTAAGTCTTTTGAAGCAGATTTCTTCTTCCGCGCCTGCGTTGCAGCCAACGGGCCTCCCCTGACCCTATTAATAAGGCGTTAATACCGTTAATAAAGATAGAGAATACCGTAATCTTAAAACGCCATAAAACAAGTTTATTTCTTTTGGTGGCCGCCATACCCATTTTTGACCACAGGAGGGCACAGTTTTCCGTCCCATAGCTTTAGCTTGGAGTCCATCATAGGCCTTTTTAATGGCCTCAATCCTATAGCTAAGGCAGGGGTAGGCAACCTTGGCTCTTTTGTGACTCGTGGACTTCAACTCCCAGAATTCCTGAGCCAGCCATGCTAAGGAACGGAAAACTAGTCAAATCAGATACTACAGCCACAAAAATAAATAAACCTCTTTAATGGCGTTTTAAGATGCTTATTCTTTATTATTAAAACCTTATTAAATTAATAAGCCACAATAGGCCTTAACTCGGTTTAAGACTCGAACCAGGATTTCTTAAGGCGTTAAGAATAAAAATAGAGAAGAATAACCTTAAAATGCCATTCAAAAGTATTTTTTTCTTTCGGCGGCGGCAATACCCGTTTTTGACCACAGGGGGGCAGGGTTTCCCGTCCCAAGCATTAACATTGAGGCGGTCGTAGGCCTTTTGCCCAGGATCGGGACACCGAGAAGCTAAGCCCCAAAGCGCAGAGCGTCAGCCAAAGCGTCCCCCCTCTATGCTCCTCCGAAAGGGACGGGCCGCTTCCCTGGGCCTTCTGCGCATGTCCGCCGGCTGGTTCTCCGAGAGGCCTTCTCGGCAAGGCGGACTTCCTGTCCCTCGATATCGGCCGTCCCCCAGGTCCTGTGGCAAAAGGACCTTTCCATCATGGCTGACTTCCGGTCCTACGTCATTAATCGTTCCCCCAACTTCCTTTCACAGATGACCTTCCTGGCATGGCGGACTTCCTGTCCGCTTAAATTCGCCGTCCGCCCGGGCCTTTGAAAAACGACCTTCCCATCATGGCCGGCTTCCGGTCCGTTCTTCTTAGTCATCCTGCAACTTCCTTTTGCGGACACCTTCTGGGCACGGCGGACTCCACGTCCGATCAACGAGGTAGGCCGTAAACTTAAAACCCCATTCAAAAGCCTTATTTCTCTTGGGGGCTGCAATACCCGCCCCACAGCATTACCATCGAGGCCACGGTAGGCCTTTTCGACGGCCTCAATGCCGCTCTCGCTAAGGGAGGGAAAACAGTGCTGCCCTCCCGTGGCCCAAGCCGGGTATAGCAGCCCCCAAAAGAAATAAACCTTTAAAATGGCAAAAGGGCTTCCCGTCGCACTATTAATATTAATAAGGGGTTAATAATAAAGACGGGGGAGAAAATAAATAGCCTTAAAATCCCATTTAAAAGGTTTATTTGTTTCGGCGACCGCAATACCCGTTTGTGACCATAGGAGGGCACAGTTTTCCGTCCCGTAGCCTTACCACCGACGACGACCTTCCCAGTACGGCCGACTTCCTGTCCATCCGTCGAAGCCGTCCCCGACTTCCTGTCCGTTCGCCGCACGGTTCCCTGCTTTTTCCCGTCCTCTCTTCTGCACTACGCTGACGGAGCGCACGTCTACCGGCAAGGCCTCAGGAAGGAAAAAAGGAAGCCCGCTACTGCCTCAGGTGAGCCGAGTCATCCCCGCATTGCCTGATTCCAGAAAGATACCGGGTTTCTCTGTTACCTAGTTAGCGGGGGATCCCCACCTTCCCCCTCCCCCGCCTCCACCCTGGCCACTCGTTTGGTCCTCTCCCCTAAGATGACCGCCTGGCCGTTCCTGGCCTTTCGCCCCCTCTTTCCGTAACGAAGCGACCGAGAACCGGTGGCGGCGGCACCACCGTAGGTTGCGAGACCTGGTCTCTTTGCGTTCTTTCCCTTTCAGCTATAGGGGCTAAATTGGAACGTAGAGATAAAGTTAGTTTGTTTTAATAATACACTTCGGGGTCGTTTACGCGGGCTCAGCCGCGGCTTCTTTTTAGCTCCTTTTTAGATCCGGGGCCTGCGGGGCACGCTCAAGGCTTTTGGCGTCCGTGTCGGGAAGGGGGTTCCGTCCCGTCCCGTCTCGGGGGTCTCCTCGAAGGCTGCCAAGCAAGGCAGCCGTTTAATGGTGTTTTCCCAGCGCCCCAGTGTTACACCTTAATAGGGTGCTCTTAAAAGTGCACCCCGCTCACCCCCTTCAAGCAAACCAAGATGTTTTTATTCAATAATAGTTTTGTTTGGCCTGCCCTGCTATTTCTTTAAGGAGTTCGTACGTATGTCGGTTTGTATTTAGGTTTGATGTTTGTAAACTATATTTCTTAGAGATACCTATGTATTAATATAGGTGGAATATCAACTATCTATTTGAAATAGTGTACATTTTTATTAAGAAACGATAAATGTAAAAAATAAATATAGTTTATTTTGAAAATGTATATAACCTATCGATCCCTTATAGGTTTATCATTTAAAGGATGGATAATACGGATGAGACGATGAGAGAAGGATGAGTTTTTCCCAAAAATCGTGGACGCAAAATATAAGAGGTGAAGTTTATCTGTAAAATAAGTTTATCCTCCCTCGTCCGTTCCGGGGGCCGGAAAATAGCAGCCACCCAAAGAAATCCACCTTTTTAATGGCATTTTAAGGTTATTTTTCTTTCTCCATAAAACCTTATTAATATTAGGCCATCCTAGGCTTTCTTACCTAGGTTTAAGGCTTTTGAGGCAGATTTCTTCTTCCGCGCCTGCGTTGCAGCCAACGGGCCTCCCCCGGCCCTATCGATAAGGCGTTAATACCGTTAATAAAGAAAGAGAATACCGTAAGGTTTTCCACTTAGCTTCACAACTGCTCCAGCATTACTCAGGAATTTAAAAGAGACAAAGAAACTCCTGAGCCGAGGTTTCAACAAGCAAACAACTTTTATTTTGATCAAAATAGAGTTGGGTGACCCCTATCTCTCTTCGTGGCCGGTAGAGAGACGAAGGCAACAACCAGAAAAGACGTCTTTCACCTTTTATACCTTTTCATAACAAAAAGATCAGGTCTCTGTACTAGGCATAAGACGGCACAAAAATATAATTGCTAGATGATGACTCACACAGCAACGCAGGCTCCATCCGTAACTCCTTTCCCCCCTCCCCTTACTGTGCTCTTTTCATATAAGCAATCACCTATACCTAAAGCACGAAGCTCTTACTTTTCCAATATATATATATATATATGTTTTCTGAGGTTTTCGCAGGTGTTTGTATGTAGGTCTTTGGTCATTCGGGTTCTCTCCGATCAAGCAATTAACTAAAAAATAACGATTACAAAATAACAAAACAAGGATTGCAGGATAACACTGTAAGAATCAATACAAAACTGTTACTATATATAAAATAAATGCTAATGTCAAACTTAAACATACTAAATCATAAGCACAATAAAATCCCTTCAATACCATAATCGTACGTATGTCGGTTTGTATTTAGGTTTGATGTTTCTAAACAATATATGTATTAATGTAGGTGGAATATCAACTATCTATTTGAAATAGTGTACATTTTTATTAAGAAACGATAAATGTAAAAAATAAATATAGTTTATTTTGAAAACGTATATAACCTATTGATCCCTTATAGGTTTATCATTTAAAGGATGGATAAAACGGATGAGACGATGAGAGACAGATGAGTGTTTCCCAAAAGTCGTGGACGCAAAATATAAGAGTTGAAGTTTATCTGTAAAATTTGAGAACAAATTCACAGTTAAGCTCTATTGGTATTTGATTATAGAAATCAGGCCCCCTGTATTTTTTTCTGGTCCCATCAGAACCAAAACGCAAAAGCGCCATTTTATTCCCGCAAAGTCTTGCAAAACAGTTCTGCGTGCAGGCACACGGACTGTGGGGGCCCACTCCGGAACCTTAGGCCACATCACCAGGGCAGAAGCAGTTGCAAGGCGGCGCACGCTCAGTTTAGCCAAGCTAGCCCCAGTTAGGAGACGTGGAGCTGCAGCACAAGGGGGCTTCTCCCTGCCTATCTGTCAACGGAGGTTAGGTCCAAGTCCGTGTTTGGGGCGGCAGGGGGTTTCGGGTGGCACGGCCATCAGATATAGCCAGGATGGGTGGACCTTTCCAAGCCACGGCAACCAGAGGTGGGCCCTAAAGACACTTCACTGCGCCTCTCCCGGAGCGTGGCCACTGTTGTTGAAGGTGGCTTTGCCAGCCCCCAGAAGATTCTTGGTCCTCACACCCTATTCGGTAGCTACCCCGTAAGTCCAGAGCAGGTCTTCCAGGAGGGATCCGAGTCCCTTCTGCTCTTTCTCCAGGTCATTCGGGTGCCTCCAGGCAGTCTCTCTACTCAGCGACGAATCCCACCGTCACCCTGAAACGTCTTTGTTGTAATAGCATTTTGTTAAAAGGAGATTCTGCCCGAGTCCCAGCAAAGTTTGGGGTGTCATTTCAGGGAGGCAAAATCGGGGAGGAAGAAGCCCCGATGACCCAAACCACCCCCACCCCCCGTTGAGCATCGTCCAACGTCCAACTAGCCCTCAGTTCGGGCAACGGGAGGGCGCGTGCAGTGCAGAGACCCCCAAAGCCGCTTCCCATCGCACAGCACACCCCGATGCAGGGAAACAAACCAGTTACACACAAAGGGCCAGGAGTTGCGGGTGCAATCTTGCGGGAAAAGGCAGAAGAGGAAATGCAATTGTATTTGTAGCCTGGGCCGATCCTGCCTAAGGCCTGCCTTCAGTCTCCATACGTTTGCCCTAAGCGGTTTCGTTGCCCATCGAGTGCAGGAAGGAATCCGAAAAGGCGATAACGGGATCTGCGGGCTCGGATAAGAAATGCTAAACAAAGCGGCTGGATTTTGGCAGTCGCCTCTAGGGAAGGAAACGGCCATTTTACAGCCCAGGCATCTCGTCTTTAGGTCGGGGTCAGGGCAAGGCCAGGGCAAGGGGCCTTCCAATTTAGCCAATTGGAATTTATAATTACAGCCCGATACAAAACTCGGGGAACAGAAGAGATTCTAACAGGCAGACATGACCTCCACACAGTTTCCGCCAGAGCTTCAACAGCCACAACGCGGCGGAAAAGCGTTTCCGAGTATTCCAGAGCAGTTTTCCCATTCCAGGTGAGTTTACAGTTTACGGTCGCCACAATGCAGGATGTTGTTTTTATCGCAAGCTTTCCGTCCCAGCTCTTCTCCAAGCAACCCAACACGTCCTCCTTTGCCGGCAATACAGGAGGGGAGGCCACCTGTTTCGATAAGCGGTCCCAGAGTGTGAGAGTCCGAGTCCTGCCATCAAAAAAAGGACAGTAGGCAGAAATGGAAATCAAACCTTTTAATGCGATTTTAAGATTATTCCGCATCTACGGAAACTCTCTCGAACTCTGTTTAAGACTTTTGAAGCAGGATTCCTCCTCCCTCGTCCGTTCCGGGGGCGGGAAAATAGCAGCCACCCAAAGAAATCCACCTTTTTAATGGCATTTTAAGGTTATTTTTCTTTCTCCCTAAAACCTTATTAATATTAGGCCATCCTAGGCTTTCTTAACTTTTGAAGCAGATTTCTTTTTCCGCGCCTGCGTTGCAGCCAACGGGCCTCCCCCGACCCTATCGATAAAGCGTTAATACCGTTAATAAAGAAAGAATACGTAAGGTTTTCCACTTAGCTTCACAACCGCCCCAGCATTACTCAGGAATTTAAAAGAGACAAAGAAACTCCTGAGCCGAGGTTTCAGCAAGCAAACAACTTTAATATTGATCAAAATAGAGTTGGGTGACCCCCATCTCTCTTCGTGGCCGGTAGAGAGACGAAGGCAACAACCAGAAAAGACGTCTTTCACCTTTTATACCTTTTCATAACAAAAAGATCAGGTCTCTGTACTAGGCATAAGACGGCACAAAAATATAATTGCTAGACGATGACTCACACAGCAACGCAGGCTCCATCCGTAACTCCTTTCCCCCCTCCCCTTACCGTGCTCTTTTCATATAAGCAATCACCTATACCTAAAGCACGAAGCTCTTAATTTTCCAATGTATATATAAAGCATCCGATGAAGCAATTAACTAAAAAATAACGATTACAAAATAACAAAACAAGGATTATAGGATAATACTGTAAGAATACAAAACGGTTACTATATATAAAATAAATGCTAACGTCAAACTTAAACATACTAAATCATAAGCACAATAAAATCCCTTCAATACCATAATCTTAAAATGCCATTAAAAAGGTTGATTTCTTTTGGTGGCCGCAATACCCCTTTTTCCGTCCCATAGCTTTAGCTTTGGAGTCCATCATAGGCCTTTTTAGAGGCCTCCCTCCTATAGCTAAGGCAGGGGTAGGCAACCTTGGCTCTTTTGTGACTCGTGGACTTCAACTCCCAGAATTCCCGAGCCAGCCACGCTAAGGGACGGAAAAGAGGTCAAATCAGATACCGCAGCCACACAAATAAATAAACCTCTTTAATGGCGTTTTAAGATGGTTATTCTTTATTAT
>NW_015386391.1:0-1598 GCF_001527695.2 Protobothrops mucrosquamatus | reverse complement strand
GAACCAGGATTTCTTCTGCGCCCGTGTCGCACCGACCGGGCCTCCCGTCGCCACGTTAATATTAATAATAAGGCGTTAAGAATAAAAATAGAGAAGAATAACCTTAAAATGCCATTAAAAAGTATTTCTTTCTTTCGGCGGCAGCAATACCCATTTTTGACCACAGGGGGGCAGGGTTTCCCGTCCCATAGCATTAACATCGAGGCGGTCGTAGGCCTTTTGCCCAGGATCGGGACACCGAGAAGCTAAGCCCCAAAGCGCAGAGCGTCAGCCAAAGCGTCGCCCCTCTATGCTCCTCCGAAAGGGACGGGCCGCTTCCCTGGGCCTTCTGCGCACGTCCGCCGGCTGGTTGTTCAGGAGTAATCTCCGAGAGGCCTTCTCGGCAAGGCGGACTTCCTGTCCCTCGATATCGGCCGTCCCCCAGGTCCTGTGGCAAAAGGACCTTTCCAACATGGCCGACTTCCGGTCCTTCGTCATTAAGCGTTCCCCCAACTTCCTTTCACAGAAGACCTTCTCGGCATGGCGGACTTCCTGTCCGCTTAAATTCGCCGTCCGCCCAGGCCTTTGCAAAACGACCTTCCCATCATGGCCGCCTTTCGGTCCGTCCTTCTCAGTCATCCTTTAACTTCCTTTTGCGGAGACCTTCTGGGCACGGCGGACTCCACGTCCGATCAACGAGGTAGGCCGTAAACTTAAAACCCCATTCAAAAGACTTATTTTCCTTGGAGGCCGTAATACCCGTCCCACAACATTACCATCGAGGCCACGGTAGGCCTTTTCGACGGCCTCAATGCCGCTCTCGCTAAGGGAGGGAAAACAGTGCTGCCCTCCTGTGGCCCACGCCAGGTATAGCAGCCCCCAAAAGAAATAAACCTTAAAAATGGCCAAAGGGCCTCCCGTCGCCCTATTAATATTAATAATGGGTTAACAATAAAGACGGGGGAGAAAATAAATAGCCTTAAAATCCCATTTAAAAGGTTTATTTGTTTCGGCGACCGCAATATCCGTTTTTGACCACAGGGGGGCAGGGTTTCCCGTCCCATAGCATTAACATCGAGGCGGTCACGGCCGACTTCCGGTCCGTTCTTCTTAGTCATCCTCCAACTTCCTTTTGCGGAGATCTTCTGGGTACGTCGGACTTTACGTCCGATCAACAGGACGTAGACTTAAAACGCCATTCAAAAGGCTTGTTTCACTCGTCGGCGAAAATTCCCTCTTTGACGACAGGATGGCATTTTTTCGTCCATTAGGATTAGCATCGAGGCGATCTTAGGTGGCTGGAACGCCGCTCTCGGTAAGGGACAGAAAAGAGTGCCCTCCCGTGGTCCAAGCCGCTTATAGCAGCCACCAAAAGAAATAACTCTTTTAAAGGGGGTTTGGAAATTATAATTTTTTTCCTCGCCAAGTATAAGAACGGAAGGCGTTTCCGACGGTCTCAGGTATATGTGGAAAACAGCGCCGCTTCGTGGATAAATCAGGAACCGCGGACGCCAAGAGAAATACAGTACAGAAGGCTTCCAGATTTGCACCTAAACAGAGGGACCCAATGCCGTGGAGGGTAAGGAAACCGTCTAACATGCCGGGAGTCGGGGTTAGGG
>NW_015386390.1:3746754-3749033 GCF_001527695.2 Protobothrops mucrosquamatus | reverse complement strand
TTCAGAAATCGTGGGCGCTCCATCACTGGAGATTTTTAAGAAGAGACCGGACAGTCACTTGTCTGAAATGGTATAGGTTCTCCTGCTTGAGCAGGGGGCTGGACTAGAACACCTCCAAGGTCCTTTCCAGCTCTATTCTATTCTATTCACTTAGGCTTTCATACATAAGGCAGGACTAGAACCCACAGTCTCCTGGTTTGTAGGTCAGCATCTTAACCATTATACCAAACAGGGTGTCTAATTTGGGTGCTATTCCAGAAAACTCTTTAGAAAAATAGACAATCTTATCCCAATGTCATTACCTTTGTGGTTGTTGTATTTGAGAAAATCTGAGACCTGAACAGTGGTATCACTTGGAGGCATTTCTTTAGAGATGGGATCCTGGGTTAGACTTGTCAGTTGAAGACTGTTATTTGTTTCGCCATTAATCTAAGAACAACCGAGATGAATCAAGCTTTTTTAAACTGAAGAACTCCTTGTCATATAGGATTAAATGCTTAAACTATGAGAAGGATTCAGAAGACCCATTAGCTTGCTTTAAAAAAAAATCTCAATTAAATCCTAAAAACTACCAGAGTTGGGAAGAGTCTTCTTTGAAATCTTGTAAATGCAGAGCCTCTTTAAAGCAGCTGCGTCTCTTTTCAGAGTCCCATGTGAGACTGAAATAAGACATAGCTACTTGCATGAACTGAGCATTAAATGGGTGCCTTAAATCCTGAAAATCCTGAGTTGGTGTTTCCAATTTAGGGGTGTTTTAAGAAGCAAAGCATCTTTCCGAGGTCAGTAAAATGAGGACCCAGAGTGTTAGGGACAATATGCTCACTCTGTAAACCGCTTAGAGCAGTGGTTCTCAATCTTTTTAATGCCGTGACCCCAACCGGTCGTAAGTCGAGGACTAAACTGGTCGTAAGTCGAGGACTAAACCGGTCGTAAGTCGAGGACTAAACCGGTCGTAAGTCGTGGACTACCCAACCGGTCGTAAGTCGAGGACTTTCCCTGCCCGGGAGCGCCACGCATGCGTGGTTCCGCCCCCTGCGCTGGCCGAGGCGTAGCTGGCAAGCGGCAGAGACGGAGCAGGCCGACCACCAGCTGGCCCAGTCCAAGGGAGGTAAGGCACCCGCTGGAAAAGGGGAAAAAAATGGCGGACAGCCATGCTTGGCGACCCCCATGAAATGGTCGATCGACCCCAAATGGGGTCCCGACCCACAGGTTGAGAACCACTGGCTTAGAGAGAGCTGTAAAGCACTGTGAAGCGGTATATAACTCTAAGTGCTATTGCTATTTATCTGTCCATTTTCCTATATTTACTAACATTCTACCAAGGTGTACATTTATCTTTCATTACTTATTTGGCAACTATCTTTTTACTCTCTATATGTTATGTTATAATATGTTATGTTATGTTATGTTATGTTATGTTATGTTATGTTATGTTATGTTATGTTATGTTATGCTATGCTACACATTATATAACATCTTCCATCCTCATTTTGCAACATTCTTTTATATAAGATTTTTCACATCCAATCATTCTTTTCAGACCTTCCATTGTATAATTTACACATACACCTGTGGCATTTTGCAACATAACTCTTTGCATTGTGTTCCAAGAAGCTTCCACACCCTTTTATGTCTGTTTTCCATTTATTTATTCCATTCGTTATCTTCTTTTGTATACAGGAGTCATACTTTCTCTTCCTATGGTTTTTCCCCCCTTCACATTTTTTCTCTATTTCTTTGTAGATTTATGTCTATTTTTTTCTAAGATCTACTCCTGTAATTTCCAAAAACTGATTTATCCCTACACCAAGCCTCTTATCCTGTTGTATCCACCACTAATTCCCTCGATCTTTCATTATAAACACCCAGAGCACTGCCATTTGTATGAACTAATAAATAAACCTATGATTAAACCATGTATCCTAAAACGATAATTTTTTTTTAAGCAGATGCTATCCGTGATCATTCTCATTCGTAGCTCAATTACTTTTTTGTACTTTGTTGTCTTGTTCTCACTTACCCATTCATATCATATAACAATATATATTTATTTATTTATTTTATTTTATTTATTTTTATTTTTATTTTCATTAACTTATATGCCGCCCTTCTCCCCACGGGACTCAGGGCGGCTCACAGCATATTAAAACAACACAAAACATTTCCCCTATAAAAGCCAATTAAAAACCAAATATTTATAGCTGTGTCATTATTAAAATCATTAAAAATTGTCCCTATTTAAAATTCACCCTAGGTCAGTCCCGCTTGCTGAAAAAGCC
>NW_015386390.1:3742455-3746160 GCF_001527695.2 Protobothrops mucrosquamatus | reverse complement strand
CAGAGAAGGCCCTCCCCCTGGGGGTCGCCAGCCGACATTGCTTGGCCGACGGCACCCTGAGGAGGCCCGCTCTGTGGGAGCGTACCGGTCTGTGGGAGGGAATCTGTGGCAGAAGGCGGTCTCGGAGGTATCCAGGTCCTATGCCATGGAGCGCTTTAAAGGTGGTAACTAACACCTTAAAGCGTACCCGGAAGGCCACATGCTCTGATTTAATGGATCACATTAAATCAGAGCATGGCATACTTTTCTCCCCAAACTTATTATCAGCCTACACTAAAGTATAACATGCAATGACTAGCAATGGATAGATTTCTGCTTTCCTGTACATTTACAAAAAAAAAAAGCAAGATGATCCCAATTCATAGCCTTTTCATTCACGGTTAAATTTACATTTCCCTGCATGAATTCAATTCCAACCCAAAAGATAATTCAGCTTATTATATCCATACTTCCTTTTATGCACATCTTTTCTCTACGTTTCACAGATGAACAGCATGTACAGGTAGTCCTCAACTTACAACAGTTAGTTTGGTGACCATTTGAAGGTACAACGGCACTGAAAAAACTTGACTTATGACTGTTTTTCACACTTACAAACATTGCAGCATCCCCAGGGTCACATGATCAAAATTCAGATGCTTGGCAACTGACTCATATTTATGATGGCTGCAGTGTCCCGGGGTTATGTGATCATCTTTTGTGACCTTCTGACAAGCAAAGTCAGTGGGAAAGCCAGATTCACTTAACATTAACAAATGTCTCACTTAGCAACAAAATTTTGGGTTTGATTGTGGTTGTAAGTCAAGGACTACCTGTATTTCCTTCTGACTGACTGTAATAATGAAATATTTCTCTCTTTTCCAGTTAATTATACCCAGTCATTCTTTACTCACCATAGAAAGCAACAAACTGGCTAACTATAAACCTGAATATGCTCTATAATCCAGAGCTTCCTAAAAGTGTCTCCTTATTTTACTTTTAATGGCGTTCAATGTGTTTTATTTCAAATATTTTTTTACTGTAATCTTATAATTTTCCAAAGTGCCTGAAGGCAGGACAAGAAGCAACGGATGGAAACTAATCAAGGAGAGAAGCAACCTAGAACTAAGGAGAAACTTCCTGACAGTTAGAACAATTAACCAGTAGAACAACCTGCCTCCAGAAGCGGTGAATGCTCCAACACTGGAAGTCTTTAAGAAGAGACTGGACAGCCATTTGTCCGAAATGGTATAGGGTTACCTGCCTGAGCAGGGGGTTGGACTTGATGACCTCCAAGGTCCCTTCCAACTTTATTATTATTATTATTATTATTATTATTATTATTATTATTATTATTATTATTATTATTATTATTATTATTATTATTATTATTATTATCATCTTATAATTCATTATTGTGCTTCATGTTTTATAAGTGCAAATCATATAAATAATGTTCTTGATTACTTACTTTGCAATGATGAGGTCCCTTTTCTGTTTTGCTACAATGCTCTCCCTGAAAATGTCCTTTAAAAAAGAAGGCAGGGAAAAAAACAAGATTGGTTTATTATTATTTTTAATTTTGTAATAACACATATAACTACCTGGCAATCGAAATTATATTACGGTATTTCCTTCAGGTATCAAATAGACATTGTCAAGTATTTGAAATACGTCTGCTCCCTAACCCCAAACTCTCATTCAGATGAAATCCTACAAATTTCTTGAGTAATTATTTATATTGGCAAACCAGTTCTATTAAACTCAGTATGACATTCGTTTGAAAATAATCCATATCCTTAGGATATTATTCTGCATCATAGAGGGTCAATGTGTTCAAAATCATGCCCTTACCATTCTGTTTGACTGACTTCAGACCAATGAATTCATGTTCTTTAGCTTTTGGAAACACTGGGTGGCCATCTCTGAAATCAAAAGAAAGCTTTACATTCAGCTTGTGCCTAGGATACAAAATGGATTTTATCACCCACATCACTAAATATGTTTAAGACTGGTGACGTTTCACCAAATTTTCATAAGAGAGAGATCCTGTCAGAAGGAATCTAATATCATGGGATGCCTAACAGATCTTAGGAACACAGGCAATTAATGAAGCAAATAGGGCCATTATATTAGAGAAGAGATTCAGGAGCAGGGGAACATGAGAAAGAGATTTGGAGTAACTCTGCCTTAATTACACATGTGGGAGGATTACTTTAATAGGCTTTCAAGATTCAGCTACATTACTAGGAGTAAAAAATGTTTCCAGTAATTCAAGTGGGTGTTGTTTCTTAACCTTGCCAGCCTTACAGAGTTTTATCTGGTAATTTCCAAGTCTCAAGGCTAAACCATCAGAGGCTTAAAATTTTTTCCAGGAGTAGCTCTGCACGTTTAGAACAACAGATTGAATTTTATCTAGTTCATATTTAAAACTAGCTGTACCCGGCCACGCGTTGCTGTGGCTCAGTCTGGAAAAAGCGTGTGTTGCTTTTACATCCAACAGATGGCGGTTTTTCAAAAAAAGCATGTTTTACCTGTCACAGGTGTGACATCTATATAATATAGGTATATAAAAACACACGCGTATTCGAATGCAACGTTGTGTCAAAATTTCAAAGCAATCGGTGAAGAACTTTCGGAGATTTAAGATTTTGAACAAACGAACATTTACATTTTTATTTATATAGATGTCATTAATTACTAGAAATATAATGTAAGCATCATTGATTTCCATGAGCAGATTGATCAGAATTACAAGGACCCAAATAATTTTTTGATAGTAAGCAAATTGGATCTTGTCTTGGATGGAAGGCAAATTAATCATGTTCTATTATCTAGTGTAATAAATGATGTCAGCAGAATGTGGATTATTCAATAAATCATGGCTAAGCAAACTTCAGTTCAAATACTTAAAGGGAAGAAAGGATTCAATGGAAAAAGACCCTGATGTTGGGGAAGATCGAAGGCAAAAGGAGAAGGGGACGGCAGAGGATGAGATGGTTCGATAGGGTCACGAACAAAGTGAACATGATTCAAAGGTGCTTTTTCAAAAGGCAACCAGACTATTTTTTTTTTGAGGAAGACATTTCGTTTCTCATGCAAAAAGCTTCCTCAGTTCAGTCAGAACTGAAGAAGCTTCTTGGATGAGAAGCGAAACGACTTCCTCAAGAAAAAACAAAGTCCAGTTGCCGTTTGAAAAAGTACTTTTGAGACAATCATGACCTGGATGACTGAGAAAATCTCCATAGACATTTAGCAGTGAACATGAGTTTGGCCAGACTCTGGCAGACAGTGGAGGACAGGAGAGCCTGTCGTGCAGTGTTCCATGGGGTTGCGAAGTGCCCAACACGCCTTAGCAAAGGAACAATGAACAAACTTCACTTAGTATGACCTGTAAATCAGGCCATTGGTCACATCCTGGAATAAAGGTAAGACTGAAATCAGCCCAACTGCAAGTACCTTGTTGCTTTCAGGATCACATTTGGAAGAGCTATTTCCAACGCCCTCTTGGCTTCTTTCAAGGTCATTCCCTGACTGCTGATCCCATTAATATAATGGATGACATCCAGAATGTGGAGTGTTCCCTCCATGGCTGCAGCAGATTTGGGACTGATATCGCTAATGTATAACACCTGATAAAGACTATCATGGCCACCTGCAAGGGAAATACCTGGAAAAAAAGGGAGAAAAATACAGTTGCAAAGGTAGAACTCAAAAACAAAAGGG
>NW_015386390.1:3648977-3742113 GCF_001527695.2 Protobothrops mucrosquamatus | reverse complement strand
GCTAGAAACTGGGAAATCATGAATTTTACTTCTGCCTGAGGCACAAAGCCAGCCTGGTAACCTGGGGCCAGACACTTTCTCTAAACCCCAGTAAGCAGGCAATGGCAAACCACTTCTGAAAAACTTTGCCAAAAAAAAAACTGCAGGAACTTGTCCAGGAAGTCTCTGAGAATTCGGTATGATTGAATGGAAGGGGGGGGGAAGGTTGATAGGATACTAGCTTAATAAACAATAATAATCACCACCATTAAAGCCATTGCAAAGAACCATTCAAATAGTTCTCAAACAGATATGCACTTAAGAAAAAGGCTATCAAACAACAATTTTGAGCTGGTGTTCTCCAAGATATTTGCATAATCCATATTTGCATAACCTAACGAGCTCTGGTAGCAGTTCAGATCCCACCTCTGTTCCCTCCAAATTCCTTTCTCTTGTACAGCTTATATACATTATGTTTTAGATTTGAAAATGTTCCTCACTTTGATTAGACGATCTCCAGGTCGCAACCGCCCATCGCTTTTGGCAGGATCTTGTACTACATCATGGATGTAACAGCCGATATTATCACTGCCTTTTGTCACTGTGAAGCCAAGGCTACCTTTCTCAGATTTAGTTAGAACTACATGGAGTTCCACTTCCTAAAGAGCAAGAGACTTTTATTATATACCAGAGTCAAAAACACAACGGCACCGTACGCAGCTAGCATCTAATGTGCAACTAGCAGGAAAACATAAAAGAGGAGATAATATAGCTTAGTCAATATCTGCATTACATAAAATCTGTATATGGGTATAGGAAAAACAGCTTATGCATAGTTATTTTCTTCCAGACTTTTCAAAAAGATAAAATGGAAAAGATAAATAAGATGGGAGGTTCAGATCCAAAAATATTTCTGGGGTTTATCTAAAGGGTAGGTCTACAGGGAGATTCTAAATCTGACCAGAGTAGTAGAAAAAGTAGATGCAGGTAGAGTCAAAAACATCATTGATTTAAATCTCCCTCCCCAAAGTTTCTCTTAGTTGCATAGTAGCTTTTTTCCTTGTGTTTTTTTCAATAGAGTAAAGGTAATTTAACTTATACAAAAAACACAAACTCCCTTCCATTCAGCATCTATGGAGATTCTCAGTCATCCAGGTCATGGTTGTCCCAAAGGTGCTTTTTCAAAAGGCAACTAGACTTTGTTTTTCCTTGTAGACATTTCACTTCTCATCCAAGAAGCTTCTTTACTTCTTCAGAACTGAAGAAGCTTCTTGGATGAGAAGCAAAACATCTTTAAGGAAAAACAATGTCCAGTTGCCTTTTGAAAAAACATCTTTGAGACTTCCATTTAGTAATATATTAATAGCAAGAAAAGAAATTTCCATGGTTCTCTTCCTCCAGTAAGTAAAAATAAAACATGGGAAAATCAATGATGGGTGTCCTACACTGAACCTGGAAGATAGTCATGGATCTTCTGTGTTGATTATGACCTTCCGCGTCAATACCAACTTGAAAGACCTACCATGTCCTTCAAGTTACTTCTGAGAGACATTCTACAGAATCTGCTGCTTCAGCATCACTCTATGGTGTTGTTATGCCCTCCAGGCATCTCTCAATCCACAAAGAACAAGTTTTTAAAATTAAAACTGAAGGCATGCTTCATTTGTACTGTCAAAACAATTCCGTTTTAAGGATTCTTGTGATACTTGTTGAAGATGTTCAGTCCTCAATGACTTAAGGTGAATTATATAGGCCTGGTATTACACCAGAAGGACTGATAAGCCAGAATAATAAATAGCAGAGATGCAGTAGGCAACTATCTTTCTGGATGGATATCTTGATCCCACAATAAGAAACATTTGTAGATTATTGCTCGTGACAGTCTTCATGCAGCACAGCGGTTTATTTTTAAGGAGTGATTTTATACCTTGCCATCTTTTCAAAACTCAAGTCAGTGAACAGACCTTCTCTTTTGTGCAACTTATCCACCCAACAATGGGATCAAATAATTCTGCCTGAACTAAGGACTGCTGCATAATTCAATATTATGCAATGAACTTCAAGTAGGAGGTGGGAATTTCAGCTGGGCTTCCCCTGTCCTAGTCCACTTTTCAAATCACACTGACTTTTAGCTTAACTTTACCAGCATCGTCACATAACTCTGTCTCCCTGATAGAACACATTTTATTTTCATTTTTTCTACCTTTTAATATTTACTATTATTGTTTTGTTTCTGATATCCTATCCTTTTTCTTTTTTCTCCTTGTGTTTTTGTACACATTTAGAGCCTCCCATCTTCATACACCATCAGCAACTTTCTGCAGGGAAGGGAAAACCAGCGCAAAGCATACTTATTTGTAAGTATGTAAATCAGGAGGTTGGGGTACTTTCCCGGGGACCAATTCATCGGTGTGGTTGGAGACATCAAGGTTCAATTTTCTGCTTGAAAAAACAGATTTTCTTCAAATCAAAAAGATCTACACTGACGTTTTTGAGGATTAAAGGTGAATGAAACTTTCTGTTTCCATCTTCAAAAATTCAGCTTCTGACTTTTCATTCTGTTCCCTTTTCTATTCATTCTATCAAGTTTCTCTTTGACTTTTGTCCATATAAGTCCATGGCCTTGTAATAATGTCCATGGCCTTGTCCATGGCCTTGTAATAATGTTCTTATTACAAGGCCATAGAATTCTTTCCTCCCCTGTTTCAAATTAATACTGGCAAAAAGAGAGCTCATTAGGAATATCTCATTCATAGTCAAACCAGACTGATCTTAGAAACAAAGCAAGGTTGGCATGGTGAACAACTGGATGGAGAACCACCTGGGAACTTCATGGCTACTAGCCAAACCAGCGTTTCTCAATCTTGGTCACTTTAAGATGTATGAATTTCAACTCCCAGACTCCTCTAGTCACCTTCTTAGCAGTAGCTAAGTAACTTGTACTTTGTCACATTGTGCAATTTACCCACACTCATACCCACAATCGACAATCAGGAAAAAAAGTAGGGAATTACTGGTTCATATTCATCTGCATGTTTTTCAAGCTGACTGAAAAGCGGCGCCAGTCTGCCTTGTGGAGATGTGAAGTCAGAGAGAGAAGAGTTGAATTTTTCTTCTGTAAAATTAAGTGGGATGGTTCTTTGGTTTGATATTGGTGACAACTCCATTAGCAGAGGTGATGGAGGGTTGCTACAAGACAAAAAAAAAAAAAAAGGGGGGGAGTTATTTCCAAAGTCACTGACAGGAGCTGATACAGTTGCCAGCTGCAGAGGTATGGGATGAATTGAATGTATTAATTGTATTACATTTTCAGCTTTGAAATCAGGCTTTCAGGACACTTCATCCCAGTTAACCCACCCTGATTATCTCTATATGGGAGAAAGAGGGCATAATTTTCCCCACAAGAGTGTGGTGAGAGCAATTTTCCATTCTGTCTCTGATTATTTAGCCCAAAAAATTTATTTAGCTCATTGCATTTGCATTATCAGAAATGAGCTGGAAGAAAAGTGTATTAAACAATAGCTAGGAACATTTTGCTAACAACAATCATCCCTGCCGATGCAAAAATTCAATCAAAATTCACTATTTTGATAAATGGACAAAGACCTCAGTAAGTCTAACAGGGCTCAGAATCACACTCCTGAACAAATAAAACACAAGCAAGACTATATGCTATAAAGTCAACCAATGTAACATGCCTGTTCTCCATGTCTTGCTTCCTAGATGATTCAAGAGGGGGGCAAAATGCTGTGTGGATTGCTTCCCTTTGCTTGCTGGATGTCTCATAAGGACTAGGTGCTTGAGCTGCTGACTTGCTTGGGGTTTGATACAAAGCAGAATTCCACTTTGGGCTGGCTGCATTTGCGATGATTTCGTCCCCTCCGCTCCCACTGCTGTCACTGTAGCTGTCTCTCCGAGAAGGAGACCTGACCTTGTTCTGGTCAATGGCTTCGTTTTCATCAGAACTATCATCTTGTTCTCCATTAGGGGGCGGTAGGTTTCCTTTGCCCACTTTGGGGAATATTTGTGGTGGGGAATGGATGGGTGTCTAGAATAAGCAGAAGAAAATAATTGTTTGACCAAAGGACAACCCCCCCCAAAAAAAGGTCCTTACGACTCAGATTCAAAGTTATGATGTTCACACATTCCCCCTGCAGTCAAGTGATCACATTTTGGGCACTCGGCAACCAGCCCACATTTATGTCCATTTATGGCGTCCCACGGTCACATGATCACAATTTATGATTTTTTTTTTGCTGGACACCAGTGTTTGCGGACAATGGGTTTGCTTACAACTGTGGAGTCACTTAAAGACAATACAGTAGAGATTCACTTAATGACCACAGCAGAAAATGTTGTAAAATCAGGAAAGCCACATTGCTAGATTTGTTCTGGCAACAATTGCCTGTGCCTAGTAAGTGGGTACAGCCAGACTAAGCACAGGATGACTTTGAGTATGATGCAGAAATATAAAATCAGCACCCACCCCTAACCTTTTGGGCATCAGGGACCGGTTCCCTGGAGAGTTTTTTCTGCGGACCAGAAAAAAAACAGACTATTGTTTCGTATGCGGCCTGCATCCCATGGATGGGGCTTCACTTGTTTTCGCAGCCCAGTTTCTGGCATGCCAGTCCACAGACTGGGAGTTGGAGTCCCTTGATGTAAATGACTGGCATGACTTACAACTGTAATTCCAGATTCAATTATAGTTATTCAGTCAAGGACTGTTTGTAAAACTTAAGAGATCTCTTGTTAAAAAGTTATACCAAAAGGTCTCACAAAAGTGGGTACCAAAACAGGCCCTTGGGATGCCACCAAACATTGAAACATATATATCACCTTTAATGCATACAAAGTTATTTTAAAACTACAGTACACATAAAAATGTGCAAAACAAGATTTTTAAAAATTACAGTAGACATAAAAGCCACATAACAATTCTCAAAAATATGAAATTTTGTGAAGCCCTAAGCCGGGGGTGGGCAACCTTGGCTCTTTTATGACTCGTGGACTCCAACTCCCAGAATTCCTGAGCCAGCCATGCTGAGGGGAAAGGGAGAGGTTTCCAAGCTGAGCCATGCTGGCTCAGGAATTCTGGGAGTTGAAGTCTACGAGTCATAAAAGAACCAAGGTTGCCTACCCCTGCCCTAAGCTATAGCTTGTTTACTTTATGACTAAACCCATTATTGATGGTAACCACCTATACAGCAGGAGATATCATATCTCTTGTCTCTGATATCATATTAGCCAAAACATACTTGTGGGAATGGGCATGATGGCTCAGTGATTAAAGACCTAAGTTTGTCAGCTGGAAAGCTGACACCCCGGGTTCGAGACCCAAGCATCGCATGGCAGGGTAAGCTCCAGCTCCTTGTCTCAGCTCCTGCCCACCTAGCAGTTTAAAAGCATGCAAATGCGAGTAGATAAATAGGTATCACTTCAGTGGGAACAAGTTCTGTGCACCTCGGCATATTGCTGGCCACATGACTATGGAAGTGTCTTTGGACAACACTGGCCCCCTCGGCTAAGAAACAGAGATGAGCACTGCCCTCTAGAGCAGTGGTGGCGAACCTATGGCACGCGTGCCAGAGGTGGCACTCAGAGCCCTCTCTGTTGGCACATGCACCACCGCCAGCAGCAGGTCCATCAGGCCGCCACCGCCGCCCAGAGCAGGAGCCCCGCCTAGCACAAAGGAGGCGAAGCGGCCGACTAGCAAGCTCGAGTAGAGGTGGTAGAGCAGAGGTCACCAACCATTGTTGGACTGGAAGAAAAGGGAGGGGGAAGTATTTTGCACTGCAAATGGGGCGGGGCTAGTGCCTGTGTGATACTCACTAGTCCTGCCCCGTTCTTGTGTGATGCAGCGCCTTCTATGTGCACCTTGCGGTGTGGCGGCGGCCGTTTTTGCGCCTTGTAGCATGGTGGCCCATTTTTGCGCCCCCGGGTTTTACGTGCCATAAACAGCACTCAGAGGCCCCCCCTGCCCCCCCAAGGGCACCACAATGCTGATGCGGCCCTGGCACTTTGCGATAAATAAATGGGTTTTGGGTTGCGGTTTGGGCACTCGGTCTCTAAAAGGTTCGCCATCACTGCTCTAGAGTCAAACACAGGGGGAAACTTTTACCTTTATACTTTTGGGTGAGCATGCAAAAGATTTGGAAACCTTTATGACACCGGTTTCACAAAAAGCCTAGTATACTTTTTAATTCTTACCAATAACGTAGGATCAATCTCTGGTAAAATTCCAGGAAGTGGCCTGCAGAGGAGAAGGGTGACTTCAGGGGAAGTTCCCCTGAGAGCCGAGATGACTTCCTAAAGGACAAAACATTATTCATCAGCTACATTTGGCACCAGCCTGCAATGAATAGGGTAACACTTAAAAGAAGGGGTATACAATCTTTTTGCGCTGAAGGCCACACTTGATCTTTGAGTGAACCACAAATGCATGAAAGACTGATTCCAAGCCAGGATAGAAAGTACTAACCTGCTGAGATAACCCTTTTAGAGAAGAACCGTTGACTTTCAGGATGACATCTCCAACTTCAATCTGCCCACTCTCTGCAGCTGGTTGTCCCGGAAAGAGTTTTTTCACCCTGACTATACTGGAACCCGGCTGTTCTGGGGAGACGCTATCTTCACGGCAGAAACTGAAGCCTAGCCCAGAACTGTTTTTCACGAGTTTCACCTCGAATGTATTGTCTAAAAAGGAAATGAGCCATGTTACTGCACATCAAAGGACGCTCACAGTTCACCTGTACACACTCACTCGTCCTTTCTCTTGAATCCGATTAGCTAAGATATATCTGTAACGATCAGAAAAATGAACGCTGTTTGGGACGTGACCTAGGATGTTGTAAGAATATGAAAACAGGACAATTTTAAAACTTTCATAAAAACTCAGAGAAAGAGATCCAGCTGAAAATAATATTAGGATTCCAGAACAGATAAAAAATTCAGGAGCTAAGAAATAGTTTATAAGTAGATGTGCAGTGAAAAATAGATTATGATTTAATCTATTGCTGTTTGAAGCATTGTTTATCTCTTTCTCCCAGTGCAGCAGGCTTAAGTAACATCATTCCAATACAAGCAATAATGTTTAAAATAACAAATGCAAACATCTATTTATTTATTTAACCAAGTTCAATTTGAAGAAGGCAGGCTGGCAATACAATAGACAATCAAGTAATAATCTGGTTCTGCAATAATTTACAAATGACTCTATGTGCAGGCGTATGTTTAGTCACTGTTAAAAAAAACCAAGACACTGAGAGTGCCACAGTTAAACTTTCCTTGGGACAGAATTTCATAATTGGGCACTGCCATAGCAAAGGTCCAACTCTTGGCTGCAACTACACAGTTGTGCAGTTGTGAGAACATCAGAACTTCCCGAACTGATTTCCAGATTGAAAGCTAGGAGATCTTTTAAGCACTTCGTTGTTAAGTCATATAGGACTATATAAACCAATATCAATACCTTAAAAGAAACACAGTGGGACACAGGCAATTGACATGTTTCCAGGATGAGTGTAGTTTCATTTAGCTGTCCCATTTAACAAAACAGGCAGCTACGTTTTGCAGCACTCGCAGCTTCAAGTCCCTCTTCAAGGGTACTGATCCTTACCCAGAAGGATCCAGATGAGAGACTTTTAGGGCATGGATTGGTAAGACTAGCATATTGTTGCTGAGAGGATAGTAGCTGATGCACCTGCTGAAGGTGGGCAGAGGTCTTCCTTGCCCCTGAAACTACCTGTCCTTCTAATACAGATTGAAATCCACAAGTCCAGAATGAACCAGAGAAGGAACCAGCACGTTGTCAGCAGGATGTTAAAATCTGCTTATTTGCATGGGTATCTTAAATGAGGAATACTGTTAACTTTTATTGCATGCCAGTAGCCTTACTTTAAAACAGGGGTGTCCAACCTTGGCAACTTTAAGACCTGTGGACTTCCGCTCCCAGAATTTCCCAGCCAGTCTTAAAGTTGCCAAGGTTGGACACCTCTGCTTTAAAGCCTTAGTAGACTGGTGTCATGCTGACAGAGGTCATGACTGTTTTCTATCATCTAAGAATCCTGGATATAAAAATCACAATCTCAAATTACAGGAATGCAGATTTGGGTTGAATGCTCCGAAAAATTACTTAACAGATCAGTTGATGGTAGAATCAGAAATGTTACTCTTGCTGGCTAGAAAATCTAAGTCTCTGTATACAGATATGGTAGTAGGTTCAGGAAGACTGATGTAGAGTGTCAAAATGACACAGTATATTCATGATTATATTTCAAAGGCAGAGCATTCTTTTTGTGGTCAAAGAATGAAAAGCAAAAACAAAAATACACATTTAATAGGGAAATAAAAGGGGAAGAAAAATTGATATGCAAACCAAAGAACTGTTTTTCTAAAATGTAGACAAATAGAACAAAGACAGTTCTGTGTCTCCTGTACAGATTTTAGTATTGTGCTCTTATTGTCTGAAAGTCTAAAGAAGAGGCGTGGTGGCCTAGAGGTGAAACTCTCGCCTCACAATCAGGAGGCTATGAGTTCGATCCTAGGCAGCAGTAGACATTTTTCTCTTTGGGTGCAATGAGTTATTGTCTGCTGTGGACACTGCATAGACATTAGGAAGGGCATCCGGTCAGTAAAGGCTCAATTCCATTCAGTCACTCTGACTCTACCCTGATGCAAGGGATTACAGGGCTGTTAAAAGAAAAAAAAAAGTCTGATAATCTAAAACTAAAGATCTGGTGCATACCTAGTCTTCAGTTCCGGTTTTTTTTTTTGTAAGTTTTATTCAATATAACTGCAAATAGAGTTTGTATATCAGGCTAAGCCAGAATGAAAAAAACCACATTATGACTTATTGTTATATTTTTTTCTATTCTGCTCTATGGAGTAGAGAGTTGGTCTCTGACAGAAGGCTACCTGAAGAGACTAGAAGCATTTGAAATGTGGATTTACAGGCGGCTGTTACGTACAGTATAAGCTGGGTTGACAAGATCAGAAATGAGGAGGTGATAAGCCGCCTGGGAAAGCCAAGGGAAATCATCAAAACAATTAAAAAATGAAAATTAGAATATTTCAGACGTGATGCGACACCCAGAAAAATACGGCATACTCCATTTAATCCTCCAGGGAAAGATTGAAGGCAAACGAGGTCCAGGCAGAAGAAGAACATCGTGGCTTCAAAATCTAAGGGACTGGTTTGGACAAAACTCAGCAGCACTTTTTCGTGCAGCTGCTGATAAAAACAGGATCGCCAACATGATCGCCAACGTCCGATAACGGATAAGGCACAAGAAGAAGAAGAAGAAGACTTATTAGACTGTATGAGTCCAATTAAACCTTATGTTTCATCTTTCCTTTAAAGTCTCAGTTGTATTTAGAAAGAATCTCACCATCAGTGACAAAGTTGTATTCTCTGGTACATGAAGTCTTCTTCACAGGCTTCTCCAGGAGGACACTATGACTGGGTTTGTTTGTAGGTGTGCACTGTGATGTTGTGGGAGCTTGGACTCTGGCTGCTGGAAGCTGCCCCTTTTCTAGTACTAGATGGACCTCCTGCAGAGGGAACCACAATTAGGTGGGGCTTTAATAATCAAACAGCTCTTAGCTATGATGACCAACCTACAGAATTAATTTAAGATGGATAAAGAGTGAGGACATTTGAGATTTCCTTTGTTTGTTCCATAATTCCACACAACAAGAAAAGGTCCCATTGCACTAAGAAGTAAAAAGAGTTTAAGAGTTTTACCTAATTTGTTTATCTTTCATTACAGATAATCCTCAAATTACAATCACTTGCTTAGTGACTGTTGGAAGTTACAACAGCACTGAAAACAAGTGACTTATGACTGGTCCTCACACCAAAGACCATGGCCACATGATCAAAATTTGGGTGGTTGGCAACAGGCGTGTATTTACGATAGTTGCAGTGTTCAGAGAATCATGTGATCATTGCTGTCAACCTTCCCAGATAGCTTCCAACAAGCAAAGTCGATGGTGAAAGTTAGATTTGCTTAATGACCATATGATTCCCTTAACAACTGCAGTAATTTGCTTATCAACTGTGGCAAAATGGTTGTAAAATCGAGCGCAACTCACTTAACAACCAACTTGCTTAGCAATGAAAATTCTGGTCCCAATTGTGGTCATAAATCAAGGATTACCTATACACAGTTCTAGAGATGACCAGCTAAAAACACCAAGATTGTACAAGGCTTCAGTCTGAGGGCTGATTCAATTGAATCACTCTTTGAATCAAACTGGTAAATCGGTTGGAATCTCTGAATTATCAGAAAGGCTTTTGTGCTCATACATAGATTTTTTTTAAAATAGAGTTGCGTGTTCAAGGGGAACAAATAGAGTAAGCACTGCTAATATGACTGAAGATAAGTTTCAATATGGTTTCTTATTCCTTCCTGGGATTATAATAATGTAAAGTAACCAAAATCAAGACAGCTGTTGTTTCCTACCTGGCCAGTGTTTCTCATGATTTCCACAGCTTGTTTATGTGTTGCTCCTTCCAGTGTGATCCCATTAACAGAAAGCACTCGGTCACCTAAGAGCCAACAAGAGATATTTGTAACAATAAAGAGAAGCAAACATAGGTCTGACACAATTGTTTATTTGATTCAATAGCCATTAATTTGAGCAAGACATTTATAGATCAAGAGTACTTCTCAACTCTCATAACTAAAGCTGGACTGCAAAAATCCAAATCACCTCTAGATAGCAGCAAAGAAAGGCAGAAAACAGAAAACTTCACTGCTTTGCTGTCATCTAGTGTTCAACCAGATATCTGCAGGCCAGATTTGGTAGCCATACCCACAAGCAGATCTGATTATGATAATTCCAGCTCTTTCCAAAAATATAAAATCTGAATACTTAGATTTTTTTTTTAGAAATGTTGCTGAAGCTAACTTGAACCACTGATTTATCTAACCCAAATGAGTGGCAGTAGCTCTCCAGATGGAGCATTTGGGTTTAATCTAGAACAGTCTATGTTCAAACCATGGGATCTGCCACAGAGCTATATCTATTTGAAGTTGCCTTTCACAGAAATGCTATTTAAATCAGAACTGTCCTTTTTGAGTAGGAGTGATTCTTTCAGGCAGATTTTTTATACCACTACCTAGAAATCTAATGTGGGACCTTTGGGATGCATATCAGATCCTCTACCACTCGGCTGTGGTCCCTCTGTCTATCTAGTATGAATAAGAGCATAACTTGCATTTTATTGTAATTTTAATGTGATTTTACATATTTATTCATATATTTATAGTTACATTTTAATGTTGTAAGCTACCCAGAGTCGCCTTGTCACAAGATGGGCTGCAAACAAATTTAATAAATAAATAAAATAAATAAACAAGCACATCTTCCATTATGTCGTCTAAATAGTTGTATTAAAAGACCCTCAAATGAGACAGGCAGCCTGTGATGGTCTGCCTAGCAGAATCCACAGAAGTGTATATGCATTGCCTCCCTAGCTATATCCATCCATCCATCCATCCATCCATCCATCCATCCATCCATCCATCCATCCACTGTATCTATGTATGTATCCATCCATCCATTCATCCGCTGTATCTATGTATAATAATAATAATAATAATAATAATAATAATAATAATAATAATAATAATAATAATAATAATAATAATAATAATAGTTAAGTTGGAAGGGACCTTGAAGGTCATCTAGTCCAACCCCCTGCTCAAGCAGGAAACCCTATACCATTTCGGACAGATGGCTATGTATGTATCTATGTATGTATCTATCTATGTATGTATCTATGTATCTATCTATCTATCTATCTATCTATCTATCTATCTATCTATCTATCTATCTATCTATCTATCTATCTATCTATCTATCTATCTATCTATCTATCTATCTATCTATCTATCTATCTATCTATCTATCTATCTATCCACCTACCTACCTATCTATCTACAGTGTCTGTCTGTCAGTCAGTCAGTCAGTCATCTGGCAATGTTACATTAGCCAGGAGACTACAATGCTAATACAGAACAGTAGCTTGGCTGCCTAAGATTGCTAGTTACGTTTGGTTCACACTTGTGTGGTATCCATAATGCCCCACAGGAGGGTGAGCTAGCTCCACACCAGAAAGAAAGACAGTGTCATGAGGGGCCCTCTCCTTCCACTGAAGCCACTTCCCAAAAGGGCATTGTAACTGGGAAGGTCCAACACTAGCAGGATTCAGGAAGTGCCAGCTCATCTTCCCACCAAAGTGGTACCTACTTATCTACTTCTGCTAGTGAGCAGAAGCTCAGGCGAGTGATGGGAGCTCACCCTGCCCTGCAATGCTAGGGCTCAAACCGCTGGAACAAAGACTATCTCCAGTATCATTAAGACCCTGAGCCACCATGCTTTTTTAAACACGGATAATGTGCAGTTTGTCAATTATAATGAAATTAAGAGCTCGTCGTTCAACTCCATCATCCAATTCTAATTTGTTCAGAAAAGGTTTCTGATCAAGGGATAGGGCAAGGAGAAGGGACAACAACATATGAAGATACTTGGCCTCTTGATCCCAATTCATCTACTCTCTGCCCAGTAAGGCCTTTTTCTTGAAAGCCTAAGCATTCCACATTTTGATACTTTCAGCAGCTGAGTTACCCTGATGCTCACCTTTCTGAATCCTACCATCAGCTTCGGCTGCTCCCTTAGGAATGATTGCCTTTACATAAAGTCCTCCATACTTCACATTGGTGTTCACGCCACCCTACAGAAGTAAAAAAAATAGTATTGAATCAAAATATACGTTTTTATGAGAAGATGAAAACTGAAATACCGATAACTAATCCAGTGGCTTAAGAAGTCCATGCAATTGCAATACTTGTGGAAGCATTTCACCAGAAGTAGGCAGACAACCTAAACCCCACATGAACAACAGATGCTTTTTGAGTTGCATGCAAATTAAACATAAGAGGCCAATTCCAAGCAGCATGGGAGGCTAGGGAATTGAAGTTTACACATCTTGAAATTACCAAGTTTGAAAAATGCTGATCTAGAGAAAAAGGTGATCTCGTCATAAAACCTTTGAACATGGACTGAAATCATTTTGGCTGCCAAGCTATCACTGGCTTATCTAAAAACAAATGCAGCTGTGTTATGTACATGTACAGGTAGTCCTCGACTTATGACCACAGCTGAACCCAACATTTCTGTTGCTCAGCAAGACACTTGTTAAGTGAGTTTTGCCCTGTTTAACAAGCTTTCTTGCCACAGTTGTTAAGTGAAACACTGCAGTTGTTAAGTTAGTAACATAGTTGTTAAATGAATCTGGCTTCCCCATTGAATTTGCTCGTCAGGTCACAAAAGAGGATTGCATACCCTGGGACACTGCTAACGTCATAAATACATGTCAGTAGTCGTGTCTTGTGTGAAAACCGTCATAAATCACTATTTTCGGTGATGTTGTAACTTTGGTCACTAAACCAATGGTTATAAGTCGAGGACTACCTGTAATATTTAATTATCGGTTAATAGTTTCTTGATTGGAATGATATATTCTTTTAAAGCAGTTTAAAGCCCTCTGCCTTGCAACCAACAAATCTTTGACGTTCATTATGTATCAACGGAAAATACATATTACTGATATTTTGCTTTCTGATCACCAGAGGGAGCTCATGGAATGTCTGAGAAAAATTCATTTTCTTGCCAGGGTGCCAATAACCCACCCTTAAAAACACTGTAAACCTGGGTAAATAACTTACAGGTCTCAATGGGTTTACTGCAGGGATGAAAAGCAGAGCAGTCTGTTAGGAGACTGGGCTGCAATCGTGAGCATAATTTCCATGTGAATTAAAGTAGCTATGTATGTTAGGACAGCTGTGAGAAATTCACACTAGTGAAGTATGAGGATGTCATAAGCAAATGAAAATTCTGACCCGGTTTTGCAAATTAGTGTGTCTTTTGCAAACTATGATGGCACTGTTTATTTTTCACTGTTTAACTGAATCCTCTTAGGCTGCCTTTTTAGCTATGCACTGCTATTTTCTCCCTTATTCTTATTGCCATGTATATATACACTTGCCAACTTCAACATTTGGGGAAGTTAATTACAGTCCCCGTTGATATAAAGATTAACCTTCAAGGTGCTATGTGACTATGCTTGTTTGTTTTATCTTGGGCAAATTGGTATTTCCAGATGTTAGAAAGCAAATATGCTCACTCTAAAGATACATTTTTATTATGATCCTTCATCTTTGCTTCATTTATTGCCTCTGTTGCCTACTTTTGATTTGTTTTAACTTGCTACACATTTCTGGATGTGCCTGTTCTTTTCTGTGACACATTTTTGTCAGTAACACATTTTTCCCTTTGCTATTTTCAAGCTTCTTTGCATATACAGGAATGCTATTTTATTTATTATGCGGAAAATATTTTTCAATAAAAAATAATAATGTCTTCAGCCTTCCATAGGGTCACTTGCTTTGCCTGTTATTTCCTTGTCAGCAGTTTCGCTGCGCCACACAATTGTCCCTATTGCTGTGCTCAGCTCTTCTACGGAGCCAGAGAGTTGACCAACGGAAGAAGGCAAACGCTAGCAAAAAGCTGCCATCCTTTCCTCACCACGTCTGCTTTCTTCAGGGGTGAAAAAGAACTGGGAAAACCCTCCCTGGCTACTGTCTGTGTTGTGGGTGGCACAGCTAAGAGTACAACGGGGTGTCGATGGTTGCAATAGAGGATGGAACTTTGATAACAAAAAGGACAAAATTCTAGGAGCTGAGAGGAAGAGAACCATGGAAACGTGAGGCTACTCTGATTTCCAGTCAGAATGTTTGGAAAGTACCCATATACACAATGGTGGGATTCAAATATGTGAACAACCGTGTGGACGCCGCTTCCAGAAGCCTGTTCTAGGCCTGGGCTCTCAGGCCCAAAACGGACTTCTGGAAGTAGCGTCCATGCACTTCCGGCAGGCTATTCTGGGCCTGGGAGGCGTCTTCTGGGCCTCTGAGGTCCAGAACGGACTTCCAGAAGCGGTGTCCAAGGGCTTCCGGAGGGCTATTCTGGGGCTGGGAGGCCTCCTGTGGGCCTCCCAGGCCCAGAATGGACTTCCGGAAGCAGCGTCCACGCACTTCCAGAGGGCCGTTCTGGGCCTTGCAAAAAAGGGCTAGGGCTTCAGTGGGCGCCATCCAGTGGTGGGATTCAGCCGGTTCACCAAACTCAACCAAAAATAGCTTTCGACTGAATCCTACCACTGCATACACACACACACACACACACACACACACACATTTAAAGATGCACATTACAAAGTCTACATTGCAAACGGTTCATTATGCAATTAGGTAACAGCATAATTGCTAAAAGGGAGTGGGGTCTACTATTAATCATGGTCTTAATCTATGCTTATCTGGGGGTTGATTGCTGGCAAGAAGGTATTTTGGTCAGTTTTTTGGTTCCCTTCTGGCTTTTCTTGATTGTCTCTTTGGAATGGCATGTAGATATTGTTTATCTCTATATGCCTGTTGACGGTTGAAGTCTACACTGCTTGCATTTATTAAGGTTTGCTATTTGCAGGACAAAAAGAGCCCAGCATTAAACTGATTTGTGTTTATATATTTAGTTGCCCTGCACAGATCTGTAACTATATCCATGTTTGCATAACTGCAAGGTGGTTAAGAAAGGTAAAAGATTAGCAACAAGCAAGTACTTAAGGTCCACCGCTTCTCTGTAAATCATGCATTTGAACAGGTGACTTGGGAGTGGAGAAAAAGATAAATCAGCTTAAAACCTTGTCAAACAGTACCGTAACACTTATGCCCAAGCCGTTCTCATTTTTGGCCAGTCTGACTTCAAAGATATCTCCAGGTTTAAGAGATATTTTAGAATTCATGGAGCTGCAGAAATTCACCAAGGAAGCTTCCTTTATGTAAGAAGAAAAAAGGCAAAAGGGTTACAACAACAACAACAACAACAATAATAGAGTTGGAAGGGACCATGAAGGTCTTCTAGTCCAACCCCTTGCTCAGGCAGGAAACCCTATACCAATTTATGATAACAATGTATTTACAGGTAGCCCATGTTTAATGACCACAGTTGGGAACGGTAACTTGATTGTTAAGTGAAGCGCTAAGCAAAACTGCAACTGCTTACAATTTCACTTTAGCTTTCCTTTGGTTCACAGTCCTGCCAAGATCATAAATGTGAGGACTCATGGCAAAGTTATTTCTTGATCAACTGTGAATGGTCACTAAACGAAGCAGTTGTTGAACAAGGATTATCTGTACTGAGATAACCAAAGGATTGAAATAGAAAAAAAAATTCTTTATAAACAGAATACAAAGATATGTATTAAAAGAGCATTCTATTTTAATCAAACATAAGCATATTTACCCCAGTGTAAATTCCATCTACACGTGATAAACAAAGATAAGATGTTTGTGATGCTGTGGCCAATGCTTTATACAAATTAATTTTTACAACAAAGAAATCAATATGCCAATACTTGTGCAGGTGAGGAAAACTTTGCTAAACAGTTTAGCATGCTATAATCACATAGTGTCAGACTCCAAAATCCAAGAAAGACACATTGTGATTCTTCCCAATGGATTTTTTTTTTTATTCCTCATCCATAGACAGAATCTTGCCAAATTAAAACATGCTAACACCACATCATGTGACCAGAAAGTTAATCAGCTGACTTACATCTGGAGGAAGGAGAAAGAAGGACAAGTGACAAGATGTATGTGATGACAAGATGCAAATACTGCTACTAACATACGTCAAATATTGAGACAAAAGTATGTTAGAGGTAGGATTTGTATCACGATGTCATCACACGCATGCTGTGATAGAATTTCAGATTGTTGCAGTCAACTGTGATCTAACTAGAAAATAATTCACATGACTTATTCAGGAAATTGATTAGTTAAAATTACAATCCTGCAAAAAATCTGAGCACTTTGAGAGGGTTCCACAGAGGTAATTTTTTTCTATATCACTTGTCTGCCATCTAGTTGTCCCCTGGAGTTTTGCAGGTCTAGACAGTTACCCTAAAATTAGTAGTCTTGAATTTGGTCAAGGATACTGGCTAGATTTACATACTGTGCTAAGCCAAAAATGGTTGGACTGGCTGTGCCTTAAGTATATTTTATGAACCCTGTCAAAATGTTTTAGGGCAGGGATACACAACTTCTATCAACTCAAAAGCTATACTAGACTTTTCATTATGGCTCAGCTAAGAATTATGGTAAAACAATCCACTATAATTTTTCATGTAATCTGTATCTGAAGTGTGGTGTGTCAACCCATCCAGAAAAACAAATTCCTTTTAAGTCTGACCCATTTGCGAGAGGATGATTGCCAGGCAATAGGATAATTTCCCCCCTCTTTTAATGTCCTTTATTCTTCCCCCTTTGTTTCTCTCCAGTTCTGCTGAGGACTGAGCTGGAGGACTTCTTATATTGGCAACTTTTCTTCTGGCAGTGAATTGGCTATTTATAGCTTTCAGTACAAGTGAAAACCACAAATTTGTGAACATAGAAATGATTACAGAGATTACAGAGCAACTCACAAAGCTGCAGCAAGTCAAGGATCAAAGAACAAAAAGTTGCATAAATAAATCTTTATGAGCCAAATTCATCACAATAATTTGGAGTGTCAGATCTGCAAAAAAATACAGACCATCTCCAGAGCTCTCGTGGTAGAGATCTGATAACCTAATCCATAAAATAACCCATAAAAATATTGTCAGTACCAAAATGTTTTCTGTCTAAATATTAACCAAGTTGATGTAAATAAGCAAAACTCTCATTAAAATAACAAAAATACAAAAAGTTTCATTGCCTAGCAGCAAGCCAGTTAAAATAGCTTTTTAAAAGTTAAAGGATTCTCTCTCTCTCTCTCTCTCTCTCTCTCTCTCTCTCTCTCTCTCTCTCTCTCTCTCTCTTTTTTTTTCCCTCTCTCTCTTTTTCTCTGGTGATAACACCATGCATTTCACCTAGAGAAAACTTTGGCCACAAACGTAAGTTTAAGGGCATGAGCAATTAACCAACAGCACCATTGGTACACCCTGCCCACGATTCCCTTTCCCCTTAGTAAACCTGCTCTAACAAACACCGGGTCTTTTTGCTTACAGAAAAAGCCATGCAACTGAAATCAACGTTACCCTTTTCAATGCGGTTTGCTCCTGACTGCTGGAGTAAGTGGCTTCATCCATGTCAGAATCCCCTCGGTCAGAATAGTCGGGGGTCTCTGCCATGCCAGTCAGTTTGGTTTTGATCAGGTTGGTCTCTGAAGAAGATCCATTCTTTTCACCGCATTTGGGAGGGCCCAGGAGAGGATTACTGCAATGCTGCAATTCCTGCTGGTCATTGATATGGTGGCCAAGGCTGTGGTTGGTTTGGGACAGGCTAGCACTCTCGGTCCTGGAGTCTTGGGAGCTGAGACTCCCACCCCATTTGCTTGAGCAAATACCAGATACACTTCCAGAGTTGGGTCTCCAGTGACTTACTGGCCAGTTCTGTTCCTCTGAAGAGGACTCAGCCTCATGGTCTGCCCTCAAGGAAGTCTTTTTAAAGCATCCCTTTCTTAGGAGACTGGACGTTCCTAAGGATAAATGGAAACTCCAATAATAAAATTATTGAATCACCTTTCCAGACACAGATGTGAGAAAGATCACTATTTTTTTTAACTTCAGCAACTTTAAGATGGTTGGACTTTTGTCTCCCAGAATTCCCTGCCCAGTAGTACCAGTTTCCCTCTTTACACATATCTTGTTATTCTAGGATTGAATATTTCTTGGAATTGTTAACCAAACCTTTCTGTTTTAGTTTAACTAGGGAACTATGGTTATTAGTAATAAAAGATCCTAGACCATGACTTGATTTGGTTTATGTTTTGAGTTTTTTCCTCTGGTCCTGCTAGCCATTATTTGTTGATTCCCTAGAATAATTAATCCAGGATAGATTATATCTTGCATGGTGGTTAGAGCCTATATGAAATAAAAATGTATATATTTGCACATATCTCAGAATGAGCCAAATGAATTGCACCCACACTTCAGTTATTGAGTCCAAAATGTGCATTCTAAAAGGGTCAATAAGAGAATTTATAAGCCTGAAAACAAATATAAAATAGAACTTCACACAAATTTGGAAAATCAGAGAATTTGGGGATTAATTTGACACCAAGTCTACAGAGGTCTCTCTCTCATACTTGGAAAGCCCAAGGGACTCTTCCCTTAGTGGCATTTCAGCTGGCTATGAAAATAATTTGTTCCATCTTGTTTATTATGTCTTGATATGAAGTTTTTAGCTGCTGTTCTGGCTCATATAGCTCTATGTAACCCTAACTAGAGAGCATGTATCTGTATGTTAGAATATCTGGCATATATTGGGTTAAGTGCTGTCTCCTTAAGAGATGGATTATGGGAAATGTAGTTTAGCTAGTCAGTCATCCCATGTTGATGGGTCAGTGGGAGGAGTTTCTAAAGGGTATTGGGAGACTTCCTGGACACAAGCCAGTTTGGAATGCCTTTGTTCATCCAGCCTCATGTCTCCTAGCCACACGGCTTGGAGGTCCTATGCCAACATGTGATACTTATGCAGAAGAAGAGGGGAAAATCCATTATCAAATTACCTGTGGAATGAACCAATATTGCTGAAATATACTTTTGGACGTATCTCTACATAACTGTGAGTTATTGTTTAGGATTCCCAGAATAAAGCGATATTTTCTGTTTATTCCTCTGAGTTATCTATCTGTCCTGGATCAGACTAAGGCTGTCTGTTCTGTCTGGGACAGAATAGCTGCTGTAGTTCTAGGTCTTTATTTTTCCACTTTTATTAGTTCCATTCTTCTTCTATTTTGAATGTTATTGTCTGTTTCAAATTATCACAATCTGCCTTGGCAATTCCACATGCCCACCCCTGTCATCTGAGCCTAGGGCTAAGTTCAAGTATTTGGATATACAAAGAAAAAACAACAACAGAATGATTCAATCGCCTTGAAAGAAGTTGGCCATCCTGTGGCTATCCTTTCAGAAGGCTCTTGCTCTTTTTTTCCTCTCTTTTTCTATCAGAAAACCATCTTTATCAGCTGATTAGGTCAGATGTGAATTGGCAATACTTGTACTGTAGAACCTATAGCTAAGGAGCCACTTACAGAAATGGTAACAAAGGCCATGCAGTGCTTTTGAACACAAACTGGGGATACAAAAATTGCACTTGCCTGAAATTCCTTAAAGCAAGTCGTCTGTCTTTTCCTGCAATTGTTAATAGCTGTGGAGGACAGCCACGCAACCTTATCAAGAAGTAGCTGCTTTTGGAGTTACAAGTAGTTCTCAACTTACGACTGATCATTTAGTGACCAACCTATCTGAAAAAGGGAATTTAGGACCTGGATCTGAAATTCTGATGGTCAGACATTTCGGGCACTCAGTATCACATGACTGCAGCTTATGACAGATTTGTTGAAAAATGGCACTTACATCCAGTATTTGGCAAAACTGTGCCATAGTGAACACTGGGTCACTTAATAACTGCAGCATTCTCACTTATGACTGTAGTATTCTCACTTACAACCGCTGCATTCATTTAATGATCACCACCAAAATGTCATAAAAATCAGGACAGTCATGTTTTACGACCATTATGACTTGCAACCATACTGAGTAGGCTCCATTATGGTTATTTATTTTATTTTATTTTATTATCAAACTCATTGGTCGCCCATCTTACCACTGGGTAACTCAAGGGCTTTCTGAATAGGTAGGCGCTATGTTTGTGCACTACTTTTTCTATGCCAAAGGTCTGCACAATGCTAATATGGGCTCATTTAGGCCCTCTTGCACAGAAAAGCATCTGGAAGAAGGAAAATATTGATTAGAACAGAAAGAATTGCAGGTTGCTATATACGAATTGTTAACCTAGAAAAAAACTTTTATTTTGGGAAATACCTTTAACTGATCCATCCTTAGGCTGAGAAACGACAAGGGTCACATTTTCTGGAGCATGCTCAATAATTTCTAAAGCTGCAAGATGGCTGACCCCTTCCAAACTCACACTGTTTACTGAAATCAGACGATCTCCTATGCAGATGGATTAAGTCAGAAATTAACAATCCAGAATAGATGTTTCTAAAGTTTGACTGTCCTCTACTCATATTTCCAAAGTTTATCATTCATTTCATTTTGCAAGCAAACATTCTTCCAAACATAAATGTTATTAAACTGGAGCAGCAAAACATGGTAAACTCATTATGAAATGTTGGGGAAATGTATTACACACACCAGTAACAGAAAGAATAATATGCATGTGATTAATTTCCCTTATATGAATTTAAAATTCTCCAATCTTATGCAGAATAAGAATTCCAAAAAGGCAATTCCCATTTCCAGGACCACCGTTTGGTATGTCAGAATGACTCCTCTTTATGAGACTAGTAGAAGGTGTCCTTCTAAAGCCAATATCACAAATTATTACCACAGAGTTTGACAAACGGTAGAGCTGGAAAGAATGTGCAGTATAGAATCTGTTTTGCAGATTGCTAGTGTTCAGTGTTTTCAGAAGAGATTCACCAAATCTGCAAGTTGGAGTTCATTTTAACATATTTGTGTGTCAGGGAATTGCACAGCAAGTGTCCAAATGGAGCCAGAACTTGTAGTTTTATATAAACAAATATATTTTACATCTATATATACAGCAAACAAGATAGGCACACTACATCATGAGGTAAATCATCAGGGCACACAGAGCACACAGAAGAAAAAGGCGGCAAAAAAGGGAAACTCCCTCTCCACACCCATAGCAACCAATCACAATGCAGATTGCCTCACACAGGAGCCAGACAGCACGCCCCAACCAATCAATTATAGCTGTGTGTTCTAGCTCATTGTACAACCCCACTGTTCCAGCTACTGAATTTAAATATCTTAACACTGTGTTATACATCTTATCCTATTAACAATAAAATCTATTCTCTTTAGTGTGGAAACTTATAAAGGCCAAGTGAGCATTCTTACAAATTGGCAGTTTAAATAACTTCAATATTTGAAGATGTACAAATAAATTATTAGAAAAAAACACCTTCAAGCTTTATAGTCCAAATAACTCCAGTAGGCACAGAATGAGGATTTTTATGAGGTCAAAGTCCCAGAGTCTAGGAATATATTGGAAAACTCTGACAACGACATGACTACAGACTTAAATAGTTTAATCTTCATTTCTTTTTATCTTACAAATCTTCTGTCATCGTTTTTCTAATCATATCACCATCAATCAAGTAATTGGTAAAGTAAGAATGGCAATAGACTACTAGAGTTCCATTGATTTAGAGCTGTAATAACCCTAATATTTATTCATATACCTCAATCTTGATCTCTGTTTCTATCATGTCTCTATCTCTATCTGCATCTCTTAATATAATTTCCAAACAATTAGCCAATATTCAAAGTTATGTATTAAAATATTACCAAGGATGATACTGGAAGTTTTAATATGAAACATTCAGGTAATTTCATTTTATCTATTTATCTATTTATCTATTTATCTATTTATCTATTTATCTATCTATCTATCTATCTATCTATCTATCTATCTATCTATCTATCTATCTATCTATCTATCTATCTATCTATCTATCCACCTACCTACCTATCAAATCTTTATGCCACCCATCCCCCCTGTAAGGTGACAGGTTATAAAACAAATAGAAAAATAATTAAAATAAATTAAAATATTAAAACTGCAGATTTCATACTTCTGTGTTCATTTTAAAAGAAGTGTAATTAATTCCTATTTTGTGGAACATCACCTGGTTTTAATGATCCTTGCAAATCAGCTGGTCCCCCAGGAGTTACTGATTGGATAAAAATTCCAAGATCAAATTTTCCAGTCTTCTCGCCACCAGTTATCTCAAACCCTGTTAAAAATAACTTTTTGGTTATTCATAGCAATATTTCACAAACCAATGGCTTACTGATTTATTACTTGTGTGGTTTGCCAAGATATTTTTCTGGGTAAAACAATGCCCTCAAATATCCTAAGACTAAAATGGATCTCTGTTGAATTGCCCTAGTAGGGAATTCTCTTATGAGTGGCCAGTGTTGGTATCTAGTTGCCTTCCCCAATGTAGGACTCTTCAGATACCCAGAAACTACATACTTGGCTCAAGAAGTTTAGGAAGATGCATTCAAAACACATTTGGAAGGCACTGGACTGAGGAATGTCTAGACTGAAACATCTGGATTTTAATGTTATTGGCTCCAAATTGCTGGGTTTGTTATATATTAGCTCTTTGTACTACACAGAACTGTGGAAACCACCAACACCACAAATATAATAACAACTGCTATCTTAGATGGTATCTACGAAAAGTTTAGGACTTGTTTGGATAATGACTGAAAGGACAGAAGAAATTATTTGGGACATCACTTTCTATGTAGTGCTGGCCTGGGCTGTTCAAATATTGCTTATATCAGCTATTAGACATGTTTATTGGATACCTTTTCTCCCCAGTTTTTGATCCTTAAAGCCTGAATAGAAAATCCAGTTGCAAAATATCTTTGAATTATTTGTGTTGGGTACAAGCCAATCATCACTGCTTTACTGTTCAAAACATGACATGAAACAGCCACCCCTAATCCAAATGATTTTTAGAGCATAACTCTCAATATCCTTTATCAGAATTCAGATGTCA
The DNA here is from genome assembly GCF_001527695.2 of Protobothrops mucrosquamatus. Lineage (NCBI taxonomy): Eukaryota > Metazoa > Chordata > Lepidosauria > Squamata > Viperidae > Protobothrops > Protobothrops mucrosquamatus. Next base: position 3,718,464 of record NW_015386390.1, on the reverse strand, counting down.
GAGATGATAAAAATTATAATTCACAACAGTACGGAAAGAGCCCTGATTAGGGAAAATCGTGGTAGCACAATTTTCAAATTTCTCAGTGAAAAGAACAAAAGTCATTTGATGACAGAACTAGTGCAATATGCTCCTTGAAGATAACTTGGAAGCTTCAGCTGTTACAAAATGTACAACTGTATCTCTCCACTGAAGTCAACCCAACCACTTGGATTGTGTGAGAGAAGCAGTTGTCTGTCTTCCAGTTTTGGAAGTTGGGGGAGGACATGAAGCCCTGGGGGTACTATTTTTCCATATTGGGGCTGGATTTCTGGAATGCTTTCTTATTGGGGGTTGATTAGCTCCACAATTATTGGCCTTATGAAAACAGCTGAAGATGGGCATTTTCTAGACGGTGTTTGGGTCTTGATGTAGTTTGGGGTTCTATATGTAGAGTGTTTTTTTATCATTTGTAATTATATTATTGTCTTTTTTAATAAACGTCTGAGACTCTATGATTGTGATGGGAAATACATTTGAATAAACAAACAAACAAAACACAGCTATTTGGGCAAACTGGATATTATGGATATCTCAACCTCCTTTGAGATTGCTGCACTGATCGCTAGAATGCTCCCAGGCCCAATTCATAAGTGCTTTTTAATTTGTACTAATTTTGAACTACTGTACTTACGATATTGTTACTTATGATATTGTTACTACATGTTTTATCAGGATGACTCCGTCTCAGTTTCCTTGTGCATGCCATCCAAAGTCAGTCAAATTGGGCAGTTTATAAACATGCATACATACATACACACAAACATACATGCATAAACATCAACTTCTTTTGAAAGGAAAAAAATATATTTTTTGCCCCACCACAACAATAAGTTTGTATTAATGACTCAAATCTCAGGGATAGTTCTGACAGTGAAAGCCTCCTTTCAATACACTGTGTGATCTACTTGTTTTTTTTTAATTTCTGCATTTATATGTAATTGATAAAGTAACATCTACTTACCTAAGCCATATTTTTCATCTTTTTTCAAGTTGATCAAGTTGACCTCCCTTTCTGGTAAAGACACTATATTCTTCTCTGTTTGGAGACCATCTGCGGACCAAAGCAACAGCACATTTTTTTTAAAAAAATAATACTGAAATATAATGAGACAAATTCTATTTCTTAGCTACCACACTACATAAATCAAGCTTTGTTTCAATTCATTGTACAATTAAACCTTCCCAAAATTCAAAATGAATTAATGGTGAGCTTCAACTCTACATTGACAGTTTCAGAATGGATGTGGAAAAAATAAACATCTTCTTTCTACATGACATATTAGGGAGGTAATGAACATTTAAGAAACTGAATCATTCTGATCCATGACACAGCATGCAAGCAGCGAATGAACCAAGTTTGCCTGCAATACATGGAGACTTAAAAACGTGGACATTCTATTTTATGCTTTTGTAGTGTTTCCCATTTTAGGGTTGGGGTGTGTCAAAAGAGGAAGAATTTTGTTTTGCCTGCTTCTTTTGTTGAACCAATGTAATTCTCATTGCATAGATTATTTATATGGGTAGATGAGGAAAACTCATTCTTAGGATGACTCATTTCTCAGAGATGCCGAAAGCAAGAAAATGATCCAATGTTTCATAACATCATGTTAGCAGCTCTGCTCCTTGCCTACTTGGGTGCAAGGTTACAACTTCAGTACAAAAAACCTCACAAACTCAGTTTGTGTTATGGTGCCTGTTTTATAATTTGAACCCCTTGCCTCCCTGCAGAAATCCATGACACTTTTCTGAATGTTGTCATATCAAGAGCACTCTTGATGTGTAGGAGAAATCCCATTACTTTAAGAAATTATGTCGTTTGGTACTAGTAATAAGGAATGATGGGAATTTTTTTGCATATATGCAAAGCGGCAGGCTGATGTAGTCTGGTCTTAAATAGCTGGACTTACAATGTTAATATTTAGTTAGAATGCTTTCATCAAGATCTAGAATTGGTTTTCTCAAGATCTAGAACTTTCTCCATAGTTTCTTCTATCTGGTGCAATAACTACCCATCCCAAGGGTTTTTAGACACCTTTAAAATGTTTAATTTTGTCCTTCCATCAATTCGCCTATCAACTGACTTTTTGTACATATATTCTGGTTTTTATTTTACTCCACGTTTATTCTGAAATATTACTTAAGGTTTATTGAAGTGCATCAGGATTCTCTGCAATTAGCAGTGATATGGAAGGGTGTTTAATAAAGATGCATTTATTTTTATATCTAAATCATCTTTTAATCTTTTACGACAGCCCCATAAAGAAAGTTGGAGCCTTTATACTTGTTGTAGCAAAGAGAAGCTAAGGGAACAAACAACACAGCTTACCTATGGGGCTAAAATATAACACAAAAATTACCACTGTAATAAATTTGTCACATTTATTTGGTTCTCTTTTTTTCTGTAAGAAAGAGTTGCAATACTTTGGGACTCTCGTCAGTTACTTTTTCTTGAGGTGGGAAAAAGAATAAATTAACATTGGTTCCCCAAAAAGTGAGCAAACAAAGCATTAAATAACATTAGCATTCTCCCAAATAGTTCAGAACAAATTCACAATGTAAGTCAATTGTTAATAGCCAACTAGAAAATTGCTTAGGCTTCTAAATTGCACAGTACAATTGGACTGAAACCAAACAATGCTGACCTATTACAAAGGCTTGGTCTGTATCTTCTGTGGATGAAGAGTCAAATTCATTTTTCTTTCTTTCTAGGCTGGCATTTAAACCTGCATGGGAGTCTGAACTAAAAAATGGTTGAAGAAACAGAGTAGGGAAAAAAAGTGAGGAAAATAGAAAGCAGAAAAGAACAAAGGAAAAATGTAATAAAATAAAGATACAAGCTAATATGGTACACAAAACAGGCATAAAAATGCATACTTCACATCAAAGAACATGCTGGCAGAGATCTGTGAAATGTGAATAAGTTCAATTTATGTGCGTGGAAGCAAAGCACATGGAAATCAATATGAAAGGCAACCACAAAAAGAAGTTTTAAGCATGGTGGAATGAAAATGAATCCTGCAATGTACGTGAATGCAGTTCTTGCTTCCCCACAGTGGCTCCTGTTCCTACATCAGGAAAATTTCAGCCACAAATGGTTGGTTTTATAGTGCTGCAGAAGTGCTCAATGTTTCACTACTAAAAAAATGAATCTAAAAAGGAAACTTTCCTTGCCTTTGGCCTAATAATACCAGCTGCTTAATACAGTTTACAGACTCCTGCTTTTATATCTATAAAAAAAGTCTGGGATTATGTTTAATATCTGCAGTTAATTGTCCTTAAAAGTTATCTATGCTAATTTCCCATTAACACACAATATTTTGAAATGCTACCACTTCCACAGGGGGGCTCCTAAAAAAATTACCATGGTCACATTGCAAGTATTTTACAAGGAAATTCTTCTCGTATATTAGCTTCCCCAGATATATACAATGCTTGAAATCAATTCAATTCAATTTGATTTATTGCGATCAAAGACCAGCGCAGGTAATAGACAAATAAAATTTAGGATAGAGTTAAAATACATTTGTAAAATAGTGTATCATATTGAATCCGTGTTATAGCCTATATTAAATTAAATTAAATTGTAACACAAACACTAATTTATATTAAGTAAAAGAATCTAAAATTGCACCAAAGTAAAAGAATGCTTGAAATTCCAAAGGTGCTTTTTCAAGAGGCAACTGGACTTTCTTGTTTTTCTTTGAAGATGTTTCGCTTCTCATCCAAGAAGCTTCTTCAGCTCTGACTGGATGGTGGGGAATGGAAGGATTTATATTCCTTGCAGAAGGCTGGTCATTTGCATTCTTTTAGAGAGTCGTTGAGACCACTTGGAGGTTAATCTGTGTCCTCAGGGTCACCTGAGAAGTGCAAATGGGTCTGGAGCCTTTATATTCTTGCAAGGAATATAAATCTAAATGTATATAAATATAAATTCTCCACCATCCAGTCAGAGCTGAAAAAGCTTCTTGGATGAGAAGCGAAACGTTTTCAAAGAAAAACAAGAAAGTCCAGTTGCTTCTTGAAAAAGCACTTTTGGGACAACCATGACCTGGATGACTGAGAATCTTCATAGACAGTGTCTGAAATCCTACCATGAGGTTCAAAATTATGCATACTATACATATGAGCAACCAACTTTATCTCCTCTGCAGAAAGTACCTATTCAGCACCTACCATGAAGACGGCCATGTTAAAATCAATCCCTAAGAAACATCCTTACTTGTTGAGTTTTGCTCCTCCAACCACTGATTCGGTATTAGATTTTGGCGCTGTTTGAAAGATCTTCTCCATCAATTCCTCCATTTTCCGTGATGAGGAGTTCCCAGAGGCGGCAAAAGTTTTCCGAACGGGGCTGACCAACACCTGACTCTGTGTCAAGTCATGGAAAGATTTGCTCATAATTTTGGGTCTTTCCTCCCATGACGTCTTCTCGTTTTTGTCTCTGGAATATCCTTGGGCAGGCTGGAAAAGGGACAATTCTGAATAGGAGAGTCTTTTGAGAATCTCTGCTTGTACTGTCGATGGCCGGACAGCAAGCCTGTTCAACGTGCTGCTGGCCAGGCTGTTGGTACTGATGGCACGTCCCATGTTAAATCCTTTCACGGAATCAGGGTGGAGGCTGAGACTCCTAAGGGATGCTCTTTCTGCAAAGAGATGGAATTGGTTTATGCACACAATACATAAAAACAAATGAAATATGTCTCATTTAGATAACCCAGGAGAGATCAAGATAGCATCCAAAACCCAGCACTTATGCTTGTCCTCAGCACATTAAAAAAAATTGCAGCATCCCCATGGTCATATGATCAAAATTTGGATGATGTCCTGGGGTCATGTGACCACCTTTTGCAATCTTCTGACAAGCCAGATTCGCTTAACAACCATGTTACTAACTTAACAATTTCAGTGATTTACTTAACAACTATAGCAAGAAAGATCATAAAATGGAGCAAAACAATTTCACCTACCAACTGCCTTGCTTAGTGACAGAAATTTTGGGCTCAATTGTGGTCGTAAGTTGAGGACTATGTGTATACATTGATATATACTTCGAAAAGCATGCTTAGAACTGTCTATTCTTCATCTTGAGGAAAATAAGCCTTGCCCCAACCCCCAAATCTGGATGAAGTGAAGGAGAAGGTCACTTTGAAAGTCTACTTGGATGTGCATTATTACAAAGGATAAAAAATATAGTCACTCAGGTCGAGCACAAAAAACTGTATTGCCAGTACTTAAAAGACTAGCTACTAATGTTGTTCTTGAGAAATCCATATACTACTAAAACTCTGGTTCCCGTATACTTTAACTGGTGAAATAGTATATCATAGGGCAGGAGTAGGTAACCTTGGCTCTTTTATGACTCGTGGACTTCAACTCCCAGAATTCCTGAGCCAGCATGGCTGAGCTTGGAAACTCTCCCTTTCCCCTCAGCATGGCCGGCTCAGGAATTCTGGGAGTTGAAGTCCACGAGTCATAAAAGAGCCAAGGTTGCCTACCCCTGTCATAGGGCAACCATTTTTGAATCAAGGTACTTCAAGGTATTTAAAGAATGTGTACAAACTCTGGGACCCATGACTCTCATAAAATGGAAATTTGGCAATCTTTTACGAAACGTTTTATGCTATAAACATGATCATAAAACAGTTTATGGCATAATACAAAATGAAATAATACAAAATTTCCTGTGCTGATGTTTTAACTGTGCTATACAGTCTAACCTGGGCTATTTCAAGGCAGATACATCTCTGAAGGCTCCCCAACTTTTCCCATGAGGGCAGTGCATTAGAGGTTCTGTCATTGTTGAAAGCATTGTGGAATGTTATTTTAAATAAAAAGATTAAGTTGAATGAAAATACTATACATCTTAGAGCCTTAACTTTAAAATGTGTGGGAAATCCTTTTATCTATTGGCAAGGATAAACTCGCTGCAGTTCTTAAATCCTCTGACAGCTTATAATGTCAAAGGCTGTCATTTTCAGGTTCCAGAAAATATGATGGAAAGCATCACAAAATGGATAGCATCCTCTTTTGCCAATGCTGATAAAATAGCAACTGCTAATCAAGAGATTTCACAAATCTCATAAATTTTCAGCAATCCAATTCCTGCAACTCCTGCCCCAAATTGGGCTGAACAACGGTCTGGGTTGAAAAACATATTAATACAGTTTATGGCACAGCACATTTTAGGGGGTAAAGCAGCACTTGGCTAAAGCCAAAATTCCAGAGCAGACACATAGGATCAAATTGCAAGGCTCTTTAAATGCTCAAATTTACATCTTTTCCCTTTTATCTAGCTGGAACATGTTTGATTCTTTAAAGGCCTTCTAGTAACACTTAATCTTCAGCTAATACTTGCAGGTTTTTGACATTATTCCAAAAACAATTCTCTCTTTTCTAATGTCACTGCCCAGTGTTATACCACGACTCTCCTTATAAAAAGTTACATAAACCATCATCTCCTCCTCTAAACTGCCTCTTCATATCCATATCCTTTTGTCCCCTGGGCTGTGTGTTTTTTGTAGGGGAGAGGGAAGCATATGCAAAAGCTGAACTTTTTCTCCGAACTATTTTTTCTTTGTTAGTTTCTCAGTCATTACATAATAATAATAATAATAATAATAATAATAATAATAATAATAATAATAATAATAATAATAATAATAATAATAATAATAATAATAGTTGGAAGGGTCCTTGGAGGTCATCCAGTCCAACCTCCTGCTCAGGCAGGAAACCCTATACCATTTCGGACAAATGGCTGCCCAGTCTCTTCTTAAAAACTTCCAGTGTTGGAGCATTCACCGCTTCTGGAGGCAGGTTGTTCCACTGGTTAATTGTTCTAACTGTCAGGAAGTTTCTCCTTAGTTCTAGGTTGCTTCTCTCCTTGATTAGTTTCCACCCATTGCTTCTTGTCCTGCCTTCTGGTGCTTTGGAGAATAGCTTGACTCCCTCTTCTTTGTGGCAGCCCCTGAGATACTGGAACTCCGCTATCATGTCCCCCCTCGTCCTCTTCATTAAACTAGACATACCCAATTCCATCAACCGTTCCTTGTATGTTTTAGCCTCCAGTCCCCTAATCATTATGTCTGGAAATTTTCTTATTTGTATTATCTTAGTAGTGGCATGGTGGCTCAGTGGTTAAGATGATGAGCTTGAAGCCGGACAACCGGCAGCCCAGGTTTGAGACCCGAGTGCCATGCATAGGGGTGAGCTCCTGACCTTGCCCCAGCTCCTGCCAACCTAGCAGTTCGAAAGCATGCAAATGCGAGTAGATGAATAGGTACCACTTCAATGGGAAGATAACAGCACTCCATGACTTCATGACCGCGGAAATGTCTTTAGACAGCAGAGGTTCAATGGCCTTCAAAGAGAGATGAGCATCAACTCCTACAGACGGCAATGACTACGGAGTGAAATCTGCAGGGACTCCTTTTACTTATTATCTTAGCATGTACCAATATGTGCCAACAGTTACTGACAGGTGAACATGCCAAGATTTATCTACAGCAGAGGCCCCCAACCTTTGGGGCACCAGGGACCGGTTCTGTGGAGAGAGGGTTTCCCAAGGACCAGAGGGGGCGTGGTTTCGTGCGCTGCCTGCATGCAGTGAATGGGGCTTCGCTTGTTTGTGCGGGCTGGTTTCTGGCCTGCTGCGGACCGGTGCCAGTCCATGGACCAGGGGTTGGGGACCCCTGGTCTATAGTATTTACAATGCCTTAGTAAGGCCACACTTGGAATACTGCATCCAGTTTTGGTCACCACGATGTAAAAAAGATGTTGAGACTCTAGAAAGAGTACAGAGAAGAGCAACAAAGATGATTAGGGGACTGGAGGCTAAAGCATATAAGGAACGGCTGCTGGAATTGGGTATGTCTAGTTTAATGAAGAGAAGGACAAGGGGGGACATGATAGCAGTGTTCCAATATCTCAGGGGCTGCCACAAAGAAGAGGGAGTCAAGCTATTCTCCAAGGAGCCTGGAGGCAGAACGAGAAGCAACGGATGGAAACTGATCAAGGAGAGAAGCAACTTAGAACTAAGGAGAAACTTCCTGACAGTTAGAACAATTAACCAGTGGAACAACCAGCCTCCAGAAGCGGTGAATGCTCCAACACTGGAAGTTTTTAAGAAGAGACTGGATAACCATTTGTCTGAAATGGTGTAGGGTTCCTGCCTGAGCAGGGGGTTGGACTAGATGACCTCCAAGGTCCCTTCCAACTTTATTATTATTGTTATTATTATTATAACTTCATTGAATACTGATATTTTACAGGTACAAGATGTCACATGTTAGTTCAGAGAAAAGTGGGCTTGATCCAGGCAGGTACTGAGTCATTATCCACCTAGTCCTCAGGGACTAGGACTACTTTCCCAATAGATGCTATCCGGAAATGTCAGACTTCAGCTCTCCTAATCTTTTAATTAACATGCCAGACATTGCTATGTCAAGGAATTGTGGTTCTGCAAGTGACTACCTCCGAGAAATATGTCGTGCATATTTTAAGAATAAGTCTTACAGAGAGGAATTACAACTCAATTGAGAGCAGAGAGGATGCTTTTTATGTTTCAAGTTTCACCTTCATTCCCTAGCATTTCCTGATAGAACAGCAGGGAAAGATCCTAGCCTGAGGCTCTGCAAAGTTGCTGACAGTTGATTGACAATATTGGATTAGATGTAGCAACAGTCTGACTGTAGGCAGTTTGACTGTAGGTGAGGTTTCTTTTATAGTGGCTGTTCTCAAGTTCAACAGGTCTAGTCTGGTTAATGGTTAGACCACCTGGAGAGTCAATGGAAGTCACTTTGTATTATTCAGTGAGGAAAGAAAAAAGCAGAATATGTGCTCAGAAATAGATCACTATTTTAGCATATTGTTAATCTGAAGATGAAAGGGAAATAGCACTCAATTTTATTTAACCTCTTTTCATCTAATTTCAATCTCTTTAAATCCCTTTGAACATGTGAAGCAGTGAGGGAATTCTTATTTGGGGTAACTGATGATATAAACAAAACTTAGACCTACTTTAGGCGATATACTTGTTTCAATAAACTTCTAATATGAGTGAACAAAGTGAAATACCGATTGGAATTATAAATATTTGTTTTGGAACGAAAAACTGGATTTTTAAATCACAGATAGGGAATCACAATATGAAATATTCTTTTGTTTTGCTGAAATAATGAAGTAAACTATCTGCTGTTGGCTGGACGACCACTGATAATAGAGAAAACACTACTAGACATAGAATTCAACAGAAAATAATGTTCTGTACAGGTAGCCCTCGACTTACAACAGTTTGTTTAGTGACCGTTCAAGATACAACGGCACTGAAAAAAAGTGGCTTATGACCATTTTTCACACTTATGACTGTTGCAGCACCCCCATGGTCGCATCATCAAACTTCAGGTGCTTGGCAATTGATTCATATTAATGACGGTCACATAACCACCTTCTGACAAGCTAAGTCAATGGGGAAGCCAGATTTACGTAACAGCCATTAGCTGCAGCGATTCTAACAAAATGAAATTCAATGGTGAAAAAAGTAAGGTTCTACATTTAGGCAAGAAAAACCAAATGTACAGGTATAGTATAGGGGGTACCTTGCTCAATAGTAGTAACTGTGAGAGGGATCTCGGAGTCCTAGTGGACCATCACTTAAATATGAGCCAACAGTGTGCTGCAGCTACCAAAAAAGCCAACACAGTGCTAGGCTGCATTAACAGAGGGATAGAATCAAGATCACGTGAAGTATTAATACCACTTTACAATGCCTTGGTAAGGCCACACTTGGAATACTGCATCCAGTTTTGGTCACCACGATGTAAAAAAGATGGTGAGACTCTAGAAAGAGTACAGAGAAGACCAACAAAGATGATTAGGGGACTGGAGGCTAAAGCATATGAGGAAAAACTGCTGGAATTGGGTATGTCTAGTTTAATGAAGGACGAGGGGGGACATGATAGCCGTGTTCCAATATCTCAGGGGCTGCCACAAAGAAGAAGGAGTCAAGCTATTTTCCAAGGCGCCTGAAAGCAAAACAAGAAATAACGGATGGAAACTAATCAAGGAGAGAAGCAACCTAGAACTAAGGAGAAACTTCCTGACAGTTAGAACAATTAACCAGTGGAACAACCTGCCTCCAGAAGCGGTGAATGTTCCAACACTGGAAGTTTTTAAGAAGAGACTGGACAGCCATTTGTCTGTAATGGTATAGGGTTTCCTGCCTGAGCAGGGGGTTGGACTAGATGACTTACAAGGTACCTTCCAACTTCATTATTATTATCATTATCATTATCATTATCATTATCATTATCATTATCATTATCATTATCATTATCATTATTATTATTATGTGACAACTGTGGCAGGAAAAGTTGCAAAATAGGTTAAAACTCGCTTAACAGCTTGCTTAGCAACAGAAATTTTGAGCCTGTCCGTTACAGTCTCAAGACGCGACAGTCGTTAAGTGAGGCACCGAGGTGATCGCCTCACTTAATGACTTCAACCCCTGCTCTCCCCACTGTGGTTGTTAAACAATCACACAGATTGTTAGTACAGAGGGAAAGTGATTCAGCAAAGGAACAGCCACCGAAGAAATTAAAACTGATCCTTTTTTTTTCTACAGTTTGTAATATTTTATTAGAATATAGAATTAAAATACAAAAATACAAAAGCAAATAGTAGGAAACAGTGGGGGGGGGGAGAAAAATGAGGGGGAGAAGGGAAAAAGAACAGACCTCCTCTGTTGCAGTAGAAAGAAGCATTAACCTTAGAAAAAATATTGGGTGAACAAGTTGATTTTAAACCTGAACTTTTTTTACTAGGTATAATGCCTGAAAAGATTAATAAGCAGAAATTATATTTAATCTTACACATCACCACAGCAGCGAGAATAATTTTTGCACAATACTGGAAGAATGAAGGATTGCCATCAGAAGAAGAAATAATCAGGAAAATATGGGAATGTGCAGAGATGGACAGATTAACTATGAGATTGAAAGATAAAGAAGATACAGACTATTATCAAACTTGGGATTTATTTTATTGTTGGCTAGAGGAAAGAATGAAGGATTAGGAATTGAACATGTATTAGCATAGCCAATTCCAGACAACTCGTTGATTGGAAAAATTAACACATGTTTATGAAAAAAAACACCAATAAAATCTTTTTTAAAAAAAATAAAAAAAGAAAGAAGCATTAACATTGAACCTCAACTTTTTTACTTTTCCATAATATTATCAAATAGCCATTTCTATAACCACAAATGAATCTAATCAGTAAAACCCCAAATCCCCCCCCCCACTTTTTTTTTCTTTAGTCATCAAGTTTTTGACACCTTGCTAAGGACTGGTGGTACTCAAATATTGTCATGTCCTAAAAGTGGTACAATCTGTGAAAAGGTCGAAAAGCCCTGCCTTAGGTTAATTCTGCGTAATTAGGTCCAGGAAATCTGCAATCCTAGCAAGGTACACAGCTGCCGTTTCTTACCAATTTCCTGAGCATCCTGGTTGCTCTGCCTGGCTTTCATCTGGAGCTGGAATTTGTGCTGTGCAGAGCAGACCTGTAACAAGTATTGGCAGGTCTTGGTTGTATCTGTTTGGAACGTGTGCTTTATACCATCCGAATTGTTCTGCAGTGTTATCTTTCTTTTCTGCAATATGACAAATAGGGGGGGGAAAGAACCTGATTTCCAGCTTGGAAAAGATACACTGTTCAAAACGAAAGAAAACCTGCAGTGGGAAAGCAATCCAGCTTGAGCGTGTATTGAAAATACCGATTACAGGAAACCTGAGGTATGAAATCCTTGCGTACACTCATGCATACGGAATTAAATGTTTTGCTCAATGTGCAAAAATACGTAATTTGGACGTTTTGAAAATGTTTAAGTAGTCATGCTGGGCTAATACAAAGCTGTTTGGAGTACAGCAAATGTATCAACTTCCAGATAGGAGGTAATCTTAAAGTGCATTAGTGCAAATTCTTGTTGAAGTTCTCACTGTATGCAGAAAGATAGTATACTAAGAAAGCCAATGCATTAAGTCTGGGATGAGCAATGATTTTTTGAATTAGAAGATTGAGATATCTACATTCCCAAATGGGACAATCTTAGAAGGAACACACGGTGTGCTTTCTCCATTACTGATCCTGCTAGATCAGGGGTGTCAAACTCAATTTCATTGAGGGCTGCATCAGCAATGCGGTTGCCCTCGGGGGGCCGGGTGGGTATGGCCGCCAGGGTGGGTACGGCCTACTGGGTGGGCATGGATGGAGTGGGTGTGGCCTACTGGGTAGGCATGGCCAGCTCTACATTGTTCGCGTCAAGGGTGCCTGTGGGGGCCTGGGCAGAAGTGGGAGAGATCTGAGGGTCTCTGGCAGAAGGGGGTGGGACCGGGGCAAGCGCCAAGGCATGGTCCATTTCTTCATTCCTCACAAAGGGTGACACCTCGCCAGCATGCACCCAGGGGGCGGGGCCGACACGGCAGGGGCTGGTTCCTCGCTGTTTCCAGACGGCCTTGTGGAGCTAAGATTGAATGCATTTCAGCATAAGTGGCCACCACAAAATTGTACATTGGCTCCCGGCCGGCCTGGGCCAGGACCAAGGCAGCGGGGGCCGTTCCCTCACTGTTTCCAGGATGGCTTCGTGGGCCACATGAAACCATTTCGCAGGCCGCATCTGGCCCCCGGGCCTTGTGTTTGACATGTCTGTGCTAGATATTCTTTTGTTAGATGGAACCATATTCTGTCCGAATAGCTAGCAGCCTTGGCAAACTTTCTCCTCTCCTGAAAATGGGCTTCTTCATCACAATCCGAATCATCTGGTTTTTATTACTAACATATTTACTGCACACTATGGAGCATCTTATATCATCTTGGTTCTTTGTTATGTTTGGCACACCATTATTTCAATACCGTAGGTAACTCAGCTGGAGTGGGGAGAAAGAGAAGAAAGGCATTTAATGATCCAGTCTGCAATTTTATATATATACATTAAAAAAATGACCAACATACACTGAAGGAAATTTTCTTTGTTTCTCTCCACGGGAAACGAAGGACAGGCATTCGGGCACCGTTGTGAACTTCAAAAATGATAACTCCTTTGGAGCAAACTCCCAGCAGAATTCCGGTCTGAGATTTTTTCTCTGGCAACACCCGATGAAAATGTACACCATAATTTGTCAGTCTTTGGCAAATCTGCCAAATAGAAGAGAGGAAGTCAGAGAGACGGAGAGAAAGAAGTGCACGATACTTATTTTGAGAATACCGTGAGATCAAAATGATTTTTCATGGGTTGCCTTTGAACTTTGCATTACAATGAAGCTGGTTACACATTTTATTTCTTAATTCCTAGAGCGAGAACGTGTCACCTTTTAGTGACTGAGAGACAGATTTAAACATTTTGGGGCAAGATGACAGCAAATTGCTTAGGACCTTTTCTACAAATGGGCTGGTTTAGGGGTTTTCTGTTATTACTTGGATTCATTTATTCCTTCGACAAAAGAAAATCTATCAGAACTTGGAGAAAATCCAAATATCATTTTAACACCACCTAAAGGACGTTGTCTTACTACTCTCCCATATATAGGACAAAGTTGAAAGTTGTTAAGATTTGTCTCCTTTTACTTAAGGTACAACGGTCAGAACGTTTAACACGTAATAACGCTCAACACGTAAAAATAGACGAGAAAAAAAAAAAAAATCTTTTTGTTACAGAACCAAATAGGCAAAAGGGAATAATTGACTGGGTTTAAGTGTTTCTGTGACATGATTAACCAGGTAAAGTTAGCTTACCTTGTTTTTGAGCTAGTTTTACTTTAACTATAATTAGCTGATGTAATCAATTGGTCCCTTTTTAGCATTCCAAAAAGCAGTAATCTCTCCACTGACACAATTAAACATGTTGTGGGAAAAGAGGGTTTGTGCGCTCATTATTTATAATGAGATCTTAGTGAATAAATATATATGAAACCCCTTGTTAACTGCAGACTGCAGGGGAGGGTAACCACCAACCTGTATACAAGCATATACCCACCAATTGTTACAGATATATATTCCGGGCCCTGTTAATTTGGAGCAGGGGTAGTCAACCTTGGCTCTTTTATGACTCGTGGACTTCAACTCCCAGAATTCCTGAGCCAGCTAAGCTGGCTCAGGAATTCTGGGAATTGAAGTCCACGAGTCATAAAAGAGCCAAGGTTGACTACCCCTGATTTGGAGGGTTCCCAGCTTTTTTGAAAGAGGTAAGATTCACTGCCCCTTTCATTAGGATAGGAAAACCTTTTATGAAAATACGTAGAATTTCTAACCTTCAGAAATTCTATTTCAGCTTCTTTTTCAGAAGCACCTGCATAGGTGCTATGCAGCTTTGGCAATTCTTCTTTCACATTGGGTAGCTCCAGATTCTCTATCACTCTTGCCGGCAAATAGTATTCTGTTCTGAAGTAGGATAAGCCATGTACCTGCAAAGAGAAGCATCACGGTGTAAGCCATAACCCTGATCCCAGCTACCTGTAACTGGACGCTCTGCCAGTTCAATAATGGCTGAGTAGCATAACCGCAGGTGATGCAGAATATGAGACAGCTTCCTTGGCGACCTCTACACCGCTGCCAAAACCTTCCTACCAACCATTTGTCCAGAATGAAACCTGAGGTCTTTTGCTCAAAAGCAGGGGGTTGGACTAGAAGACCTCCAAGGTCCCTTCCAACTTTATCATCATTATAATCAAACCTCCAAGGTCCTTTCCAGTGTTGTTATTCTATGTTCTATGTTCAATCATCACTCCTAGACAACGATTGTAACATTAAATAAGATCCAGATATCAAAAAGTGATCAGATCTTTCTGAAAATTGCAAGCCTAGGCTTTTTAAGAACTCATTTTTGCACTGACTGCGGGGATGTTAAAGATGCTCAACAGCAAGCACAATTTATTACTTGAATAAGTAAATAAATTTATGCTGGTATGCTGTAATGAATAAATAAGTCCTCTAATAGTCCATTATGTGCAATGTTTATTCTACATTTAAGCAGCCTGGCTGATGTCTTTCTTCAACTATTCACATCTGTTAATAGTTGGCAAAACTTTTTAACTGTACTTTACTGGAGCTATTATAGAAACCATTTTTCTTCTGATATTTGTACTATTTGCACAAAATCTAATTCGCCCCTACAAACTTGATTACAGAACCAAGATGCTTGTGGCCTTTGGAAAGGCTTTTCTCTAGTTAGTAAGTTATCAAGTCAAACTATAAATACAACTAAATAGAGACCGCAGACAAAATGCTTATCAATAGCTAGGATTCTTTGAAGGCAGTTATGAATCTTCTATGCTTGCTTTGATTTCCTTTGTATATCTCTGTGGTGGTTATAATCAAATGAAGTAGGAAAACAAAAGCATATCTACTTGTCTATGTGCCTAATGGTAGGGCCAAATATTTAATTCACCTTTAGACGTTTCTTGAATCATGTTCTGGGCAAACCCAGAATCTACATGCTTCGCTATGTAGGTCATCACTTAAAGCAGAGGTCTTCAAACATGGCCCTTTTATGACTTGTGGACTTCAACTCCCAGAATTCCTCAGCCAGGCACGCTGGCTGAGGAATTCTGAAGTCCACAAGTCATAAAAGGGCCAAGTTTGAAGACCCCTGACTTAAAGCGTAACTTGTACAGGTCAGGAACTCATATTTTCAGAGTGTGTAGATGAATTCAAAATAATTACCCTCAACAGAGGGAGAAAGCTACATCTCTGAATGAACATCACTATTTATGCCTCCTTCTATCCACAAAACTGCTCACACCTTACTCTGCATCGGTCTCAGGTGTGTCCAAAATTAGACCTTTCATTCATTTGAAAGAGATCATTTGTGGAATTTCTGTACAAGTCCATATCTGAAGAAATTTCAATGATATTATGAGAGCTTTTGCAGCTGTGACATGATGATGGTTTTAATAGTTATTATTTTATATGGACCAGAAACCTTAAGCAGTGTGTTAACAACTTCCGGAATGAATATCAAAAAAGTAACCGAAGTCAGAAGTTTGAGAAACAGTTGCCTCATTATTAGTTAAATTAGTGCATTAATGTTTAGTTATTATTTTCTTTTGACATAAACAGGAAGCCTCCCAGTCCTTTTACCATTACATTTGTTCCATAAAACTGGATTATTTTGGCTTCAAGACCCTAATTGGGAGAAGATATTGATCTGAGTTCTATGGCTACAAACCAATTCAATTTGGAAAAACTTTGAATTCTTCTCTTCTGCTTCCCAACTGCACATCTACTGAACCTTGACACTATACATGATCGGTTTGGTAGGCTCTACGTAAGTTGATATTTTATTCGTATCTTAATCCTCCAACGGTTGTTCACTTTTTAGAGGAATGAAGGAGAACCATTAGAGGTATAAGACGGACCTCCCGGTTCCTCCGGTCGTTATTCCGACAAAGTAGTAGTGTTACATGGAAGAGAAGTTCTTCTAGAAAGGAATTGACATCGTAATACTGATGATATGTCAATGTGTGCCTGGAGCAAATCAAAAGAGGTGAGAAGAAGAAACAAACAGGTCATAAGATGTGGAAATAATGACTGTATGCAGATTAGCTCAAGATGGTGATTCCCTTTTATGCAATGGCCCTTTTGTACAACATGGTTAACCAGATCATGGGGGAACAGGTTGAATGTATTATGTGAATGGGGTTTTTTTTTGCCAGGATTTTAAATGTTAGTTGATTTTAGTTTTCATTTTATGTCTCAGCCTTTATATTATGTTTTTACATATGGTTAGATACTGTAGTGAACCCTGAGATATAAATTACATGAATGAATGAATGAATGAATGAATGAATGAATGAATCAATCAATCAATCAATCAATGCACAAATCAATCAATCAATCAATCAATCAAGGTCTTGTAGCAGGTATTTCTACAGCACTGCAGATGTTCAAAGCACATGACAAACAAAGGTCAACAATTCCAGGTCTCCATGGTGCCATTTGGAAAAACCTGGAACAATCTTCATTTTCACAATTATGTTCCCCAAGAAAGATTAGTCTGGCTAGACTCTCCATATCAGAACTGGCTTTTTAATTTACCTGGTAGATGGTTCAAATGCAATAGCAATAAACAAGCAGCATGAAAATACTTTGGGCTGGCAAAGAAATATTTAGGTATTCCACCACTACATTTGCTCTATTGCCTATATGGAATTCATGCATATATTGCCTATATGGAATTCATGCATGGAACTCCTGACCAGTCAGGATGTTGTTAACAGAACACAGCAAGTTGGGATCATCCCTTTGTTGCCCTTTCCCTTCTATCCAACGAAGGAATAGAAACTAGGACAGGACCATCGTAATTGTGTGTGGCTTGTAGAAAGCAAGACAACTTGGCAGCATGTTGACTTCCCCAGTAGAACACGGACATGGTAGAAGAATGATTTTAAAACACAACACAAATGTACTCACTGAATGAGACTAATATCATCCACAAAGAACTTAATCCGGAAGTACAAGACAAAGTTTACTGTGTTTTTGTTCCTTTTCTTGGATTCTTCTTTCCAGCCATCAGGAGCTACTTTAGTTAGCTTCAGCTCTGGATCGATGAAGAAATACTCGTTTTCTGTCATCAAAAGGTAAATCAACACAGAACATTCATAAGACAGCACAGCTTAGCTGCTCTGCTTTGGTGATATATCCACAAGCAGTCTCCCAAATACCTGATTCTATTTGTTCAACAGAAAGAAATCAGCCTCCATCAGAGGAATTTAACTGTGAACAGCTGTGATAAGGATTAAGCTATCAGCGGATTCTCTTAATGAATGCAGAAAATAAAGCAAAGTGGATAATAGAAGGATTTCTGAGAGCCAGGGCAGGGACACATTCCCATCTATACATATTTACTACTGGCCTGATGAAAGTAAAAGTTTTCTAATGGCTGTCTGAGGCCCAAATGAATCATCCCTTATAGATATGATGGTTATCTTCTGGAACCCTCAGTAAGGATCTGCTAGCTGGGGAATTCTTGGAGCTGAAGTCCACATATTGAAGGATTCCCAGGTTAGGGGAAAGTTTACCTAGATATTCCCTACCCCACCCTGTTATCATTATCATTATCATCATCATCATCATCATCATCATCATCATCATCATCATCATTGTAATAATAATAGTAATAGTAATAATAACAGTAATAATAATAGTAGTAGTAATAATAATAATAATATTAATAATAATATTAATATGGTTATTCCAGCTTGCAGGACTGGCCTAGGGGAAAATTTTTAATGGGGGTTTTAAAGTAATTTTAAATTAATCAGACCAATTATGAATATTTGTTTTTAATTATGTTTTAATCTATAGTTTTGGGATTTGCATTTTTATCTGGTTGTTAGCCGCCCTGAGTCCGCAAGGAGAAGGGCGGGATATAAATATAAACAAAAGTAATAATAATAATAACAACAACAAAGTTGGAAGGGACCTTGGAGGTCATCTAGTCCAACCCCCTGCTCAGGCAGGAAACCCGATACCATATCAGACAAATGGCTGTCCAGTCTCTTCTTAAAAACTTCCAGTATTGAAGCATTCACCGCTTCTGGTTAATTGTTCTAACTATCAGGAAGTTTCTCCTTAGTTCTAGGTTGCTTCTCTCCTTGATTAGTTTCCATCTATTACTTTAGGCACTTTGGAGAATAGCTTGACTCCCTCTTCTTTGGGGCAGCCCCTGAGATAGTGGAACACTGCTATCATGTCCCCCCTCATCCTTCTCTTCATTAGACTAGACATACCCAATTCCAGCAACCGTTCCTTGTATGTTTTAGCCTCCAGACCTCTAATCATCTTTGTTGCTCTTCTCTGTACTCTTTCTAGATTATTTTGAATGATCAAGCTGCCAATTAATTTAATATTCTTTCCATCTTTACCTTTTTACCTTTACCCGTCTGGATCAGGATATTGTGCCAGACTTCATATGGGGGCAAAGAAGGAAAAGTTAATTCTTCCAAGCCCTTCCATTTTCCCAACTTAAAATTCTTCTGAAAATGCTATTTGAATGGTAACAAAATCATGGGCATGTGTGTTTTTGCTATGAGGACAAATAGCTGGGGATTTTTCATTAAGAAAATGGCAAAGGGAAAAAATAATTATTCTCCTTTCTCTACAAACCTGTTTCAATTCAAACCAGTTGCCTCTATTATGGGAAACAAATTTAGAGAGAAAGATGAATTTGCATATCTCTGTCATAAAGGGTAGTCTGGTCCCAGGAAAACGTGGAATTTATTTTTGTGGTCAGTAATGACTCATCATGTATGTAACTTACCCTTTGATATCAAATGAAACAAATCCAGATAAATGCAATTATTTTTCTCACCTTTTAAAGAAGCTAATCCAAACAAGTGATGCTCCATTAAACCAATATGGGCAACTACCATATCAAATACATCTTTGCATAAGGTCTTAGTATCACAAGTCAATTCTAATCTTTGGCCACTTAAAAGTATGATGTTGACTTTCCGGCGATTGTCTTCATTCTTCCCTTTCTTGTTCTGATTTTCAAACAAGCAAAAAGAAGACTATCAACAATGATACAAAACTGCATACAAAGGACCATAAATTGTTAAATACATCCTTTTTTAAAAAAATCCACCTTTCTAATATGACAAAGGAAATAGAAAGTGAAGGGAATGTTAATTTTATCTTTTGAAAATAAAGTTACAGAGGAATATAATACTGCAATGTGGAACTCATATCAACTAGGGCTACATGCAGTTTTGCTTGCCACGTTCCTTTTTAAAATATATGCAGGAGGATATGACCAAGGCACTGTCAGCCACTCAAATACTAAGTGTACAACTAAATGATATCAGTTCTCTATTTCAGTTACCTTGGTGTCAGAAAACATCATTTATAAAAATGTACCACATTGGTACTGCTAAGACAGAATATGTGATGAAAGGAAAGCAGTAATTATATAAATCATCTGCATTATAGAAACACCGTTAAGAGCTTCCAAATTCCATTAATTTCAAAGTACTAAAAATGATGTAAAAAGCAAGCTAGTTATGTTGGAGCGACATAGACCCAAACTTTAGAAGTTGTAAAAAAAAAAAAAGCATTATAGCATTCCCAAGACTATATTTTGATAATCTAATATTCTATTACAAGGGCAGAGCCCCCACTTTAAAAAAACAAAACAAAAACCTCCTTGCATTGCTAACAATGTGAAAGAAAACATTAATCTACTCAAAGAGGAAAATTCCAGACACTGGGGATGAAGGATCAGTTATGTAGTCAGAAGTGAAACAAAAGGTTGTAACCCAGCACAAAATCACATCATCCTAATGAAGTAAACTGCAGAAACAGTTTCATGGAATAAAAATAATTTCATTAAACTGAGAAAGGAAGGGAAGGGAAGGGAAGGGGAGAGCAGGGGAGGGGAGGGGAGGAAAGGGAATTATCTGAATTGTACAGTATGAAAGACAAAGAAAACTCTCTTCCCAATCTCTAGAGGTGGTGTTGAAAGCTCGTGATGATTGTCACACAACTTACCAGATAAATATTGCACGTGGATGATTGTCTAAAAAGGGGGCAAAGAATCCACTAAGAGAAATGAAGCAAATTAAGAATATAGGAAGGATTTTACACGAGAAAAAAACATAAAGATCACCAGATACCGTACAATCAGATCACTGCTAGCTACATGCTTCTTACTGATGGTACATTTACAACAAAGGTCTTACCAGAATTGATTTTGGCAGATCCAAGGAGGTAAAGGGTTCAATGGTCGTTTTTACAAACTCAGGACCAAAGAAATTCTGCAAATTAGAGAAACTCATTTTAGCATTCATGTGATCAAAGACTGATAAGCAATTGAAGACTTGATGGGAATAATGTTCATAGTTATTGCAGAGGGGAATTACGGATTGGAAACAGCTCTTCCCAATGAAGTTTAGTGCACATAACAAATCTATTCATTTCTAAGATTCCATTAGGTAAACATTCTATACATTAAACAAATAAATGTTGCTTGTCTAATTAAATAATTGCCTTATGAAACCTGTTGCTTTCCAGATCAGTTGGGAAAATTACTATTCCTCTAGAACAGTGGTGGCGAACCTTTTAGAGACCGAGTGCCCAAACTGCAACCCAAAACCCACTTATGCATCATTGGGTGCTGGGTGGGTGTGGCCCACTGGGTGGGCATGGCCCATTAGGTGGGCGTGGCTGCGGTGGTAACGGCAGACTGGGTGGGACTAAAAAGTTCAATCAATCAATTCCAACTTTGCAAGATCTTTTTTTTCCCGCGAGAAGTTGAAATTGACTGATTGATTGAACCTTTTTTTTTTTTGCACACGGCGGCGGAGGCTTAAAGCGAAAAGGTTTTATAAAACCCAGCTGAAGGCCTAGGACTGGGGCGACGGTGTGCATGCCCCCAGAGAGGGCTCTGAGTGTCGCCTCTGGCACCCGTGCCATAGGTTCGCCACCACTGCTCTAGAAATTCCCATCCTAAGAATTTATCTTGGAATTCTGGAAACTGTAATCCCAACACAAGGCATAAAGATGAGGAAATATAGAAGTAGCAATAGTCATTCAAGCAGCCATCTTCTATCATGACATGGAAGGATGGACTTATATTTTCCTTCCTGTATATTTCCTGATGAAAGCCAGTAAGACAAATGAACGGCGTTCCCAAGGCATGATGATATACTAGGAAAATTTCTCCTGCCACGAAAACTTGATACGCACATAAAACTGTAACTGAATTTTAGAATATCAATTAGAATATTAATGCTAATTAGTTAATTAGAATATTAGAATGTTTCAAATATTTAATTAAAATAGAATTTAATCAGAATTAGAACATTCTAATTAGTCAACTTTTTTATAAAACACACACACATCTTTCTAAAACAGATGCAGTGTTAAAGGAGCAATCTAACTGTATTATGGGTGATTTGGAAAAGGTCAACAGCATCAGCAGGAAACATTCCAGGATACTTCTGAGTCATTAGTTTCCTATTTGTCATGATGTTGTGTCAAACCTAGATTGCTTAAACCATCTCTGCTACTGTTGGGGCATGTAGTAGGAATCTCAAGAATCTCCATAGGGATAACATTTTCTAAGACAGAATGGCTTTTATGGCCTATCAGGACATCAAGCATGAAATAAGTAAATAAAAATCATACACACAGAGACACACACAGACCGTATGAACACATTTTATTCCAAACACGGACACAAAACATATACGCTAACACCAGAACAGAGCAAAATATTGTTAGAAATGACTATCAACTGTTATAAAGAATTAATTTGTATTCATCCAACTGTATTGGTCAACCACTTAAAGTAAGAGTTGGCAACTGATGACTCACAACTGTTTCTAGCCATTGTTTGAAGCTTCTGGGATTGTCCAAAATTGGACCACTGAAATTTGTCAATCAATGGCTAAAAGGAAAACATTACTAGGGAGGGAGGGAGGGAGGGAGAGGAGGAAGGAAGGAAGGAAGGAAGGAAGGAAGGAAGGAAGGAAGGAAGGAAGGAAGGAAGGAAGGAAGGAAGGAAGATGTGTTAACCCCTCCACTCTGCTTAGCACACTGTTTTTTTAAAAGATGCAATCCTTGGCCCATCACTGTCTTAACATTACCCTTAGCTTCCTTTGTGTCATAGCTGTTTCCAAAGCAATTTCTCTAAGTGGATCCTTTGTCATATCAAGCACACTCGGCCGCACTATGTCTCCAGGATAGAGGCTGAGCCGAGACTGCCGGAGAGCCATTTTAGCTTGCAGTTGCATCATCTCCTCCTCCTGGCGCTTCAACATTACTTCTTGGCTCAACAGGTTGTCTTCAGGAGTTGCTTCATACTGCCTGTTGGTGAAAAGGAAAGTGGGGAAAAAAATCTTATTGCCAGTATGGTTCTGTAGCAGAGTTTAATAGAAAACCCAGCTTATAGACATAGGTTCATAAAACTGTGTAGTTGCATGAGACCACGAAGAAGAAGAAGAAGAAGAAGAAGAAGAAGAAGAAGAAGAAGAAGAAGAAGGAAGAAGAAGAAGAAGAAGAAGAAGAAGAAGAAGAAGAAGAAGAAGAAGAAGAAGAAGAAGAAGAAGAAGAAGAAGAAGAAGAAGAAGAGAAGAAGAAGAGGAGGAGGAGGAGGAGGAGGAGGAGGAGGAGGAGGAGGAGGAGATAGATAAGGAGGACAGGCTTCTACTCTATGTCTGTAAGCTAATTATTACATGGAAGTTCCTTCTATTTAAATGTGAAATCTTAACTTCTAAGAATCTCTCAAAAGCCTTCCTTTACTTGACTAAGATTTTTAGGTCAGCCTACAAATGCAGCTGAACCCCTGAACTTCTTGGTTTGCTTTGTTAAATCAGGGCACAGGAATTACTTATTAACTTGGTGCTGGCATGATTATCACTCAGCTGGAAAATGAGTATACGCAGAAGAAATATTTGCCTCTTGTACTTACTGAAGCGTTGTTGCATATACGGTTACTACCAAGGTTAAGGAATAAATTAGGTAATGCAGAATAAAAAGTAAAAGTATAGAGACAAAATATCAGAATGGCAAGGTACAAATTTAACCCAGAGACCCATCATTTTAGGGACAGAAATATTTTTAGCAGAAGATTGTTCAGCACATTGCCATTAACCAAAGTTTACCTTATACAATATCCTTTATTTCTTACATTGATTATTTTTTTCCCCACAGCCTAGTAGCATAACTATTTGTGTCGGGGGCAAGCAAACAGAGCCAGCCATAAACAGCTAGACCAAGCATCTTTATTGGCTCTACCTACGTTACAAGACTCTCCCCAGACTATTTGTCTTTTCTTGGTAAGGCTTCATGGATCTTGGGGAGGTAAAGCTTATGCCACTTGTGGCTGCGCAACGATTCCAAGCTGAGCCCACATTTGACCCCTCATTCCAGTCTAGCTGGCGGTTTCCCAACAATTTGGTGGGCAAATGATAAGATGAGGTGAGGTGAGATGAGATAAAATAAGACAAGGAAAGATAAACCTTTATTGTCATTTTTTACTGTGAGCATATTGGCACACATTAAAAATGAAATTCTGTTACCTGCTCTCAAAAAAAAAGTATATATATACCCATACACACTTACATAACACAGATATACAAATGCTATACACATACACGCAAACACATATATATCACTGTCCAAATAATAATAATAAACCAAAAAAAGTCTGGATAGTGGACATTGCAGAACTTGAACACAGCATAAGGCCCATCTATTCCGTGAAGGCCCATCTATTCCGTGCGGCCGGCTTGGCGTAGTTTAATTATGTTTCAGTGGTTTTTTTTTTTTTTTTTTTACGGGTGTGTTTTTAGAACAGGCCTGTTATTTAATTCGATTTTAAAACAAACTATTTATTTATTATCGTGGTTTTTAGTATCGCCTGTTCACCGCCCTGAGTCCCGCAAGGGAGATAGGGCGGTATAATAAATAAATAAATAAATAAATAAATAAATAAGTAAGTAAGTAAGTAAGTAAGTAAGTAAGTAAGTAAATAAATAATAGAAGAGAAAGAACTGGAAAAATACAAAGACCTCCAAATATAAGTAGAACAACTGTGGCAATAGAAAACAAAGATAGTATGAACATTAATAGGCGTATTGGATACAATCCCAAAACAACTGGAGCACTACTTGAACACCATTGGCATCGACAAAATCAGTCAATTGCAAAAGGCAACTTTACTTAGAACATCTTACATCCTGCAATGATACTTTATTAAATATCAGCACGTGCCCTATCTCTATCAGGGAAGGACCTGATAGGTGGATAACAATGCCAAATCCAGTCTAAACATCTGGCTGACTGTATGACCAACCATAATAATAATTCATACTGACTGGATCTGCACATATGCTACGCCAATACATTACAACATCCTAAGAGAAAAGAAGAACTCAATGTTTTTGAAGGCCAACGCCAGCTAAAGACTGGGCAATTGTGATTTCAGATGTTTGTATATAGAATAAAAGAGAAACAACTGGAGAAAAACAAAGGAAGACCTGCAAATAGAAGTAGAACAACTGGCAAAAGAAAGCAAAGATAGTTCCAATAGTAGCAGGGGCCTTCGGTGCAATCTCAAAAAATCTGGAGCACCATTTGAATGCCATCAGCATTAACAAAATCATCACAAATCAATTGGAAAAAGCAGTTTTACTTGGAACAGCTTATATCCTGCAGACCATACCTTTAACACCATCAAACAACATCTGCCTTTCCAGGTCCTTAGGAAGGACTCCTCAATAGATGGAAAAAAAAGTGAAATCCAATCTGAACATCTGGCTGACAGTGCAGCGAACCACAGTAATAAAAAATATCATATTTTAAAAAATCAATCACTCTGGACATATAACTTTTCTCTGTTGCAGAAAAAAAAATCTTTGCATGTTCAGATTTCGCAATTTTACAGACATGCAAAAATCCAGAGTTCAGCATTTTAACCTGGCAGGTTAAATAAAGGAGCGGCATGTTAAGTTATGATGGTTACGATCCTGTTTCCTCCGATTTGTAGAAAAAGGGAGGATATTAGACTGAAAAGGTAAATATGCCCCTCTAACCACAGCCCAAAAATGCTCAGTAATCATTTTATAGCATGTTTTTTACCCAGATTTTGCCCTCAGTTCATCACATTTGAGGCAATTTAAAATCTTCCTTAGGTTTTAAAGTTGTGTTTTTCCTCTTCTCCCAACAGGAGTTTAGCTGTGGACATGATCTATCATTGCTTTACTTGTGATGTGGTTGATGATGAAGTCAAAGGCTGAGATTTGGCCGCCATGGTTATTTTGGCTTTGGCTGCAGGAGTTTCCACAGAGGCTTTTGACAGTGTAATGACTGACCAAGTGCTTGTCAGGCCTTACACGGTCTCCTTATGGATGTAGATTTAACGCTCTTCTGCAATAGTGCTAAGCCATTATTCCAAATATGGATTTTGTGTTCTTTTGGGAAAAAAAATATATTAAACTTCTGCCTGGGGGTAAAAAAGAATTGGTTGTAGAAAAAGTGCTAGTTCTGTGCTTCAAGAAGGATTTAAACTGAGAAACAGAGCCAGGTTCTGCCAGCTATATATTGCTAGTTCTGCCATTAGTGAGTGCAGTACAGGTAGTCCTCGACTTACGACCATAATTGAGCCCAAAATTTATGTTGCTAAGTGAGCGCTTTTTCCTTCTGTTGTCCTACTATCTGGAGAATTTGGGAGGATCCCTTTTGAGATCCTTCTCCGTGGCAATTTTTTTCTGTGGGCTTAGATATCTCTTGTCCAACCACTGCCTTGGCTACAGATCTTCTTCCTGCTCCCAATTTATTCTCATATCCCATTCCACTAAGACCGAATAGAGCTTGCCTGTTTGCATTTTAGAGTGGCATACTTAAAACATATACTAACATATTATGTTAGTATATCCCAGGGGTAGGCAACCTTGGCTTTTTTATGACTCGTGGACTTCAACTCCCAGAATTCCTGAGGCAGCCCTGCTGAGGGGAAAGGGAGAGGTTCCCAAGCTGAGCCATGCTGGCTCAGGAATTCTGGGAGTTGAAGTCCACGAGTCATAAAAGAGCCAAGGTTGCCTACCCCTGGTATATCCACATGGATTGCCCACATCAGTCAAGCAAGCTAAATAAATAAATATTTTAAAAATTCCACCATGTTTTGGACCCTGTTAGCTATATCCAATAATATATCTAAATTGAATAATATATAGGTGGACACAGATGCCTTGTTAAGGAAAGAGGCACAATTTAACATGAAAAATGACTGTAATAAAGCCCTTATATCATACAGTTAGATCTCTACATTTTTATCTTCCTTCCAGTTTAACCTGGTTCTTTTCTTCTTCTTCTTCAGAAAACTGGCTTAAAAAAAACCTATAGCGAGCCAAGGGATTATATCTAATATTTTTGTATACATGTATAACCAATCCTTCCATTTCACAAATGGCCTGAGAAATGTTGAGCCTGAAACGAACAAAATATTATAACACGTACTCGTATGAATTACATGTAATGCTGAAGGCATGCCTGAATAAGCTAAATTTAAAAACAAAATATATTCCTTGAGTGTCATTTTTTTTTCATGAATTTGCACACGGCTAACAGCTGGGGAATATATTCCACACGATTCCAAATTAATTTGTTTGGTTTCATTCTCCACCCCTCCCCCATTACTTGATTTTTCCAATATGGCTTGTAGAGCTTTTTGCACAGCGGCCTTCGCAAGATTATTAAACCAGTTGAGGCCAAGGGCTACGGGGAATATTATGGTGACTAAGACTAGAACATTAGCATTTCTGATTAGCTGATTTTATCTCAGAATATCGTGAACCGGAGCAAGAAAGAAATAACCTTCTGATTTTTCAAGGTGTGACAGAAGGAGTATAAGCCATCTGCTGCAGTCATCTTGAAGCGGAATGGCAAAGAAATGATTAAGAACTGGAGAAAAGGTTGCAGCCAATATGTCAGTTTCCTGTGGGTGGATAAAGGGTGGGGAGATTTATAACAGAAGAAGGTGCAGCATGTTTTTTTGGGGGGAAATACACCCCTGCAGTTTTCTTTGCTTAAAGCTATTTCTGTTGACACCGAGATTTCGACAACTTGAAATTTACCACACTGATAATACTCCTGTTTTTTTACATAACGCAACTCCCACCCCACCATAAGTTTCTCTAAAAGGAGTCACAAGGCTGGAAGACAAACGAGGGTGTTTCCCCCCCCCCCCCACACACACACCCATCTCTGTCTCAGTTTGGTTCTTTCTGTTTTATTTGGCTGTACCAATCAAGGACAAATTCTCTTTAGGAGTTCAAAAGCTTATTGCAGCAACTTAGAATTGAAAGGAACTTTTAATGCTGGTTGATTTGGCTTTAATCTTGAGTAGAATGTTTAAAAGAGGATTTTGCTTATTTTAAACCAAAAGTCCCCAACCTTTTGGGCACCAGGGGCCGATTCTGTGGAGAAAGATTTGTCCACGGACTGGAGAGTGCGTGGTTTTGTGTGGTGCCTGCATCCCACGGATGAGGCTTTGCTTGTTTGTGTGAACCAGTTGCTGGCATGCCGTGGCACAGTACCGGTCCATGGACCGGGGGTTGGGACCCCTGTTTTAAACCATTTGTTTAGCGACCTTTGGAAGTTTCAGTGGCACTGAAAAATTGACTTACAGCCAGACCTCAGACTTACAACTATCACAACAGGGTCATATGATCAAAATTTGGGCAGTTGGCAACCAGCATGAATTTATAATGGCTGTGGGGTCCTGGGATCATGTGATCCTTAACTGAGACCTTCTCAGCAGCTTCCAACAAGCAAAGTCAGTGAGGGAAGCCAGATTTGCTTAATGACCGTCTGACTCACTTAACTCGCTGAACAACCACTGGAAAAAATGGTTGAAAAATTGATTCACTAAAGCCTTGCTTAGCTTAGGCAGAGTAGGCAACCTTGGCTCTTTTATGACTCATGGACTTCAACTCCCAGAATTCCTGAGCCAGCATGGCCGGCTCAGGAATTCTGGGAGTTGAAGTCCACGAGTCATAAAAGAGCCACAGTTGCCTACCCCTGGCTTAGCAATGGAAATTCTGGTCCCAACTGTAAGTTTGAAAACTATCTGTAATTTTCTGTACATTTGGAGGGGGTGCAGAGGTGGAACTTGTATTTCTAAAGCAAACAATCCAGACAGATAGACAAAACAGAACCTTTGGACACATTGCGTGGCCTATCATGTCCCTGAAGAATGCTATATAGCTGATTTTTATAGAATTTGGAGCTGAATGTGGTTACTATCACTTTTCAACCTTCTTTGCCAATCCAGAAGGCTTGTTGGATAGAAACAGTGCTTGTCTCCTATTCCATCCTTTCTTAAAAGGATTATATATTCAACAAAGGTTCTTATCTGAAATGGTGTAGGGCAGTGATGGCGAACCTTTTAGAGACTGAGTGCCCAAACTGCAACCCAAAACCCACTTATGCATCGTCGAGTGCTGGGTGGGTGTGGCCCATTGGGTGGGCGTGGCCCATTGGGTGGGCGTGACCCACTGGGTGGGCGTGGCTGCGGTGGTAATAGCAGACTGGGTGGGACTAAAAAGTTCAATCAATCAATTCCAACTTTGCAAGATCTTTATTTTTCCCGCGAGAAGTTGAAATTGACTGATTGATTGAACCTTTTTTTTTTTTTGCACATGGCGGCGGAGGCCTAAAGCGAAAAGGTTTTATAAAACCCAGCTGAAGGCCTAGGACTGGGGCGATGGCACGCGTGCCCACAGAGAGGGCTCTGAGTGCCGCCTCTGGCACCCGTCCCATAGGTTCGCCACCACTGGTGTAGGGTTTCCTGCCTGAGCAGGGGGTTGGACTAGATGACCTCTAAGGTCCATTCCAAATTATTATTGTTGTTGTTGTTGTTGTTACAAGAGTGCAGTTGCCCTGTTCCAGAGGATAGACAATATTTTTGAAGTGGGAAGATTTACTTGGAAAACAATAAATTTACTTGGAAAGCAATAAATTAGTATGTTTTTAAAGGATTTGTTGCTGCACTTCTTTTTTTTTTTTTTTGAAGATGCATTTATCCTCGTGGTACAAAAAGTTACTACTCAAATGTTTCTGTAAAAAGTGCCTTCTGAAGGATATATGCCAGTGATGGCAAACCTTTTAGAGACCGAGTGCTCAAACTGCAACCCAAAACCCACTTATTTATTGCCGGGTGCCAGGTGGGTGTGGCCCACTGAGTGGGCATGGCTGTGGTCATGGTAGACTGGTTGGATGTGGCCAAGGTGGGCGTGGTCACCTCAATGTTGCTCGTGGGGAGGGACGCCTGTGGGGGCCGGGCAGGGTTGGGGGAGATCCAGGGGGTCTCTGGCAGATGGGGCGGTGGGCAGGAGGCTCCTCCTGCAGGGTGAGGCGAGGCAAAATGAGGCAGAGCGGGGGTGCCATTGTCGCAGGGTAAAGCGAAGCAGGGGCCGGGGCGTCTGCTGCCTGACACCATCGGCCCCCGCACACAGAGGCCAGTGAGCACATGGGGGCCGACAGTGTCCATCAGCAGCCACAGCCTGCCGGCTCCTCGACCGGCACACTCTGGGGCTGTGCAGCCCACTGCCAGCAGTTCAAAGAAGCCACCTCTGAGCTAAGGAGGCGATGCAGTGGGTCGTGCCCGGGAAAAGGAGAGCATGCGAGGCCAGGAGGGATGGGACGGGGGGGGGGAGGGAAACCAGCCATGCTGGGATGCATCTGGCCATATGGGACCTCGGCAAGTTAGTGGGCGGCTGGTTGAAGAGGGACGGTTGCCATCTCCGGGGCATGATGTGCGTGCCCACAGAGAGGGCTCTGAGTGCCACCTCTGGCACGCATGCCATAGGTTCGTCACCACTGATATATGCTCTCTGGCATGTCTTCCCTGGCTATGCAATCCCAATGAAAAATACCTAACATCCTTTCAGTAATGATATCTACGTCACATGGACATAATTGTTGATTCTGACTTCTCTCTTGGTGGCATGTTTGCAATGTGCTCTCTGCCTCTTCAGGACCCCTCTCCAGGGCTGAGAAGAACCAAGAAAGAGAACATAAATTCTACTCTGCTGCCCATTGAGGGAGCAAAAAAACAACCAAGGGAACAACTAGCATATAACTTCTCCTCTGTCCTTGCTGACAACCTTCCTAAGTTGTTTTTGTAGGACCATGCAGAGGCCCTCTTCCAAGTCTCTGAAAGCATGGGGAGGTGGTGGAAAGATGCTGCAGGCCCATAACTTCAGGACAAACGGAATGTGGAAATCACAGAATGAAGGAGAAAGTAGGAACTTTTACCAATATAGGTAGTCCGCAATTTACAACAGTTCATTTAGCGGTTACATCACTGGAAAAAAACTGACTTATGATCATTTCTCGTACTTAGGACGGTTGCAGCATCCCCATTCCCATGGGCACATGATCGAAATCCAGACAGCTGGCAACTGATTCACATGTTCCTGGATTATATGACCCTATAGGATTCCTGCAAGTCGTCATAAAATAAGCCAGTTAATTTCCGGTTCAGCATTTATAATGGCTGCAATATCCCAGGGGTCATGTGATCCACCTTGTACAACTTTCTGACCAGCAAAGTCAAAAGGGAAGCCAGATTCACTTAACAACCACGTTACTAACTTAACAACTGCAATGATTCGTTTCACCACTGTGGCAAGAAAGATTGCAAAATGGGGCAAAACTCACTTAACAGATGTCTTGCTTAGCGACATAAGTGTTGGGCTCAACTGTGGTCATAAGCTACGGACTAGCTGTGCAAACTATCTATCCCACGGCTCCACAGGCATTGCAGCAAAACTGTCTTTATGGTGTTTCCTTAAGAGCGCTGGCTGAACTGGAAGTTAACTGGCTCCTTTGATGAAGGTTTGCAGGAATCCTATAGTGCAGTGGTTCTCAACCTTTTTAATGCCGCGACCCCAACCGGTCGTAAGTTGAGGACTAAACTGGTCGTAAGTTGAGGACTAAACCGGTTGTAAGTCGAGGACTACCCAACCGGTCGTAAGTCGAGAACTTTCCCTGCCCGGGAGCGCTGCACATGCGTGGTTCCGCCCCCTGCGCCGGCCGAGGCGTAGCTGGCAAGCGGCAGAGACGGAGCAGGCCAACCACCAGCTGGCCCAGCCCAAGGGAGGTAAGGCACCCGCCGGAAAAGGGGGAAAAAATGGACAAAAAAAATGGCGGACAAAAAAAATGGCGGACAGCCTTGCTTGGCGACCCCCATGAAATGGTCGATCGACCCCAAATGGGGTCCCGACCCACAGGTTGAGAACCACTGCTATAGTGTCACATGATCCAGGAACATGGTACAACATTCAGATTGGTAACGGTCTTGTTTGCAGAGGGCCCTAGAAATAGACCCTCATTATAGAAGCGCCTTAGCAATGAGCGTAAATAGCATCAGGTACTCAAAAAATGTTAGGAACACATTGCATGCAACACTGAGAGTGCATTCATAATTAGGATCTTACTTTTGGTTAGACTTGGCTCAGAACCCAAGTTGCCAACCCAAGGTTCAAATGCAAAGACAGCCTTGACAGCAGAAGCCTGACAGCATTGCAGATTTGAAGAGAAGCTCACAATGAACTCAGTGAATAAGCTGTGACCAGAGCAATTATCGCAGGTTGTTCCTTGCTTCCCTCTAATATTTGGGACAGGTGATCCATGCCTACTGTGGATGCCCTCCACATTCCAGAGATGTATTTTATTTCTGTATCTGGCAAAGCCACTCATTGTAGGGTCTGAGAGGAAGTGGGCTGAATAAATGTTCTTTATTCTGCTGTAGACAAATCCTTGCACACCCACACATTTCTTAGGGAATGAGTCACAAAAATTTCTGCCTTAGTCTCTACCTCAAACTGGTGGAACTATGAGCATTTCAAGTCTGAGCAAAGCCAAAGCATGGGGGATATCAAGACACATTTCTTAACTGTGAAAATAGTTGGGCAACATAGTACATTTGTCTGTGAAATGGTAGCATCTTTTGCTTGGAAATTCATATCTTTCTGGGGCAGGCTAGAGACCAAACTAGTACTGTAAATTATAGACTATTATCAGTTGAGTATATTTCTTTGCTGTACATATATTCCATCTTTCTTCCAGCAGCTTACAGCAACTTACAACCATTCTTTTAGTGACCATTCGAAGTTACGATGGCACTAAAAAAAGTGACTTATGACCATTTTTCATATTTATGACTGTTGTAGCGTCCCCATGGTCATGTGATCAAAATTTGGACACTTGGCAACTGGTTCGAATTTATGACAATATTACAATGTCACAAAGTCATGTGACCTTTTGACAAGCCAACTCAATGGAGAAGCCAGATTCACTGAATAACTACAGTATGTGGCTAATGTAACAACTGCAGTGATTCATTTAACAACTGTGGCAAGACACATCGTAAAATGGAGCAAAATGCACTTAACTGTCTTGCTTAGCAACATAAATTTTGGGCTCAATTATGGTCATAAGCTGAGGACTACCTGTACACAGTCTTCCCTCCTCCGATTTTGGGATGAGAGATTGACTCACCCAGACATCTACTGAGCTTCTGTGGCTGTGATGTAAGGAAGGCCTATGTATGTCAGGACCAGAGCAGAGACAGCAAGGCAGATAAGCAAGAAACAAGGTCATTACATATGAGATTATTAAGTCCACAGGAGTGGGGAAAAGTAGGAGAAAGAGTTAGAAGAACTTTGCCTTATTATACTAGGGATTATATTGTGCAGGATAACTGTTTTGATGTTCTTGTTTCCTGAGTTTGCAAGCCTTGCAGGACATGATGGGGATTGGGGATGGACTTGAACTGGCATCTCTTAATCCTAGTCCAATCGCATTCTGGCGCCTGTTTTTCTTCTTTCTCTTTACTGCCTGAAGCAAACTATTTGCATTTCTCTCATAGGCAGTAACATATAACAGGGGTGTCAAACTGCCGGCCCGCAGGCCGGTTTCATCATACCGAAGCCGCGCCCACCCCATTGCCGGCAATGCAAAAAGAGTCGTGATGCGTCGTGACACATCACGTGATGTGGCAAGTTTGACACCCGTGACATATAATGTGTCTTCAATTAAAGACTGGATAGGAAGAAGCATTGAAAGTTCTACATTATAGAAACTGCATAATAGAAAAGGCTGGGTCCTTCTGCTTATTCTCTGTTCTATAACAAGCAAAATCTGAAATCAGTCTTAAATATTAGGAATGCAAACTGGACTTGCTTGAAGCCTATATGGATACCCCTCATGACTCTTATCCAATGACTGTATAGAAATCTGCCTTACATTAAATTAAGTCATTGATGCATCAATGCCATTCACACTGCCCATTAGTATTTTTCCTTGGATTCATAAGAGGGTCACCTACTTGGGTATACTAGGAATTGAAACAAGAATTTGCTAACATTTGTGCATTATGGCGGAAGTGACAGTTTTCAGAATTGGCTTCAGCTGGAGTTGAAAAAATTGGGATGATTAGCTAGAGCAGTGTTTCTCAACCTTGACAATTTTAAGGCATGTGGACTTCAACTCCCAGAATTCCACAGCCAGAAATGCTGGCTGTGGAATTCTGGGAGTTGAAGTCCACATGCCTTAAAATTGTCAAGGTTGAGAAAAACTGAGCTAGAGAAAGTGAGTGATGTGCAGGACTTTTGATTGGCTTAAATCCACCTTCTTCTGAGAGGGGATAAATATCTAAGTAGCTTTTTTCAAAGAGTTTGGTTATTTATACTAGGAATTGAAACAAGAATTTGCTAACATGCCTGTAGATCTGGAGAGGAACTGTTAACATTTTAACTCTGAGTTTTTTTTTCTTTTTTTACCTTGATCTTTGTCCTTGTTTTTGACCTGATGAAGAGGTATCATCTATTCTTAAGGAGGAAACACTGGATTCATCTTTTAGAGCTTCATATCTCCTCACTGGCACTTGAAGAAGAAACAAGAAAATTCATGATTTAAGGCTGGATGAAGATATTTTATTGGCACATAAAATATTCATAAAATAATATTTGATAAAAATGTGTTTGACATGTCTGATATACATCATTGTGTCCACAGTGGCAAGATCAAAAATATCTGGTAGTCCTCAATGTTTCTTAGAAATATTCCATCTTTTTCCATAGAAACAGAAGCTTTATTAACCAAGTAACACTGAAATATGCGCTAACTGCACTTCCAGATGGGGCACTGTTTATCTCAAGAAAAACAAAAAAAAATGTCTATGGAGATTCTCAGTCATCCAGGCTATAATTATCCCAAAGATGCTTTTTTCACAAGGCAACTGGACTTTCTTGTTTTTATTTGAAGACGTTTCGCTTCTCATCTAAGAAGCTTCTTCAGCTCTTTCCATTCCCCACCATCCAGTCAGAGGTGAAGAAGCTTCTTGGATGAGAAGCGAAACGTCTTCAAAGAAAAACAAGAAAGTCCAGTTGTCTCATGAAAAAAGCATCTCTGGGGAAAAAAAACATTCTAGGCAAAGAGTAATAAGGAAACAGAGTTCAATCTTTTGAGAATTTCTGCAGCACATTTTTGTCCAATAATAGCTATAGTACCCAGTAGAGATTCGTAACATGGTACTCAAGTCCATCAAAATACCCATGGATATCTTTTTTGGCACCAATAACTTTTGTGTTTTCATAATTTTTATTTTATCCAATTTCTTTTAATTAAAGGGAAAGATAGGGAAATGGTCATGCTTCAAAAGGCCAGCTTCCAGAATCATATTAATTTTCAATGAATATTCTGGGGATACATACTATAGAATGTGTGAATATTCTTAGAAAACAAAATAGTTGCACCTAACCTTTCATTTGAAAGCATATCTATCTATTCAGGGAAAAAAAAGTGATAACAGAAAGCATCCTAGTTGCTGGAGATGGCAACAGAGAGCAATTTCACCATTCTGTCCTCTAATACAGTGTTTCTTTTCAGCATGCTGGCTGGGAATTCTGAGAGTCGAAGTTCACACAACCTTAAAGTTGCTAAGATTAAGACACAGTGCTCTAATAGATGGGAATTTTGTAACTGGTGATGCTCACGATTCTACCTGTAGCCTCAGTAATCCATGATCTAACCCTCAGGATCAGAACAGCAATGCACTCTGCAGGATGCAGCCCTTGAAAGTGGTCCACAAGGAGCAATGTGGGCAGAACACAACTGGTCTTCTGTGAAGTGAGGTGGCTACATGACTGAAAGCATCTCACTGCTTGTGAGATACCAGGTGCAAGTTAAAGTAGTTCACATTTGTCTACATAGTGCTAGAGCCTTAGGATATAAAACATCATCCTCCAGTATGTGCAGGTAAGATCACTTGGGAAAGCCTTCTCAATGCCAGCACTTCAGGGGAAAGTTGCCTAGCAACTTCACTTTCATCTCTGCCCAGAGATTTATAGGATACCAGTCAACTTAAGGACCAGATTATATTTTAGATTTCCTACCGACATATTTTTCTAAATTACACTTGTATTTTTTGTACTTATCATTTTTAAGAATTGTTAATTTTATCCTGATGATTTTATTTAACACTGCTTGTACTCCTTTTTTGTAAATTGCTCTGGCCTTGTGCAGAAAAAATGACAGTATAAAAATAAGATGATAACAATAAAGCCTCACATTTGTTTTATCATTCAATCCACTGCCAACCTCAGATACCCAAAATTGCTAAGCATGGCTAAGCACCACCCTCCCAAAACTTGAGAAAAACCAAAGAACTATTTTAATTTTTTCCCCCTCTGCCTAAGTATGAGTACTATCTATATACATCCATTCTTAAGCAGCAACCATGGAAATGAAAAAAATAAAATAATACTGTCAGCATCACCAATGACAATGGAGCATCATTTCTAACACAGATAGTCCACCAACTGAAGGCCAATTACCACATAATTCTTACCTTGTCTAAAATCTGTCTCTGAAGAAATGAATGATGGGCCCTCACTGTCAGTGCTGCATACATCACTATGGTAAGATTTATATTTTCGTACGTGCTCTGAAAGAATTGTAAAGAAACAGAAGAGAACAAAGCTTATCCAGGGTTTAATGCAGTCACTGACTTCTTCCACAATAGGAGTACATAATTTTTCCTGGTAGGTAGAGGATTGCCTTGTACATCCCATTATTAGTGGTGTTGAAAACTGTTTCTGCACTGTCCAAAATGAAAATATTTCCTAAACCAAAGTGACCTTTTCATAAACGATGTCTGCATTTCACTAGATACGTTTTGGATGAAAGATTATCTACTTAAACGAAAAGAAAACTAGGAAGGAATATTGGCCCAAATTGGTATCCTTAACATTTATGTTTGTAAAGGCAAATCATAATTTCAGTCATTTGCTAAAGTACTGAGTGTCTTTGATGTAAGTTTTTAATATTATTTTTCCTGTAAAAGAATAATTTCTGAGATAGGCTGCCTACCTATAAAGTTAATCAATTTTCAGAATCCTTAGGAACTGACAATGCATTCTCAAACTTGATTAGAACTAGAATTCTAGGTGCAGAGGTAGTTAGAAATAAGTAAGTAATGAAAAGACTCTGTGCAAAAACATTTATCCCTTCTCTCACTTTCTTTGTATAGTAATTTTATTTAAAATTACAATTGAAACAATTAAAAAGAAAAAAATAGGATGTGCAAAAAATAGAAAAAATATAGTAAATAAAAATAAATATATAAAGAAATTATTTTCACCTTCATTGCAACAAGTATAAACAATTTTAGTGAGTTATAAATTTATCTTAAAATACAGCAAGTGATTTATTTTTCCCATCTCTTGTCTATAAACAAACACTTAAAGCCTTGTCATTTCAGTCCTGGTATCAGCGAAAGTACATTAAGGGTTACCAGAGATAACAAAGTGTATATTTCAACCTTGATCAAATAAACCAACTTTATATTCCTTCCTTTTACTTCTAACAATCTTGATTTCTATTCCCTTCAAATAATGTCCTAGAACTTCATTTCTTTTCAATATTTTTTGTTTCTTCTCACAAAATTCCTCAAAGTTTTAACAAGCCTCTCTTGTAAATCATATACAAAATGTGAATATGAAAATTATCCAGGTCACTCTCTTGTTTTAGTTATTTGTATATTAATTATTAAAACATTACTCAGTTTATTTTGTATGTCATTCTTCTAGCAAATCATTTTTAAATCCATTTTCAATCTTGTCAGGTAAAACTTATTCCTATGCTACAACATCTTTTAAACAGTCTATCTAGCTCTCTTAAAATTAACTTCTGGGTCCACTGCTCAAAAATATCCTTCAATATGTCCAAATGTAAATATTCTTTAATTCTTCTCTTCAATGTCCAATTTTTAAAATCTTATTATGTTACTTTTAAGAATTCAAAACAAAAGCATTTTCCCATGGCAGGGATTCTTGTAATTAATTCCAAAATCTCGTTTCAAATCCATCTGGATCCTCAGTCCGTTTGTAATTTTCCCAAACAAACAAACAAAAAAAGCTCTAATCACCCTTTTGCTGTTTAAAAAACGGATTGTACATTTTTTAAAGCTTGGTTTTCATTTCAACATGTGCAAGATAATAAAAACAAAATCCAAATAAAAGAAAACAAGGATTTTCAGTATTCATTTACCACAGCATAAATCATTAATTCATTTCAAGCTTCTTCTTTTTTCCCCCTGCCATAAAAACACACATTTTGGCAAATATCCTGACTAAAGAGATCCCCCACTACAGATTACAGTGGAAAACAAGATATGTTAAATTGGCATCGTTGACTAGGACTAGGATGCATATCTATTCTCCAAATTATCTGGGTCTTCATGACATTTTATGAAGATTTTCTTCACTTCATGATGACCAGTCATCAAATTATTAAAGGGATGGAGAGTTTGTCGTTCCAAGAAGAGAAAGCTGGCAGAAACCTAGACCTGTTTAGTATTGAGGGCACTGACAATCCAGGTCTAAAGAATGTGACGGATGGTTCCTTTTGACTGTAATTTGGATGTATTTCTTTTATAGCTAAGATAAATACAGCTACTAGTTTAATGAAGCTTTAAATCATTTGTTTTTTACATTCTGAATGAAGAAAAATGTGTTCATAAAAACATATTAATGGTGTTATTTTTAAATGTCATAAAGTTATTTAAAATATTATAAAATCCATTCTAATGAGAAATGACATATTATAACTGGGCCAAAATCATATAAACTTTCTGACATGTGGAATTAGGAAGGGTTGACTGAGGAAAAAAAATCTGCTTCTCTTCTCTCAACCCTAATCCTTCTGAAGCAACAGCCCCCAATCCTGCTAGCTTATTCAATAAGCAATAAACTACATTCCAAGTCTAAAGTTTTACAGCTGCCCAAACCACATTAAATCAGATCTAATAACCACTGGATTTAATGAGAAAAATGTTGCTTGGTAAGCAATATATTTTGCATATAGTGTCAGATTTGCGCATCCACAAAACCACAAACATGTTGTGAAACCGAGAATTTGTCTTCTAAAATAAAACAGAATTAAAACATTTAAATTATTGGTGAAGGTGAAGGAATGGTTAGCCTAACTAAAATAGTAATAGTTGTTTTTTTATTCCCTGCTGCAGAGAAGTAATTATTATAATATTATAAGTTTAACTATGCATTATTTTTATATAGAAAGACAGCAATTACAGATGTAATTGGGTATTGTGAAGCTAGCATGAAAGACTGGGAAGAGGTAATTAGCACAGTAATAACAACTTCAGCATCCTGTTTAGCTAAATCCTGGATCTAGCATACAATGTGTACCAAATTATTCTCATGATACAAAGAAGATGGTGATGTTACAGAATTGACTTAACTGTGGGAACATCAAGCTCTATCTGTAACCCCTGAACAAGGATAGACAATGGAAACAAGCAACACTCATCAAGTTTTATTTATGTATTCATTCATCAGAGCATGGGATGGTCAACCTGAGAGGCATGTGGTTGCAGATAAGCATAGAATTTTGGAAAAAAAAGTCATTGAAGATATCGAGGTTAAGTTAATCAGTGAAAACATGATCAATTCTGAATCTCTCTGGGCTGAATTTAGATTCTGAGGTAGCTATCTTAGAGAGTCAATTGCAAGTGATAACCTTATAGAACAGAAGTATTATGGAACAGGATAATTATTACATTTTGATTTCTGGCTTTAACGTGTTGCTTTTTGGTTTGCTAAGTGGCTAATTTGACCAGTATCCAGATTCTTATATTATTCAATCAACCTAGCAGTTTGAAAACATGCAAATGAGAGTAGATAAATAGGTGCCACTTCAATGAGAAAGTAACAGTGTTTAGTGTGCCTTGGCATATAGTCATGCTGACCACATGACCACGGAAGTGTCTTCGGACAATGCTGGCTCCCTCGGGTAAGAAACGGAGATGAGCAGTGCCCCTTAGAGTTGGACATGACTGGACAGGGGAAACCTTTACCTCTACCTTTATTCTCTCTCCACCATATTCCTAGGCAGTGCTCCTTAACAAATGTATGAAAGCTCTAAAGGAGGTTTGTACATGTATAACTGGATCCGTTTTCACACCCTTGATCAAGTATATTTCCAGAATGTAATTGTTATCAATTATGTAATTATTACATAACCGTGGTGTTGATGTCTTTACAGAACAAATAAGTCAATCCAGGAAATATAGTACAGAGAAGAGCAACAAAGATGATCAGGGGACTGATCATAGGGAACAGGTATGTCTAGTTTAATGAAGAGAAGGATGAGGGGTGACATGATAGCAGTGTTCCAATATCTCAGGGGCTACCACAAAGAAGAGGGAGGCAAGCTATTCTCCAAAGCGCCTGAAGGCAGGACAAGAAACAACGGATGGAAACTAACCAAAGACAGAAGCAACCTAGAATTAAGGAGAAATTTCCTGACAGTTAGAACAATTAATCAGTGGAACAACCTGCCTCCAGAAGCGGTGAATGCGCCAACACTGGAAGTTTTTTAGAAGAGATTGGACAGCCATTTGTCTGAAATGGTATAGGGTTTCCTGCCTGAGCAGGGGGTTGGATTAGATGGCCTCCAAGGTACCTTCCAACTTTTTTTTAATTATTATTATTACTATTATTATTATTATTATTATTATTATTATTATTATTATTATTATTATTATTATTATTATTATTATTGAGATGTGTGTTTGTGTGTGCATATAAAGACACAGAGCAACTCTTATGCTTAGCTTAGCTTACCAACACAGCAAATTTAATAAACAAATACAATTTTTTGCCTTTTAAAATGAAGTCTTTATAAAGAAAAGAACACAAAATAATGCAATGCACAGAGTTCCAGGATGAATGAATGATGCTAGCAAAGTCATCATCTCCAAGAGTCAAGAGCCAAAACTGACCAGAATTATTCCTTCCTTTCCAAATGTCTCAAAATTGAAAGAATAGAAATACTTGGATTTTGTTTCACTTGAACAATTGTGCTTTGGGCTCCACCTGAAACAATACAGGCCAATTTTATTTTTATTGGTGGGACTGCTGTAGTAGAAATTATTGTTGGGTTAAAGTTCGGGTTGCTGTTGTTTTAAATAAAGTTTAGGTAGTTGTAAAACGAATTGCACTTTTACTATCAGACCCTGATATCAGAATGACAAAAAATAATTTCATTGTTTGGAATTACTATGTGGTAATTTTCGCATGGTTAAAAGTATGTGGCTTAATAACAAATCTATCTGGGAAATGGCTGGAATTAGGCTTCCTACCCCAAAAAGAACATTTTTAGGCTTTTTTTGTTCTTTGGGCACGAGAATTTTGAGTATTAATTTTATTATAAACAGAACTTGTATTTGATACACAGTACTTGCTTTTCTGACAGTTTCACATATATTCTACAATATACCTACTTATTTGAGCTTTTGTGTTCTTGGAAAACTATTCTTCATTTCTTTGGTTGAATTATCAGCTGGAGAAAACTGTTATTTTCTGCATTTGAGTTTAGATGAAGTTCTACTGAGATTCCAGTGTCAATGTCAAGAGCTAAACTTTTGTTCATGCTAGCCAGGATTCTGCACACACTCCCCAAGTTGGATTCAAGATATTGAACACAATGTTTGCAAATGGTCTTTAAACTAGATTATATCTAAACCTAGGTATATTTAACTTAAGATTGCTGCAACTTCTAATTCAGGGATGTGGGGACTTGAAATCTCACCATACTGTAGACCTCCCTAGTTCGTCTAACAGGAACTGCAATCTGGAAACCTCTGCAGGATCATACTTAGCTAACTGACAAAGCTGAAAGATTTAAGGAATCATGGAGAAAAGGGGTTGTATCATAAATTCCAGGGCAAACAGAATATAACAAGTGTGGAAACACCTATTGGATTCATGTACTCTATAAACTGTTTTTAGTTTTTTCTTATATACCTTCCACTAAGGGAGTACAATGGCTCAGTGGTTAAAGACATTGAGCTCCTCAACTGGAAAGCTAACAGCCCGGGTTCGAGACGTGAGCGCTGTACAATGGGGTGAGTTCCCGTTACTTGTCCCAATTCCTGCCCACCTAGCAATTCAAAAGCATGCAAATGTGAGTAGGTAAATAGGTACTACTTTGGTGATAGGATCATAAACTTTGGTGGGAAGGTCTTGCTGGCCACATGACCATTTAGACAACACTGCTTCCCTTGGCTAAGAAACAGAGATGAGCACCAGCCCGGAAACTAGTTCAGTACCAAATTTGCAAAATAGGAAATGTCTCTCTCACACAAACATATATTATTTTGACAATGTGAAGGATGTCACATGTCAAATATAATATGTAGAAAAAACTACTGACCTTCTACATTCATGGCTTCTCTCAGCAACTGCAATTTCTTCTGCTTCTCTTTGATCCTGTCAAAGGCACATAATAAGGCTGCTGATGTTGAGGTCTCTGATACATGAAGCACTTGGTCAAGTTTTTGAGGGCCAAATATATCCAGGGCTATGCTCCCATCAGAATATCTGCTTTCTTTGTTTCTGAGAGCTCCTGAAGTCCGCCCTGAAATGGTTCCGCCTTGATGATGGTGCTTATGAGAATCTGCGGCATAGTCTCCCTCTGTGACTTTGTGAGTTGTGCACAACAGATCAGAGGAAGAAGCCCATACTTTGCGTTTGGGATCACTGTTGGCTTTCTTTTCCAGGTTGGAAGCTCTGAATCGGTAAGGACAGCAAGTATCTGTACTGTCTTCATGGCCAGAATTGTAATCAGACGCAATATTTTGAGAAAGCTCCTTTTCACCTCGTGAGTCACTGATTGACAGGAACTCCAATGACTTACTAAGCCCTTTGTTAAGCACGGTTTGTTGAGAAAATGGGGCCTGGTAACCAGCTGCTGCATCAGTCATTCTTCCTGGAATGAGAATGAGAAGAATCTCTCTTGGATATGGATGTAGTTGAACCCTTCCTAATTGTCAACTTTTCTAGAAGAATTGGATTGGATACAAACTCTTTTAAAGTTAGGGCATTTTTTTTTGGGTTAAGTTCTAATGATCAGCTGAATATCAAACCAATGAAAATAATTCTGTGCATTCAAAAGAAATTACATTGCTTCTTATCAACTATAACATCTTAAATAATATTCTCTTGAACTATAGTATGCCATTTTTTTTATCCTGAAAAATACAGGTTTTCAAAAAAAAGCTAAATCTTTCCTTCCTTCCTTCCTTCCTTCCTTCCTTCCTTCCTTCCTTCCTTCCTTCCTTCCTTCCTTCAATCTGTGGACCAACTTAACTTTCTTTGCTTTGCTTCTTGGTCATTCTGTATATCAACATTAAAGTATCTCCACAAAGTGCTTAAACAAATCAGCTCACAACATTTGAATTTATTCAAGCAGTACCACATAGCACTTGGTATTCTTAATCTCATTCTGATGGCTTCTTCATAATAAGGAGTGTTTCAGAGAAATAGGAACTGCTAATTTTCATATTGCTCCAAATAAGAAAGAGTCAAAGGATACATTAGAAGGACAAAATTCAATTCTGTCCAAGAGATAAATATAGCTTTTATTGACAAAGTGTCAACTGG
Source organism: Protobothrops mucrosquamatus (assembly GCF_001527695.2). NCBI lineage: Eukaryota > Metazoa > Chordata > Lepidosauria > Squamata > Viperidae > Protobothrops > Protobothrops mucrosquamatus. The sequence goes on along the minus strand of NW_015386390.1, from coordinate 3,674,895 downwards.
GAAATCCATCAACAGCTGAGGCTGTTATCTAACCCTTAATAAATCACATTACATGTTAACAACAACCAATGATAACAAAATCTCATATTAATTTCATTCAACTAGTCACAATGAAGTTAATGGACATTATCAACCTTTTCTCTGGTAATGTTTCAACATTTTTCACTTTCAGCTCATGAAATTGTTTATATTGATTTTTTTTTATTTTCTTTGGAAATAAAACATGCTGGATAGGGAATATTCGAAGCTGAACTCAACACTTTTTAAGAATTGCCAAGTTTGAGAAAGACTGATCCAGGACATGCCATTTTAATTTCTCTTAAAATTACATTATTATTCAAGATAGATAGATAGATAGATAGGTAGATAGGTAGGTAGGTAGGTAGGTAGGTAGGTAGGTAGGTAGGTAGGTAGGTAGATAGATAGATAGATAGATAGATAGATAGATAGATAGATAGATAGATAGATAGATAGATAGATAGATAGATAGATAGATAGATAGATAGATAGATAGATAGATAGGTAGATAGATAGATAGATAGATTAGGTAGGTAGATAGATAGATAGATAGATAGATAGATAGATAGATAGATAGATAGATAGATAGATAGATAGATAGGTAGATAGGTAGGTAGATAGGTAGATAGGTAGGTAGATAGATAGATAGATAGATAGATAGATAGATAGATAGATAGATAGATAGATAGATAGATAGATAGATAGATAGATAGATTAGGTAGGTAGGTAGGTAGGTAGGTAGGTAGGTAGGTAGATAGATAGATAGATAGATAGATAGATAGATAGATAGATAGATAGATAGATAGATAGATAGATAGATAGATAGATAGATGATCCACATTAATATATAAAGTATGAAGGAATATATAGGTGGTATGTGTAGGTAAACAAATTTGTTTTATTTTCCCTTTATGTAGCTTTAGGGTGAATATTCACATTACTAAAAATTCAGGACAAATCATAGGATTAAAAATATTCTCAATATTTCAGGATTGGGAGACCTCAAGATAAAAAAGAAAACATTATCAAATGGCTATTGAGGATTTGGGCAGTAGAAGCTATGACAGCGTAGATCTTAAATTAGCCTGTAAATGAAGATGCAACTAAACATTCAAGGAAACAGCAAAAGCTATTCTTAATAAATTGGTTTTGCCATGGTAAAAATGAACACAACAGCTGTTTTAGGCAAAAAATAAATAAAAAAAAACCTAATGAATCTCCATGAAGGTACACCAAAGACGAATTCATTGAATTTCTAAATCACCCATTTCACTTAAATGATTCTGGGTGGTTTACAAATGAATAAGAATGGAGTAGCAACAACATACTGTATATTGCAATAGAGTGGAGTTGAAAAAGCCCTAGAATTGTGTACCTACTTTCCATGTTCATTCTTTCTTCTTATTAATTAATTGGGATACCTCATTTTTTCAGGTAATTACCATTCATTTTTTCAGTTCAAGTTACCATTAGTTTTCAAGATTCTGGTTTGAAGGAATGTATTTGTAACATACCTCATAAGATTTTATTATATATTAGTAATTTTATTAGATAATAATTAAGTAATAACATATTTAACCATTGATTAAGTCATTGAATTATAATAAAATCAAATATCATATGACTGTAATAGTAACCTCAATTACATTTATTTAAATTTAAAGATGTACAATTAATTTAAACATGTACCATTATAGTCAATTGGGTATGTCTAGTTCAGGGGTAGGCAACCTTGGCTCTTTTATGACTCGTGGACTTCAACTCCTAGAATTCCTGGGCCAGCTATGCTGGCTCAGGAATTCTGGGAGTTGAAGTCCACGAGTCATAAAAGAGCCAAGGTTGCCTACCCCTGGTCTAGTTGAATGAAAAGAAGGACCAGGGGGGACATGATAGCAGTGTTCCAATATCTCAGGGTCTGCCCCAAAGAAGAGGGAGTCAAGCTATTCTCCAAAGCACCTGAAGTCAGGACAAGAAGCAATGGCTGAAAGCTAATCAAGGAGAAAAGCAAACTAGAATTAAGGATAAATGTCCTGATAGTTAGAACAATTAATCAGTGGAAAGAATTGCCTCCAAAAGTTGTGGCTACTCCGAGGGCAAAATCCTAGGCCAAACATGTGTCCTTCCCACTTTCTTACAATACACCATCATAACAAAGAGAAAAAAACTGTCATTTATTTAAAAAGCACATGTGCCTCTAACAGTGTGATAGAAGACAAATTACATTAGAGTTGTGTGTGTGTGTGTGTGTGTTTATGTAACGCATCTCATGCCAAACATACATAAATATGTGCAATTATGGGCATATATCAGAGATGGTTGTGCATGAATGAATGTGCTAAAGCCTGAGACATCCTTTCATCCCAGCATGTGGAATATGGAATAGAGAGTGTGAAACACTTAACACTTGCATTAACTTAAGATCAAACTCAACACTTGTCTTAGCTTAAGATCAAATTAGATGACATGTTAAGTGGATGAAAGCAGTTCAGTTCCTCAAAAGGACAGAGATTTGAGGAGTGGTTTTGACTGGAAAAAAAAAACCTTCCCCCTCAGTTGCTCGCACTCAGATAAAAAGCTACCATTAGTGTGAACGGAAGCTTCCTTTCCACAGCCAACAGTCAAGGTAGGGAATAAGGGAGGAGAATTTTTATTGGGCTGACTGTGAAAAAGGAGCAATTAAGACATCAGGCTTGTCAATCAGAAGGCTGGCAGTTTGAGACCAAGTTCCACAGGATGGACTGAGCTCCCGTTACTTGCTCCAGCTCCTGCCAACCTAGCAGTCTGAAAGCATGTAAATGCAAGTAAATAAATAGATTACACTTCGCTGGGAAGGAAACAGCATTCCATGCGCCTTTGGCGTGTAGTCATGCCAGCCACATGACCATGGAAAGGATCTTCGGACAATGATGGCTCCCTCATCTAAGAAACGGAGATGAACCTGCCCCCCTAGAGCAGAGGTAGGCAACCTTGGCTCTTTTATGACATGTGGACTTCAACTCCCAGAATTCCTGAGCCAGCCATGCTGAGGGGAAAGGGAGAGGTTTCCAAGCTGAGCTATGCTGGCTCAGGAATTCTGGGAGTTGAAGTCCACGAGTCATAAAAGAGCCAAGGTTGCCTACCCCTGCCCTAGAGTCAGACATGGGTGGACAAGGGAATCCTTTACCTTTTTAACTGTGAAAGAAAAGGTTACCTCATCTTTCCCACAGGCCTTTTTATCTTAACAAAAGATATCAGAAAAATATCTCATCTATTTTGTTCCTAAGTTATCTCCCTGAAAAGCAACGAAGATGCTTTATAGCCAATTCTTCACAACTCATGGCCTCTACCTCCTTTCTGTTCAGATTGGTTACCGTATCATCAGGCCATTTATTAGGAGTATCTGTGAAGAGATAACCTGTGAAACTATTATGCTGGTTATAACGTTAGGAGGCGCTCTGCTGCTTTTATGGGACTAATCTAGGAGGTGGAAGATTAAATATCAGTCATATTTCCATTCCATTAATGTTTCCTTCTTTGTAAATAAACCTTTACCTGTGGGAAGCCGTTTTCCTCTCAGCCTCTCTCGAATGGCCTGGCTCTTGTCTGTGTGAAGTTTTTTGTCCCCTGTGCAAGGAAGCTGGTCTACCTATTGCAACAAAAAGGCAGAACATGAAGAGCTAAAAAAAGTCAGACTAGCATAAACTCACTAGACCAGTGGTGGCGAACCTATGGCACGCGTGGCACTCAGAACCCTCTCTGTGGGCACGCGTGCCATGCCCTGGAGATGGCAACCAGCCGCCCAGTAACTCGCCAAGGTCCCACGTGGCTGGCTGCATCCCAGCACCCATGCACTCGCTGGCCTCTGTGTGCAGGGGCTGATGGTGTCAGGCAGCCATTGCCCCAGCCCCTGCTTCACCTTGCCCTGTGACAATGGCACCCCCGCCCTGCCTCGCCTTGCCTCACCCCACAGGACGAGCCTCCTGCCCACCGCCCCACCTGCCAGAGACCCCCTGGATCTCCCCCAACTCTGCCCAGCCCCCACAGATGTTCCTCCCCATGAGCAACATCGAGGTGATCATGCCCATCTTGGCCACACCCACCCAATCTGCCATGACCACCACAGCCACGCCCACCTGGCACCCAGCGATAAATAAGTGGGTTTTGGGTTGCAGTTTGGGCACTTGGTCTCTAAAAGGTTCGCCATCACTGCACTAGACAAACACTCTTCCATCCACTGAAAGTAGAAACTTAAAACGATTAAAACTCAGGTAGCCTAATAAAACTATCCTTCAATATCCACCTATCCACATATATATGATTTGTGCACTGCGTCAGCCATGGAATGTTTTAATCATGGCTTGTGCAACAGCAGGATTTTTCCTGACTTATGATTTGCTTTAACCACAGTGAGCTGGTTTGTAGCTTAGCATAATAAGCCGCAGTCTGCCCTCCTTTTGCAGTCCTTCCTAAATTATGTCCCAAAGATGCTTTTTTCAATTACAACTGGACTTTGTTTTTCCTTGACAACATTTTGCTTCTCATCCAAGAAGCTTCTTCAGTTCTGATTGAAGAACTGAGGATAAAATGGAGACCACCAAGTAAGCTGTCCTGAATCTCTGGAAGAAATATATATATATAAAAAAATGAACAAACTGGCAAAGAAGCTAACATCTTTTATTTATTGTTCATTTATTTAATCATTGCCTGCCTTTTATTCTGAATTGACAAAATTTTAATAAAACAAAACCAGAATAAAAAAAAAGAAATGAAAACAGCCTAAATTAAAATGAAGATTGAATTATCAAGCAGCAAAAAATGAGATTTGCTACTGAGGAAGCAAACTGAACCGTAATGCTGCATACTGGAAGCACACAACTTTTGTCAACTCTCAGGATGATACACTTCTATGTAGCATGTTCAAAGAATGTAACTTTCCTGTTAACAAAGCCAGAGCCATGACTGCGCTTTGGAATGTGTAATTTTCTAAATTACATTAATTTAGAAATTAAATTAAAATTAATTTTAATTTTCTAATTAAACAAACAGAAAGTAATACATACAGTTATCTGATCATATTAGATGCATGTTTCCAGTACAACTGAAAGACACGATACTTATCTTCAGTGACTTTTGCAGATATAAATCTAAAGAAAGTTTTATGCCGCAATTAACAGGTCTGTGAGAACCAATTAATTGTGTAAACAGACCTTCTGGAAAGAGTTTCTGAGTATAATTCAAAGTGCTGCTTTTGACTTATAAAGGACCCGTATCTAAAGGACTGCCTTCCCTATCAGAACCTAGCTATGTGAAAAAATGCTCCTAGTAGAAGCTATTTGTGCTACAGATAGGACAAAAACTGTGCTGCAGACAGCTTTTCAATCTTGGCTTCTAAAACCTCTAGAATAGGGGTTCCTCTGGGGGTGCGAGATGATATTCCAGGGGGTGCGAAAACCTGGGTTTAGAAGTTTCAAAATTATAGTGTATATGCATAATTTGTTCTCGTTATTTTGAACTTTTGTAAGGGGTGCGAGAATATATCAGACGTGTTCTAGGGGTGTGGGGTATAGAAAAGGTTGGGAACCACTGTTCTAGAAGCTGGTCTGATGTCCTTGGGATGGGCCCTCCAGAAGGTAGTAAAAACTACATTCTTCTGGGTGGTCTTGGAGAAAGACTGCACCATCTGGAATGGGATTTTATTAGCTATTTTACTAGTAATAAACATTGTGTTGTGGCTTTTGCTTAATTTATGTAAATACATTGTGTGTCTTTTTTACTGTGGGCATTTTAACTATGTTTTTATGTTGCATGCTGCCATAAGCCTAATATAACAAATTAAATCAATAACAGGAACATGCAAGTGCTATTTGCTTTATTAATGTCAGGCACGAAGAATCAGGACCACACATTAAGCTCCGGTTAAGCTGATTTATTTCCCATGCCTACACACAAGAATCTCATCAACTAATGGTCAGTGCTAAACTGGTGCTAGATAAGAGTTAATGGAATTCAAGAGGGACTGGATTAGACCACTTGTGGAAATGTAATGACTCCAGGCTGATTCCTCTCTTAACTCTACCCCCAAGTTCTGCCTGTCCTTCTCCTACTACAATCAACTTAATGGAAAAATGTTATTTTGGGGGACATTCCTTAAACCACACATCCAGTTGACTAAAATGAGCAGATGAACTTCTGGGGCAGAGTGATTTGGAAAGGTGTGAGAAACCAGTTGTCCAGAACAGCAATGACTCACAGCCAGAACTTGTAAGAACAATCCTTATCTAAAAGGTGGGGCTCTAATTGCAGCTTCTGCAAATTTCTTTCCCAGATTCTCACATCTTTACAGAACATATGATTAGAAAGAAAAGAAAAAAGCTAATAACTGCAAGATTCAAGAAGAAGTTGAGAGAAATTAAAGTAGCGAGAGCTACTAATGGAGTGTGACAGATTCCTCAACATAAATAAAAGGGAACCTTGGTCAGAATTTTGACTAACTCGTATTAATTGAAATTATTTGCCTTGGCTCTTGAAAGGGGTTACAAATTTAACTGGCAGTGTTCTCACTGTCTGTACAATAATTTAATGGCTTGCTAATTAAAGTCCCTTTGTCTAGCATCCTCAGAATGAAAGACTTTTCAAAATGATTCAGTACAAATCATTCCAAGCAGTGATGCAGGCAAATTAACAGTAATAATAATAATAATAATAATAATAATAATAATAATAATAATAATAATAATAATAATAATAATAATAATAATAATATAAAGATCTGCAAATAGAATAGAATGCAAGTAGACCTGGCAAAAGAAAACAAGGGTAGTACCATAGCAAAAGGTGCTTTTGGTACAGTGACAAAACATTTGGGGCACCACTGAACATCATTAATATTGACAAATTCACCATCAGTCAACTGCAAAAGGCAGCTTTACTGGAAACAGCTTCCATCCTGGGACGATATCTATAACACCTTCAAACATCCACATCTGCCCTATCCTAGGTCCTTGGGAAGGACTCAAAAGGTGGACAAAAATGCCAAATCGAGCCTGAACATCTGGCTGACTGTGTGATGAACTGAAATAGATTTAAATGGCTGAATTCTCACAGCATTGCCAACTTTTAACAGTTTTACAAGAGCCGCAGTGGCACAGTGGTTAGAATGCAGTATTGCAGGCTAATTCTGCAGACTGCCAGCAGTTCGATTCTCACCAGCTCAAGGTTGACTCAGCCTTCCATCCTTCCGAGGTCAGTAAAATGAGGACCCAGATTGCTGGGGGCAATATGCTGACTCTATAAACCCCTGGGAGAGGGCTGTAAAGCACTGTGAAGCAGCATATTGAGTCCGGTAAGGAGAAGGGCGGGATAAAAATCGAATAAATAAATAAATAATAATATAAATCTCAGTAATATTGCCATTTTGCAAGATTTTGGCAATGTCATCAGGATCCTGGGGGCAGAGTCAAAAGAGGAATCAGCCTGGAGGTGTTACATTCGCACAGGCCATCCAAGTCCAGCCCCTCTTGAATTCTGTTAATTCTTATCCCATTTAGCACTAACTGTCAGCTGACTAGATTCCTGTGTATAGGCATAAATCAGCTTAACTGGAATTTAACACGTGGTCCTGATTCTTCGTGCTTGACATATATTCTAAGAAAAGTTAAGGGAGGAGCTTTCTGCTGACCAAACTTTCCAAACTTTGCTGCCTCTGGAAAGCAGCCTTTCCCTCCTGGGAATCCAGACTACATTCCACCACACTGATGGATGATCAGGACAGGGAACGAGGCTTTTACCAAAGAGACAGTGAGTAAGTCCTGAATTTTTTACAGTGTTTTGCCAATCTCAGCTTTAGGAACTACTTAAGCCCAAGTGTCATGCTATCCCGCAAGAAATGATGGTGATGACAAGCACAGGAATTTTTATTTTCAGTGACTCCATTCAAGGTGATAGAAGGAAATGTAAACACTTACCCCAGGCAAACTCCCCAGAACCAGTTTGACTAATTGTTTCACATATGAGAAAGAAGGTGCACAGTTGCTGTTCCGTATGTGAGCACTGCAGGCGTCAAGAACGGTCCGTATAGATACACGAGCATAAACAGTATCTTCACACATACCAAGGAGAATGCTGTTCAGATGATCTCCAAGTTTGATTGGCTGATATTAAAAAAACACACGTATGATAAAAAATCCAGTTATTGTCTCCTTGTCTTTCTCACTTTCACACATTTCACTGAAACCTTCCAAACTTTGTGCCGAGATATATTGTTTTCAATTTCCCTCATCTAGTCCAATATATCTGGAAGACACCAGACCAAGGAAGACTCAACCAAATTAGTTTAAGAGAGTTTTGAAACATCTCTCCATTCTCAACAGAACAGAAAGTTGTATTTAAAAAGAGCTAACAACTTTAAATTCAGTGAGTTCATCATACACATTTAGTGTTACCCTATGTAATGGATTCCATTGTTCAGCTAGCTCCTATGTTGTTTGTAATTCCACATGTACACTCTGTCTTAACCATCTTCTATGTGTAACAGTGATTTGATAGCACATGATCAATCAATCGGTGTTGCAATGAATCACTGAAATAGCACTATTTATGTATATTACTAAGAGTTTTGTTAAAAAAATTAAAATCCAAAAATCAGTAATTTATATTCTATTAAATAAGGATGGACTAGGGCAGGGGTAGGCAACCTTGGCTCTTTTATGACTCGTGGACTTCAACTCCCAGAATTCCTGAGCCAGCAGGAATTGGCTGGCTCAGGAATTCTGGGAGTTGAAGTCCATGAATTATAAAAAGTCCATGAATTATAAAAGAGCCAAGGTTACCTACCCCTGGACTAGGGCTACTATAGCTTGGCTGCAAAAATACATCATTATTTATTTTAAGAAACTAATCTGAGGTTCACCTCAGTGGGTTTTGGCGGTTCATAAAGATCAGCAACTAATAACACACAGCAAGGTAAAATCCATAAAACTAAAATCTTAGCTGAATGGCTGTCTGAGTCTTTTCTTTAGTAAAGCAAGGGTCCACTTTTCAACAATTGTGAAATCATATACCAGGAGAACCATAGAATTGGTGGAAAGAGACCTTTTAACCACCCATTTAATTGCTATTCCATCTAAGAAACTAACTGAAAATATCCCTAATAGTTTTGAACATATCCTGTAAAGAATTCACAAATTCCACAGGTAACTGATCTTACTATTAGGAAATTAGAATATTTCCTAGCTGAACTATTTGTCCATGAAAGTTATCACCTGACAATTGGATCGACCAAGTATCTACAAACATATGTGAATTTGAGCTTTTCTTAAGATATACTATGCCATAGTACAGAAACATTATAAAAAGAGGATCAGAAGTAAGGATGCAAACAGCCTGGATATCTGTAGCAAATTGAGTTTACAATTAAAGGACAACTCCCATGCTCGTGGGAAGGACATAATATTTTTTCTGGACTTACTAGCTGATCTTTGTGTTTTCTGCTGGAAAAGCACAATACATATATTCATTTATATTCTCCTCATTCTGGGTGTATCCTTACCTGATATTTTTATGAGCTTGTAATATTTTTATGCATGTACAGTATTTAGATTTAGATACTGTATTTCACTGTCAAGCTTCAAAATGGCTGGCTGGCTACTGTCTTAATGGCCTGCCCTGTCATGTATTTCTTATCTAGATAACTATTTTTCCAATCTATTTGTTCCTTGGCAGCCATATAACTTTTTAAGATAGCCTCTCCTCTTATTCTTTCTTTCCTTAACAACTCCCAATTTGGAACCAGTTCTTCCCATTTCTACTCAAGAGTTCAAAGGTCAAGAGAAAGCTAATCATTGTTCTTCCACCTTCTCCCTTTCTTTAGTAATCTGATCTGTTGCTTTGCATCAAAGGGGGGGAGTGAGTTAGGTTAGTAACGCGTTATTGGGTCTGCAGTTTCTGTATTATGGACTAATTATATTATTTTTTTCCACTATTTACCTGGCTTTCTGGAACATCATAGTCAGCTCCCCAATAAAGTGTCATCCCAAGAGAATAAATGTGGATCTGTAACACAACACAGCCAAAATGATACCAGTGGAATTAATGTAACATTCTAAGAAGAATTTTATTTATGACAGAACTGAAGCAGACAAAAAAAAATGGAGTGTTTCTGAAAAGGCACCAAAAGACTTCTAACTATATGAGTATTGGATCATGTGAAACAGCTGCTGCACAAAACGCTTTCTTACATAAATGTTTTCATTAAAAAAAAATCTTTCTCTTTTCTGGAGCAAGAAAGGTACTGATTTTAAAACCTATTATCTTTTGGTTCTAATTTAGAGAGTGACCAAAACTGCATTCTTTGTCTGTCTAGCATTCTGCCAGAAAAGTATCCAAGTACACAATTTCTTTGGTTTGGAGAGGGAATCATAACCAAAAGACTCATGCAACCCTATCATTGTGTTCCTGGAGGTGATTATAAATGGGAATTGGTTTTGGTGGCTAGCATTTTTGTGGGACACACTCATATTTCAAGAAAAAAGCTGAAAATAAAGCAGACTTCGACTGAGAAGGTTCTTTCATAAACAATTGAAACACACATATATATGTATGTGTATATGTATATACATACACACACATGCCTATGTATAAGGTACACACATATACTGTACATATAAGCATATTTTTCGGCTGAAATCTATTTTTTCACTGGATAAAACTAAATGCAAACTACAGTTTGCTTAATGGAAAAGTATTGATTTTGCTAAAACAAAAAAATTTCCGTCTTAGAACAGTAATTTTATCTTAACTATTTTATCTTAACTTGGAAAGTGTTGGGAAAGTGTTAGAAAAAAAACACTCTGCCTGCAACTTCTATTTCAGTGGAAAAATATGGAAATAAATTAAAGACAAGGAATGGAAATATACATGTAATTTGCCCAGTTAAAGGCTTAGTTGACATGTAATGATCAAATTACGGCTTGGCTATCATTATTTGCCTAAGTTGCTAGTGGAACAGCCACATTAAAAACACAGAACTTAATCTGCAGTATGGATGTTCCACATCCTAACCATGACCTAAGCTTATAAAAATTATATGATGAGGACTGCTTGTTACAAATGCCAAGCTTGCCTTACAAATACTGTCACATAAATTTACATATTTTCATGATTAGTTAATTAAATGTATTTGTATGCTGATTCTCAAATCTCAAAACAATATATGCACATAGGTTAAATAAATAATACACAGGTAGTCTTGATTTATGACAATTGAGACATTTGTTAAGTGAGTTTTGCCCCATTTTATGACCTTTCTTGCCACAATTGTTAAGTGAATATGGCTTTTCCATTGATTTTGCTTGTCAGAAGGTTGCAAAAAGTGATCACATGATCACGGGACACTGCAACCATCATAACTATGAATCAGTTATCAAGCATCTGAATTTTGATCACATGACCACAGGGATACCGCAACAGTCTAAACGTGAAAAATGGTCATAAGTCACTTTTTTCAATGTCTTGTAACTTCAAACGGCCACTAAATGAACTGTTATAAATCGAGGACTACCTGTATGTGATAGAATTCAATTTACTTTTCCGTAAGAGCATATACTAAGATAACGGAGAAAGATTTTCAACACAAGCTACATAATTGCTGTTTTTGACTAACGGCAAAAAAGTTAACACACACTCAGTCAATTTTCTATTACTAGAGCATTGCTTCTTGAGAAAGAAATTAATTTTTAACAAGCTCCACAGCCTGAAAGCAGTCTGAAAGCCCTTGGAATAACCTATATTACCATTCTTTTCTCATTTTTCTAAATGCAGTCTAAAGAAATACATCAGAAGTGAAAATGCTGTACCTTTTCAACATCAGAAACAGATGAGAATGACTGATTTTTGAGAACTTCTGGTTCTGTGAATGCTTGCAGATCTTGATTAGAAATATTTTTATCTGTAAAAGATACGCTGCCAGATGGAAGCAGCAGAAGAGACCACGGAGATATGAGAAAGCCCAGAGCAATTGGATCAGCTGCATTTGAAAAACAGAAAGATCTAATTAGCAAGTCAAACAGCAGATCAAGATTACTTTTATATATTCATTCAAGAGAGACAGTGTAAATTAAAATAAACAAGAAGAGTTTCTTGTCCAAACGTAGACCAATGATTCACTATTAAAAATTTTAGGACTTACTCATTTTTCAACACCCATGCAGCAAACCCATTCTTTGAATCCAAATTCTGATCATAATTTCTAATACATAAATATCAGAAAATGAAATTTGAATCATGTCAAAATAATGCGATATGACCTATAATGCAGGATCTGGAAGCTTCTGTAGATTCTTCAGCATGCTGAATTTTAAAGTTAAAACTAGATCTAATAAGTGGATATCTGTCAGGTGTGAGGAAACAAGACCATACCTTAAGCTCCAGTTAAACTGATTTATTGCTCATTATGTCTATACACAAGAATCTTGTCAACTAATAGTCAGCACTAAATTGGCGCAGATTGAATCCAACCCAGTGGTGAGATTCAGCCAGTTCCGGTAGCTAATTTTTTGTTGCCCAGGCCCAGAATGGACTTCTGGAAGCAGCATCCACAGAGAACCGGTTGTTCACATATTTGAATCCCACCACTGATCCAACCCCCCTTGACAAGAAGGGTTGGATTTAAATTTACTTATATACATCTATATCAGTGATGGCGAACCTTTTAGAGACCGAGTGCCCAAACTGCAACCCAAAACCCATTTATGCATCGTCGGGTGCCGGGTGGGTGTGGCCATTGGGTGGGTGTGGCCATTGGGTGGGTGTGGCTGCGGCGGTAAACGGCAGACTGGGTGGGACTAAAAAGTTCAATCAATCAATTCAAACTTTGCAAGATCTTTTTTTCCCCCGCAAGAAGTTGAAATTGACTGATTGATTGAACCTTTTTTTTTTGCATACGGCGGCGGAGGCCTAAAGCGAAAAGGTTTTATAAAACCCAGCTGAAGGCCTAGGACTGGGGCGACGGCACGCGTGCCCACAGAGAGGGCTCTGAGTGCTGCCTCTGGCACCCGTGCCATAGGTTCACCACCACTGATCTATATACTGCCTATATTTTTTTTAATACACACATTTGTGTTTATTTTTACTAGAATTCTACAGAAGTCTAGAACTTATGCTCATTTGGAGATAAAGTGAATTAGGATGCCTTCTAAAATCCTTGTACCCTTATTTATAAATCAGGTCATTGATCCAAGTCAGTTTGTTTATTATGAAGTCATTTATTATGGGTGTCTTAAGGAGTAATTGTTTCATCTATTACACAGTACGTAAATTATGTCATCCAAAGTTAAGGTATAAATTAGTAAAACCCCTAATTTAACTAATTTTGGCTGAATGATTGATTTTTATTAATTTTACCACGAAGACTCTACAGGAAACAATTTTGTTTCTTAAATTAACTATCTCGCTAAGAGTTATATAGGAAGAAGAGAAACACAAGAACTTCCATTCATGTTCCATAAATAATATTGCTATAAAGAAAAACAAACACTGAAATAATGCAGCCTACATCTGACCTTTCAAAACAGGCAAATGTTTACTATGAAAAATGGCTATTCTTGTAATAATAAAATCTCTTTGTTTAGAACTTGTCAAATATACTACTTACAATGCATATAAGTTTTTCTAACGATTACCCTGTGTCTGATTGTACTAGAGCAGGGGTATCAAACTGCCAGCCCATGGGCTGGTTGCATCATGCGGAGGCCGGGCCCACCCCAGCTCTGGCAATGCGGAAAAAAGTCACGATACGTCGCGACACGTCACGTGATGTGGTGAGTTTGACATCCATGTACTAGAGGAATGATAGGATCCATTGTTGAGACATTCCAAAAGTTTCTTCCTTTCATAATATTGAGCCTTGGGCCATCAAAAGGAGCTAAATGATGGCAGATTCAGAACAAATGAAACTACTTTTTAACATAATACATGGTTAAAGAATGACATTTGCTATTACAAATGAATTGGTGGCCAACTTGAATGGCTTTAAAGTGAATGGACAAAATCACAGATAATACTCTTATCAGCTGCCTCAGAGAAATTTTATTATCCCACGTTTTGGAAGCAGTGTAGCTCTAAGTACCAGTTTCTGGAAAAAAATCACTAAGAAGTTAGTATTTCATTCATATTCCAGCTGTGGACTTCTTGTAAAACTTGGCTTATTCATTGGGGGGAGCAAAATGCTGAACCAGACATTGCCTTTTGCTCTGATTCAGCAGAGATCTTTTCAATATCCTTAAATTTTAATCGAACAGATGGTTTGTTACCGAGAAGCTCATTTTTGGCTCATACGCTGTTTATGATTTAGTGACTGGCAAATGGTAATAGCCAGATGTAAACCATTTTATAGCAAGAGGAGAAAGTTTATCTTCTGATCCTGAAGCAGCTACAAGACACTAGGCTTCCTCTATCATGGATAGCATTAGTTGACTCTGCTGTTGTAATGCAGACATAATGAAGGCAGAAAACCTGAAACTGGACAAAACTATTTAGGTTCCATATATGTATGAAGCTGTTAGGAAATATCCTCCTTAAGAATACCCGCTAAGCAACATAACTGTCTAATTTCTGCCAGGAAGTAAAAACTTTATAAAGGCTTCTGAGATCAGGTAATTTAACTTTTGGTAACTTGATTTCTCTGAGTGTTCTGCTGTTTTTATGTTCTCTTATGTGGTTTTAAGCACGGTACGTCTCTGAGTTTATTAATCATCATCACCCATATGCACAGGTAAAAACAAGCAATGGACATATATTGTAGCCTGTTTGATAATAACCATGTTCCTGTGTCTGAGGAAAAAGGGAATGCCACTTTTAAGATAGAACTTGCTGCTGACCTTTATATATTTCCAAAAACATTTATAGAAATAACTTTTGTTCCACTTCCGTTGCAGGTCAGTTAATCATTTTAAAGCAATTAATGTAAATCAGATCACTGATGCAAGTCAATTTGCTATCTGATGGTGATGGAGTGAAAAAGCAAAAAGGAGTATTACACAACACAATGCTGATTTAATGGTAAGACCACATAACTTCAGTGAGGTATACACAAATGTTCAACTTGCTGTTTCACAACTTAGTAGCAAAATAAAATCTTGCTGTTTTGGGAAGTAGCCCATACAGTTATGTCGAAGAGGATGTAAAATTGTAAGTAAGAAGGAAAAATTAAACAAATAAGACCAGTGTTTTTAAAATGTTCCTTTCACATGAAAGGACTTGCTACACATTTGATATTTTTAACATCGTATGAAAGTACAGCTTAACATTAGGGTAAACTCCAAAGGGAATCAAATCTCAATTTATTTTTAGGCACACTCAGGCCTGTCTATACATTTGGCAAGATTATGGTCCAGGTTGTCTGTTCAGGGCATTTCTTATCAACAGAAAGAAGGCTGAACATCCATAAGAAAGCATTAAGCCAAATATAATAAATTAAAACCTACTCCTGAAATCAAATCAGTTTTCTTCAGGTGTTATCAAAAAGAACCTTCTAGTGCCTTCAGACATCCAACCCAATAATTGATGCTTTCGTTTTATTTCTACATTTGACAACACACAGTAAAACAAATTACAGTCCTGCACACCATCTTTATTCACATGGCCCTCAGAGGCATTCTTAACTCTTCCAATTATTCCAATAAGAAATATTCTTTTGTCTTGCTGAAATAATCAGTTAACTATCTGCTGTTGTCTGGACTACCACTGATAATAGAGAAAACACTACTAGACATACAATTCAACAGAAAATAATGTTCTCTACAGGTAGTCCTCGACTTACAACAGTTAATTTAGTGACCGTTGGAAGTTACAACAGCACTGAAAAAAAGTAACGTATGAGTGTTTTTCACAGCATTACAGGATCCCCAGGGTCACGTGATCAAAATTCAGACTCTTGGCAACTGACTTATATTTATGATGGTTTGCAGTGTCCCAGGGTCTTGTGATCACCTTTTGCAAAATTCTGGCAAGCAAACTCAATGGGGAAGCCAAATTCACTTAACAACTGTGCTACTAATTTAACAACTGTGGCAAGAAGACCGTAAAAATGGGGCAAAATGTGTCTTGCTTAGGAAGAGAAATTTTGGACTCAATTGTGGTCGTAAGGACTACCTGTATCAGCAATATGCTTTCAAATTTCAAATGGACCCACTACAGTAAAGTCTTGATTAAATTACTGTCAACACACACACACACACTCACACTCACACACAAATACTAACAAAGTTCCTTTGTTCCCTCATACAAGCAGAGATGGAAAGGTTATAGCAGGGGTCCTCAACCCCCAGTCCATGGACTGGTACCGGTCCGGGGCATACCAGCAACCGGTCCGCACAAACAAGCAAAGCCCCATCCGTGGGATGCAGGCAGCACACAAAACCAGGCCCCTTCCAGTCCACGGAAAAACCTTTGGGTTATAGAACTCTAGGCCTTTGGGATGATATTTTGTAAAACAGGCATCCAGTAGATCCACAAAGTATCTTAACAGTGTTCCATTTTCCACTGTAAACAATTCTTCAAATCTGAGGATGGCTTGGACCTAAACCTACTCAGCAAGTGTGGAGATCTTTGTGAAGCAACAAAGGGGGGGGGCACAAAATAAACTAAACTCTTTGCTATAATGCACTTGGGATTTCTTCTGTCCCTCCCTGAGCATATGTCAAAACTGTGTTGAAAATGGCATTGTAAGCACTTTGACCAGACCTTGGCCGCTGCTCATCTAGAAGAAAAAAGTATAAAACTAGTGTCTGCAAAACATATTGGAGGAAAACTTTTTAAAGGTTACAAAACAACTGCGTACAGACGTGGATTTAATTTTTTAAAAATACACCTGGCAGAAACAACAAAGACAACGAAAGCTTTCGGGGATTCAGAGATCCAGCAGTTCCACTGTGAGGTTTCTTACGTTTGCCAAACAAAAATCAGCCAAATAAACACAACTGAGTGCCAAGTTTCTTGAGAAACAAGTACAAAGAATCTTAATAGGAAAAATGTGAAAGACAAGGCGGGGGAAATAGCATGAAAACCAACCCTTTCATAATTCGCTCATAGAGTCGGAGACGGAGACTGCATGAAATCAAGGCATAATCAGCAAAATGAACATTGCATAATTCTTGTATATAGAAAGTTACCATATAGGAGAACAAACTTGGATAGAGCCTTCTATGAGCATTATCAGTGTCCATCCGATATGGTGAAGCACTTAAACACACATTTCTTACTTATTTACATGAAAGGGGCTTACCACCTACTTTTTCAAATGCTCAGGAATCTGTACAGGCTACACAAAAAGAGTATTGGGCAACATATGTATCCCACAAGCTGACTTGCTGTGTGTGTTTGTGTGTGTGTGTGTGTGTGTGAGAGAGAGAGAGAGAGAGAGGGAGGGAGGGAGGGAGGGGAGAGGGACAGATCTTCTCCAATTTTTATTTTTATTAACTAAATAACTGAAAATGATCTTCAGTGGGTTATGTTCCAACTACAATCTCCCATCAGCAAATCCATTCTGGGCTAATATATTAATAAGCAATCTCAAACAAAGGAATGATTTGCAAGTTGCCATAACCATAGTTTATGTTCCTGGCCCAGCATTGGTGTTTTCCTGCCAGATTCTCGTCTCCGCCTCCATTTCCTGGCCTCTTGTCCTGAGCTGAGTTTTTCCCCAGACACTCTCTTGTAAGAACCACCCACTGTTCTTTTCCCTACTAAGGTTACAGACAAGACTGTACTTTTTTAACTCAGCTAAGCCTAATTAAGCATGGGATGTTTCTTTTGTAATATGTCTCAAGAAACATCTGCTTTTTCTTTGTACCTTGCCTCACCACACCCTCTGAAGTGTCTGGGGTCAAGCAGAATGCTTCGCCATTTGGATCCTCCTAACCGTGAAAAACTCTTCCATTCAGAAACTGTTTCTCAGATCTCATCTTGAAGTGGAATTGTGAAGTGGAACAAGTTTCAATTCCTTTTCTCTCTCCCCACTTCTAATATTCAAGCCTTTCCAAAAAAGAAAGTCTTAATCTTCTTTCCAGGACCACTGGATTTTATTTTTGTAATATGGCAGCTGATCAGTTCTGTATCATTTTCAGCAAATTGATGACCTATATCCAGAACTATGCTGCCTGGTCAAAAGAACATAAGAGTGGAGTGGCAGAAACCAGAACTAGGCAGTGTGGCTTCCTTTGTTTTTAAAATAATATTCTGAATAGCAGCGCATTGCTTTTATTCAGAAGCTACGCTATTATGGCAAAAAGAAAATCATACAAAGGAAAGATACTGGAGAAGAGATTTTTGTGATTGTTTTGGAGGAGGAGGAGGGGGGAAGAGGAAGAAGAACAAGAGGAACAAGAGGAAGAAGAAGGAGGAGGAGGAGGAGGAAGAAGAGGAGGAAGAAGAAGAAGAAGAAGAAGAAGAAGAAGAAGAAGAAGAAGAAGAAGAAGAAGAAGAAGAAGAAGAAGAAGAAGAAGAAGAAGAAGAAGAAGAAGAAGAAGAAGAAGAAGAAGAAGAAGAAGAAGAAGAAGAAGAAGAAGAAGAAGAAGAAGAAGAAGAAGAAGAAGAAGAAGAAGAAGAAGAAGNCTTCAGTAAATAATACCCACAGAATTCCTCATTAACAAAGTAGATAATGTGTCATGCATTTAATACAGTAGGTTTCAATTCCATATTTAATCATTTTGGGGATTAAATTGATTAAAACCGACTTACTAACTAAAAATAATTAAAATGGTGCTTCTGAGATGTCCTTTGTTAAAACAAAGAATTTAATTGATAGAGCGATGGAGTTATATAGGAAGAAGAGAAACACAAGAACTTCCATTCATGTTCCATAAATAATATTGCTATAAAGAAAAACAAACACTGAAATAATGCAGCCTACATCTGACCTTTCAAAACAGGCAAATGTTTACTATGAAAAATGGCTATTCTTGTAATAATAAAATCTCTTTGTTTAGAACTTGTCAAATATACTACTTACAATGCATATAAGTTTTTCTAACGATTACCCTGTGTCTGATTGTACTAGAGCAGGGGTGTCAAACTGCCGGCCCGTGAGCTGGTTGCCCACCCCAGCTCTGGCAATGCGAAAAAAGTCACGATACGTCGCGACACGTCACGTGATGTACACCCGTGTACTAGAGGAATGATAGGATCCATTGTTGAGACATGCCAAAAGTTTCTTCCTTTCATAATATTGAACCTTGGGCCATCAAAAGGAGCTAAATGATGGCAGATTCAGAACAAATGAAACTACTTTTTAACATAATACATGGTTAAAGAATGACATTTGCTATTACAAATGAATTGGTGGCCAACTTGAATGGCTTTAAAGTGAATGGACAAAATCACAGATAATAAATACTCTTATCAGCTGCCTCAGAGAAATTTTATTATCCCACGTTTTGGAAGCAGTGTAGCTCTAAGTACCAGTTTCTGTAAAAAAATCACTAAGAAGTTAGTATTTCATTCATATTCCAGCTGTGGACTTCTTGTAAAACTTGGCTTATTCATTGGGGGGAGCAAAATGCTGAACCAGACATTGCCTTTTGCTCTGATTCAGCAGAGATCTTTTCAATATCCTTAAATTTTAATCGAACAGATGGTTTGTTACCGAGAAGCTCATTTTTGGCTCATACGCTGTGTATGATTTAGTGACTGGCAAATGGTAATAGCCAGATGTAAACCATTTTATAGCAAGAGGAGAAAGTTTATCTTCTGATCCTGAAGCAGCTACAAGACACTAGGCTTCCTCTATCATAGATAGCATTGGTTGACTCTGCTGTTGTAATGCAGTCATAATGAAGGCAGAAAACCTGAAACTGGACAAAACTATTTAGGTTCCATATATGTATGAAGCTCTTAGGAAATATCCTCCTTAAGAATACCCACTAAGCAACATAACTGTCTAATTTCTGCCAGGAAGTAAAAACTTTATAAAGGCCTCTGAGATCAGGTAATTTAACTTTTGGTAACTTGATTTCTCTGAGTGTTCTGCTGTTTTTATGTTCTCTTATGTGGTTTTAAGCACGGTACGTCTCTGAGTTTATTAATCATCATCACCCATATATTGCAAAAATGCACAGGTAGAAACAAGCAATGGACATATATTGTAGCCTGTTTGATAATAACCATATTCCTGTGTCTGAGGAAAAAGAGAATGCCACTTTTAAGATAGAACTTGCTGCTGACCTTTATATATTTCCAAAAACATTTATAGAAATAACTTTTGTTCCACTTCCGTTGCAGGTCAGTTAATCATTTTAAAGCCATTAATATAAATCAGATCACTGATGCAAGTCAATTTGCTATCTGATGGTGATGGAGTGAAAAAGCAAAAAGGAATATTACACAACACAATGCTGATTTAATGGTAAAACCATATAACTTCAGTGAGGTATACACAAATGTTCAACTTGCTGTTTCACAACTTAGTAGCAAAATAAAACCTTGCTGTTTTGGGAAGTAGCTCATACAGTTATGTCGAAGAGGATGTAAAATTGTAAGTAAGAAGGAAAAATTAAACAAATAAGATCAGTGTTTTTAAAATGTTCCTTTCACATGAAAGGACTTGCTACACATTTGATATTTTTAACACCGTATGAAAGTACAGCTTAACATTAGGGTAAACTCCAAAGGGAATCAAATCTCAATTTATTTTTAGGCAAACTCAGTCAGGCCTGTCTATACATTTGGCAAGATTATGGTCCAGGTTGTCTGTTCAGGGCATTTCTTATCCACAGAAAGAAGGCTGAACATCCATAACAAAGCATTAAGCCAAATATAATAAATTACTCCTGAAATCAAATCAGTTTTCTTCAGGTGTTATCAAAAAGAACCTTCTAGTGCCTTCAGACATCCAACCCAATAATTGATGCTTTCGTTTTATTTCTACATTTGACAACACACAGTAAAACAAATTACAGTCCTGTACACCATCTTTATTCACATGGCCCTCAGAGGCATTCTTAACTCTTCCAATTATTCCAATAAGAAATATTCTTTTGTCTTGCTGAAATAATCAGTTAACTATCTGCTGTTGTCTGGACTACCACTGATAATAGAGAAAACACTACTAGACATACAATTCAACAGAAAATAATGTTCTCTACAGGTAGTCCTCGACTTACAACAGTTAATTTAGTGACCATTGGAAGTTACAACAGCACTGAAAAAAAGTAACGTATGAGTGTTTTTCACAGCATTACAGGATCCCCAGGGTCACATGATCAAAATTCAGACTCTTGGCAGCTGACTTATATTTATGATGGTTTGCAGTGTCCCAGGGTCTTGTGATCACCTTTTGCAAAATTCTGGCAAGCAAAGTCAATGGGGAAGCCAAATTCACTTAACAACTGTGCTACTAATTTAACAACTGTGGCAAGAAGACCGTAAAAATGGGGCAAAATGTGTCATGCTTAGGAAGAGAAATTTTGGACTCAATTGTGGTCGTAAGGACTACCTGTATCAGCAATATGCTTTCAAATTTCAAATGGACCCACTACAGTAAAGTCTTGATTAAATTACTGTCAACACACACACACACACTCACACTCACACACAAATACTAACAAAGTCCCTTTGTTCCCTCATACAAGCAGAGATGGAAAGGTTATAGCAGGGGTCCTCAACCCCCCGGTCCATGGACTGGTGCCGGTCCGCAGCATGCCAGCAACCGGTCCGCACGAACAAGCAAAGCCCCATCCGTGGGATGCAGGCAGCACACAAAACCAGGCCCCTTCCAGTCCACAGAAAAACCTTTGGGTTATAGAACTCTAGGCCTTTGGGATGATATTTTGTAAAACGGGCATCCAGTAGATCCACAATGTATCTTAACAGTGTTCAGTTTCCACTTCTTCAAATCTGAGGATGGCTTGGACCTAAACCTACTCAGCAAGTGTGGAGATCTTTGTGAAGCAACAAAGGGGGGCCACAAAATAAACTAAACTCTTTGCTATAATGTACTTGGGATTTCTTCTGTCCCTCCCTGAGCATATGTCAAAACTGTGTTGAAAATGGCATTGTAAGCACATTGACCAGACCTTGGCCGCTGCTCATCTAGAAGAAAAAAGTATAAAACCAGTGTCTGCAAAACATATTGGAGGAAAACTTTTTAAAGGTTACAAAACAACTGCATACAGACGTGGATTTAATTTTTTAAAAATACACCTGGCAGAAACAACAAAGACAACAAAAGCTTTCGGGGATTCAGAGATCCAGCAGTTCCACTGTGAGGTTTCTTACGTTTGCCAAACAAAAATCAGCCAAATAAACACAACTGAGTGCCAAGTTTCTTGAGAAACAAGTACAAAGAATCTTAATAGGAAAAATGTGAAAGACAAGGTGGGGGAAATAGCATGAAAACCAACCCTTTCATAATTCGCTCATAGAGTCGGAGACGGAGACTGCATGAAATCAAGGCATAATCAGCAAAATGAACATTGCATAATTCTTGTATATAGAAAATTACCATATAGGAGAACAAACTTGGATAGAGCCTTCTATGAGCATTATCAGTGTCCATCCGATATGGTGAAGCACTTAAACACACATTTCTTACTTATTTACATGAAAGGGCCTTACCACCTACTTTTTCAAATGCTCAGGAATCTGTACGGGCTACACAAAAAGAGTATTGGGCAACATATGTATCCCACAAGCTGACTTGCTGTGTGTGTTTGTGTGTGTGTGTGTGTGTTTGTGTGTGTGTGTGTATGAGAGAGAGAGAGAGAGAGAGAGAGAGAGAGAGAGAGAGAGAGGGGGAGGGAGGGAGGGAGGGAGGAGGAGAGGGAGAGATCTTCTCCAATTTTTATTTTTATTAACTAAATAACTAAAAATGATCTTCAGTGGGTTATGTTCCAACTACAATCTCCCATCAGCAAATCCATTCTGGGCTAATATATTAATAAGCAATCTCAAACAAAGGAATGATTTGCAAGTTGCCATAACCATAGTTTATGTTCCTGGCCCAACATTGGTGTTTTCCTGCCAGATTCTCGTCTCCGCCTCCATTTCCTGGCCTCTTGTCCTGAGCTGAGTTTTTCCCCAGACACTCTCTTGTAAGAACCACCCACTGTTCTTTTCCCTACTAAGGTTACAGACAAGACTGTACTTTTTTAACTCAGCTAAGCCTAATTAAGCATGGGATGTTTCTTTTGTAATATGTCTCAAGAAACATCTGCTTTTTTTTTGTACCTTGCCTCACCACACCCTCTGAAGTGTCTGGGGTCAAGCAGAATGCTTCGCCATTTGGATCCTCCTAACCGTGAAAAACTCTTCCATTCAGAAACTGTTTCTCAGATCTCATGTTGAAGTGGAATTGTGAAGTGGAACAAGTTTCAATTCCTTTTCTCTCTCCCCACTTCTAATATTCAAGCCTTTCCAAAAAAGAAAGTCTTAATCTTCTTTCCAGGACCACTGGATTTTATTTTTGTAATATGGCAGCTGATCAGTTCTGTATCATTTTCAGCAAATTGATGACCTATATCCAGAACTATGCTGCCTGGTCAAAAGAACATAAGAGTGGAGTGGCAGAAACCAGAACTAGGCAGTGTGGCTTCCTTTGTTTTTAAAATAATATTCTGAATAGCAGCGCATTGCTTTTATTCAGAAGCTACGCTATTATGGCAAAAAGAAAATCATACAAAGGAAAGATACTGGAGAAGAGATTTTTGTGATTGTTTTGGAGGAGGAGGAGGGGGGAAGAGGAAGAAGAACAAGAGGAAGAAGGAGGAGGAGGAGGAGGAGGAGGAGGAGGAGGAGGAGGAGGAAGAGGAGGAAGAAGAAGAAGGAGGAGGAGGAGGAGGAGGAGGAGGAGGANGAAGAAGAAGAAGAAGAAGAAGAAGAAGAAGAAGAAGAAGAAGAAGAAGAAGAAGAAGAAGAAGAAGAAGAAGAAGAAGAAGAAGAAGAAGAAGAAGAAGAAGAAGAAGAAGAAGAAGAAGAAGAAGAAGAAGAAACATCCCAAAGATGTGGTGGATTATAGTAATTTATCTTGCTGTTTCGTTAGCCCAGGGGTAGGCAACCTTGGCTCTTTTATGACTCGTGGACTTCAACTCCCAGAATTCCTGAGCCAGCTATGCTCAGGAATTCTGGGAGTTGAAATCCACGAGTCATAAAAGAGCCAAGGTTGCCTACCTCTGGGTTAGCCAATAGTGAGCCAGTATGGCATCACATTTCTTCAATGCAGTACTTTGATGGGAAAGTTTTATTTAGAATGCTTATTCAGCATAAAACCCATTGCAAAAATATCAGTGACTCTCTGGCATCTTAAAGACTAAACCATTTCACCATTTCCACATACACAGTTTAATGTTTACTATGGAAATGACTTGATAGTGCAATTAAAAATAATGAGAAAGGTTGTGGCATTTTAAAAAATAAATTCATTTACTATGGCTTAAGTACATACAGTATTTATCCTGGAGAAAATTGCTTAGGTACTAAGAATTTACATCAAAAAATTTTATTTTATTTATTTTTTTATTTATTTAAATTTATATCCCGCCCTTCTCCTTGCGGACCAATTTGAGGGCACATAAAAACATATACAGAGTTCATCAGATCAATAGACCACAATCTTTACCGTAGTTGTTGTCTCTATAAACAGAGGCTGAGTGGGTGGGGAGATACAAAAAAGCTGCAGTTGCAACAAATATCTAATTGGGTAACAAGTTTTCCAGCAGAAAACAGCCCAGTTTAGAAATGTTTACAATGAAAAGGAAAGGCCGCTCTTCTACATGTACAGAAACACATTACATGCAAAAGACCCGGAAAGACCTGTTGCTTGTGACCTCAGATGGTACAAGAATACAAGATGAATAGAATAGAACAGAGCTGGAAGGGACCTTGGAGGCCTTCTAGTCCAGCCCCCTGCGCAAGCAGGAGAACCTATACCATCTCAGACAAGTGACTGTCTAGCCTCTTCTTAAATATTTCCAGTGATGGAGCACCCACAATTTCTGATGGCAAGCTGTTCCACTGGTTAATGGTCCTCACCGTTAGGAAGTTTCTCCTTAATTCCAGGTTGCTTCTCTCTTTGATCAATTTCCAACTATTGTTTCTCTCCTTCCCTCTGATGCTTTGGTGAATAACATGACCCCCTCTTCTTTGTGGTAGCGCCTCAAATACTGGAATACTGCTATCATGTCTCCCCTATTTCTTCTTTTCTTTAGACTAGCCAAACCCAAGTCCTGCAGCCGTTCTTCGTATGTTTTAGTCTCCAGACCTTTGATCATCTTAGTTGCTCTTCTCTGATTTTTTTCTAAACTCTCAACATCTTTTTTGTGATATGGTGACCAAAATTGGCTGCAGTATGAAGTCTACATGCTTTGAATGACAAGTGCTAAAGCAAGTCCTTAGCAGGTGGAATACAAAGGTTGGCCTGGGAGAGGCATTTCACATCAACCCAATTGCATTGCTTAGGGATGGAAGTTCTGGTCTCAGTGATGGTGATAACTCAAAGATTATCTGTATTTTTATAGAACCTTGAAAGCCTGTCAGTTTCTTCCTGTTCCATATGCCCAACAGAAAGATGTCAGGGATATATTGAGTTCCTTTCTCACACTTTTTACTTTTTCACACCTGCCATCCCCGCTCCCTTAACATTTCATTGCTCCTTTCCTCCTTCCCAAGACCAGATCTACAGTCTTTCATAACATCACATGGATATAAAGAGGAGTGGGGTTTTGACTACCCAGTTGATCTCACCATTTTTAAGTTGCCAACGGTCCCTGAGGGCACCCTTATAATAATCCTTTTTGTCCACAGGTTGGCTAAGGCAGATTGTTCAATTGCCAAATACGCTAAAG
Source organism: Protobothrops mucrosquamatus (assembly GCF_001527695.2). NCBI lineage: Eukaryota > Metazoa > Chordata > Lepidosauria > Squamata > Viperidae > Protobothrops > Protobothrops mucrosquamatus. The sequence continues at coordinate 3,649,069 of NW_015386390.1, read as the reverse complement.
AATTAAAACTGACTGGATGTTTATCGAAGTTGAGAGTTTCCAGCCATTTCCAACCCTTATGAGAACTGGAATTATTCATCATAATTGGAAAA